>NC_142284.1:33855082-34169725 GCF_965620075.1 Prunus avium
CAACGGCAGTTCGTGCCTAATTGGAGTGGTTGGTGTATTCCATACTTCTAGCGATTGGATTTCACTCAAAACTCCCCAAATGATTCCTCCCACCATATTATGATGTTGCCCAAGATTTGGGCTCGATCCGAAATCAATAGGTGTTCCAAATTGGACAATTCAAGTTCAACGGCAGTTCGTTCCTAATTGGAGTGGTTGGTGTATTCCAGACTTCTAGTGATTGGATTTCACTCAAAACTAACCAAATGACTCCTCCCACCATATTATGATGTTGCCCAAGTTTTGGGCTCGATCCTAAATCAATAGGTGTGAGAAATTGGACAATTCAAGTTCAACGGCAGTTCGTTCCTAATTGGAGTGGTTGTTGTATACCATACTTCTAGCGATTGGATTTCACTCAAAACTCACCAAATGACTCCTCCCACCATATTATGATGTTGCCCAAGTTTGGGGCTCGATCCGAAATCAATAGGTGTGAGAAATTGGACAATTCAAGTTCAACGGCAGTTCGTTCCTAATTGGAGTGGTTGGTGTATTCCATACTTCTAGCGATTGGATTTCACTCAAAACTCCCCAAATGATTCCTCCCACCATATTATGATGTTGCCCAAGATTTGGGCTCGATCCGAAATCAATAGGTGTTCCAAATTGGACAATTCAAGTTCAACGGCAGTTCGTTCCTAATTGGAGTGGTTGGTGTATTCCAGACTTCTAGTGATTGGATTTCACTCAAAACTAACCAAATGACTCCTCCCACCATATTATGATGTTGCCCAAGTTTTGGGCTCGATCCTAAATCAATAGGTGTGAGAAATTGGACAATTCAAGTTCAACGGCAGTTCGTTCCTAATTGGAGTGGTTGTTGTATACCATACTTCTAGCGATTGGATTTCACTCAAAACTCACCATATGACTCCTCCCACCATATTATGATGTTGCCCAAGTTTGGGGCTCGATCCGAAATCAATAGGTGTGAGAAATTGGACAATTCAAGTTCAACGGCAGTTCGTTCCTAATTGGAGTGGTTGGTGTATTCCATACTTCTAGCGATTGGATTTCACTCAAAACTCACCAAATGACTCCTCCCACCATATTACGATGTTGCCCATGTTTTGGGCTCGATCCGAAATCAATAGGTGTTCCAAATTGGACAATTCAAGTTGAACGGCAGTTCGTTGCTAATTGGAGTGGTTGGTGTATTCCATACTTCTAGCGATTGGATTTCACTCAAAACACACCAAATGACTCCTCCCGCCATATTATGATGTTGCTGAAGTTTTGGGCTCGATCCGAAATCAATAGGTGTGAGAAATTGGACAATTCAAGTTCAACGGCAGTTCGTTCCTAATTGGAGTCGTTGGTGTATTCCATACTTCTAGTGATTGGATTTCACTCAAATCTCACCAAATGACTCCTCCCACCATATTATGATGTTGCCCAAGTTTTGGGCTCGATCCGAAATCAATAGGTGTTCCAAATTGGACAATTCAAGTTCAACGACAGTTCGTTCCTAATTGGAGTGGTTGGTGTATTCCATACTTCTAGTGATTGGATTTCACTCAAAACTAACCAAATGACTCCTCCCACCATATTATGATGTTGCCCAAGTTTTGGGCTCGATCTGAAATCAATAGGTGTGAGAAATTGGACAATTGAAGTTCAGCGGCAGTTCGTTCCTAATTGGAGTGGTTGGTGTATTCTACACTTCTAGCGATTGGATTTCACTCAAAACTCACCAAATGACTCCTCCCACCATATTATGATGTTGCCCAAGTTTGGGGCTTGATCCGAAATCAATAGGTGTGAGAAATTGGACAGTTCAAGTTCAACGGCAGTTCGTTCCTAATTGGAGTGGTTAGTGTATTCCATACTTCTAGCGATTGGATTTCACTCAAAATTCACCAAATGACTCCTCCCACCATATTATGATGTTGCCCAAGTTTTGGGCTCGATCCGAAATCAATAGGGGTTCCAAATTGGACAAATCAAGTTCAACGGCAGTTCGTTCCTAATTGGAGTGGTTGGTGTATTCCGTACTTCTAGCGATTGGATTTCACTCAAAACTCACCAAATGACTCCTCCCACCATATTATGATGTTGCCCAAGTTTTGGGCTCGATCCGAAATCAATAGGTGTTCAAAATTGGACAATTCAAGTTGAACGGCAGTTCGTTCCTAATTGGAGTGGTTGGTGTATTCCATACTTCTAGTGATTGGATGTTGCATTCCTAAAAGGACACAAATTAGTGTGCAAACAACCAATTAAAAATACCCGCAAGTGCACGAATCTAATGAAGTATAGATTATGTAAGTACGGGGTCTATCCCAAGAAGAACTTGTCGGCTTCCTATAAGTTCTAATTTGAGTACGTAAAGAACACTTAATTGACACACTACGAATGCAAAATGGAAACTAAAAAATGAGTAAAGAAGTGTAAAAGAAATGAAACAATACAAGAAAACTAGAGAAAAACACAAACAGCACTTTCTATCACCCTTTTATCACCATTTGTACAGATTCGTTTATCTATTTTTCCAGTTTCGACCTCTGTCCAGTGTTTGACCTATAACTTTCCAACCGTATGTCCAAAATTTACGTTCTTTATACGGTTGGATTCAACACAGAAAATGGAAGAACACTGCATGGACCACAAGTCCAAAACAATTACGGAAACAATTAAAAGTCAGTAACAAAGACACACCACGTGTCGAACACACAACTCACACACACATTGGGGGGGGGGGGGGGGTTTGATTTGTTTCAAGTGACCTATTTCTATTGCATGAAAGTAAATGGACTTTGAATTTAAATGAGAAGGCAGAGATGAATTATCAAAATGTGAAAGTACCAAGTAACAAACACTAGGGTTTCGGAATCCACCCTAAACAATTCTACCAAAGTTCATGAATACTCAAGTGATGAACTCTAAATGTGTTGATGAAGATGTTCGCAATCAAGACCATGGGTCGTGGCTCAAGACGCATTGATTCTCTCTAATGTACGTAAAGTGCATGGTTCGTGCTACAATACTTGTGCCCTCCCCATAACCGAACCTAGGTATGGTTCATACTTCGATTCAATTACAAGGAAAACCCATTAAGTTCAAAGAGAATATGAACATCACAAGAATCCTAATAGCATGGTGTTTACATTAGGTATTCAAGAAACCAATTCACATGGATGATTCTTACTTCATCCATTTATTGCTTAGGATAACATGAAGATACACATAATCCCAACAATGTCAAGAAGCATGCTTTCAAAGATGGCCAACCAAGGAAAAACACACATCAAGGATAGATTAATTTGGTGAATTGGAATTCATCAACAATATCCAGAAATTCATACACTCAAGCATCAAAATAATAAGGTAATCATGTTTAGGGCTTCAACCTAAGCCCTAGCTATGGAGTTTAGTTGCTCATACTTATTCCAAATACAAACTCAAAATAAAATTAGAAAGAGTTTACAGATTTTGAGAAAATGATGAAAGCTTCAAGGTCATCAATGGTGGAAGCTTTCTTCTCCACTTTGTTTGGCTGCACCTTGGCTTTCTCCTCACTCCAAGCTCTCCAAAATCTGCTCTCAATGTGTAGAATCCTAGAATGGATAGGCTACCCACGTTCAAAATCTCTCCCACTTCAGATTGCACTTCCCTTTGCTCCTTTGCCCATCATTTCCAGCTCACACTTTTAATATAAAACTCATTCTTTCCTCTAAAGCCTTTGCCCATTGTCCCCTTGCCATGATGAAGCTTTCACTTCACAAAGATGCCAAAAGCTTCAGAAAATATCTCATTTACAAAGGTAATTCCTTGTTATCAAGAGTTATGGTAACAAGAAATTAAGATGACACAAAGGAGGTAAAAGCGGGCCAAATCCGGATTTCTAGAGCTGTGGTAACATGCTGGATTGGTTGGATAGGCAATACTTGTCCAATGGAGCTCCAATTTGGATATGTTGTAGTTAACATCCATTGGAACAAGTCTCATGAAGATCATGACCTCATCCGAGCACCAGAGCATGTTGATCCCAGGCCAAGAAGTTGACCTACGAAAATGAACAAAAACAGAATTTATAACTAATAATGCACTTTTAGCTCATTTTCATCCCAACCAAGGTAAAATCTAAGAAAACACAAAAAGGAAGTAAAAAGCTATAAAATGTCAAGAACTAACTCAAAATAGTGGGTGAATAACATGAAAAATCATGTGTAAAAATGAACCGAACATTGGATTTCACTCAAAACTCACCAAATGACTCCTCCCACCATATTATGATGTTGCCCAAGTTTTGGGCTCGATACGAAATCAATAGGTGTTCCAAATTGGACAATTCAAGTTGAACGGTCGTTCGGTCCTAATTGGAGTGGTCGGTGTATTCCATACTTCTAGCGATTGGATTTCACTCAAAACTCACCAAATGACTCCTCCCACCATTTTATGATGTTGCCCAAGTTTTGGGCTCGATCCGAAATCAATAGGTGTTCCAAATTGGACAATTCAAGTTCAACGGCAGTTCGTTCCTAATTGGAGTGGTTGGTGTATTCCATACTTCTAGCGATTGGATTTCACTCAAAACTCACCAAATGACTCCTCCCACCATATTATGATGTTGCCCAAGTTTTGGGCTCGATCCGAAATCAATAGGTGTTCGAAATTGGACAATTCAAGTTCAACGGCAGTTCGTTCCTAATTGGAGTGGTTGGTGAATTCCATACTTCTAGCATTGGATTATACTCAAAACTCACCAAATGACTCCTCCCACCATATTATGAGGTTGCCCAAGTTTTGGGCTCGATCCGAAATCAATAGGTGTGAGAAATTGGACAATTCAAATTCAACGGCAGTTCGTTCCTAATTGGAGTGGTTGGTGTATTCCATACTTCTAGCGATTGGATTTCAATCAAAACGCACCAAATGACTCCTCCCACCATATTATGATGTTGCCCAAGTTTTGGGCTCAATCCGAAATCAATAGGTGTTCAAAATTGGACAATTCCAGTTGAACGACAGTTCGTTCCTAATTGGAGTGGTTGGTGTATTCCATACTTCTAGTGATTGGATTTCACTCAAAACTCACCAAATGACTCCTCCCACCATATTATGATGTTGCCCAAGTTTTGGGCTCGATCCGAAATCAATAGGTGTTCCAAATTGGACAATTCAAGTTGAACGGCAGTTCGTTCCTAATTGGAGTGGTTGGTGTATTCCATACTTCTAGCGAATGGATTTCACTCAAAACTCACCAAATGACTCCTCCCACCATATTATGATGTTGCCCAAGTTTTGGGCTCGATCCGAAATCAATAGGTGTGAGAAATTGGACAATTCAAGTTCAACGGCAGTTCGTTCCTAATTGGAGTGGTTGGTGTATTCCATACTTCTAGAGATTGGATTTCACTCAAAACGCACCAAATGACTCCTCCCACCATATTATGATGTTGCCCAACTTTTGGGCTCGATCCGAAATCAATAAGTGTTCAAAATTGGACAATTCAAGTTGAACGACAGTTCGTTGCTAATTGGAGTGGTTGGTGTATTCCATACTTCTAGCGATTGGATTTCCCTCAAAACTCACCAAATGACTCCTCCCACCATATTATGATATTGCCCAAGTTTTGGGTTCGATCCGAAATCAATAGGTGTTCCAAATTGGACAATTCAAGTTGAACGACAGTTCGTTCCTAATTGGAGTGGTTGGTGTATTCCATACTTCTAGCGATTGGATTTCACTCAAAACTCACCAAATGACTCCTCCCACCATATTATGACGTTGCCCAAGTTTTGGGCTCGATCCGAAATCAATAGGTCTTCCAAATTGGACAATTCAAGTTCAACGGCAGTTCGTTCCAAATTGGAGTGGTTGGTGTATTCCATACTTCTAGCGATTGGATTTCACTCAAAACTCACCAAAAGACTCCTCCCACCATATTATGATGTTGCCCAAGTTTTGGGCTCGATCCGAAATCAATAGGTGTGAGAAATTGGACAATTCAAGTTCAACGGCAGTTCTTTCCTAATTGGAGTGGTTGGTGTATTCCATACTTCTAGCGATTGGATTTCACTCAAAACTCACCAAATGACTCCTCCCACCAAATTATGATGTTGCCCAAGTTTTGGGCTCGATCCGAAATCAATAGGTGTGTGAAATTGGACAATTCAAGTTCAACGGCAGTTCGTTCCAAATTGGAGTGGTTGGTGAATTCCATACTTCTAGCGATTGGATTATACTCAAAACTCACCAAATAACTCCTCCCACCATATTATGATGTTGCCCAAGTTTTGGGCTCGATCCGAAATCAATAGGTGTGAGAAATTGGTCAATTGAATTTCAACGGCATTTCGTTCCTAATTGGAGTGGTTGGTGTATTCCATACTTCTAGCGATTGGATTTCACTCAAAACTCACCAAATGACTCCTCCCACCATATTATGACGTTGCCCAAGTTTTGGGCTCGATCCGAAATCAATAGGTGTTCCAAATTGGACAATTCAAGTTCAACGGCAGTTCGTTCCAAATTGGAGTGGTTGGTGTATTCCATACTTCTAGCGATTGGATTTCACACAAAACTCACCAAATGACTCCTCCCACCATATTATGATGTTGCCCAAGTTTTGGGCTCGATCCGAAATCAATAGGTGTGAGAAATTGGACAATTCAAGTTCAACGGCAGTTCGTTCCTAATTGGAGTGGTTGGTGTATTCCATACTTCTAGCGATTGGATTTCACTCAAAACTCACCGAATGACTCCTTCCACCATATTATGGTTTCACTCAATTCGAATTAAAGCATGGTGTATACTCTTAATTCAAACCAAGATAGTTAACAAACAAGTTCTAATGGTGATCAATCATTCAAACAAGCATGTTAACTTATAAGCATAATGAATAAGAACATGAATCATGAATCAAACTTGAAACTCCAAACTTATAAACCCAGAATATTCATGTTAGGTTACATCGAAGCCCTAGTTATCGATTTAGCTACTCATAATGGAAAAGAGACTTGAACAGAAATGAGAAAACATAATGAATGCAATAAGAGTAGAAAAACCCTTTTTCTGAAGTTCTTGTGGTGTCCAAGGCTTCTCCAAGTGTTTCTCCACTTCTAATGCTTCTCCAAGAGCTTCCCCACTCCTAGAAAGATGTATGAAGGATATGGAGGTGATTTGGGATGAGTTTGAGTGAGTGGTGATGGCTAAGGAAGATGAAATTCGTAGGGAAATGGAAGAGAAGTTTGCTGGAGTTGTTTTGGTGATTGTTGGAGTGTTTGGGATTGTGAGAGTGTTTGAGGATGGTTGGAGTGAATTGTGGGGGTTGTGAATCTCAGGATTTGTTGTGTCTTGAATGTGGAATGGATGTGGTATTTATAGGGAGAGGGGAGTGATAAATCTAAATTCAATATGGCTAATGCATACAACACTTGCATTATAAAAGATGAATTGGTTGATGCACTTCACTAATGCATACAACACTTGCATTATAAAATCTGAATTGGTTGATGCACTTCACCAATAAATCCCACCAGCAGCCCTAGCTCATCTTCATGTCACCATGACCAAGCTTCCAACCAGCTCAATAGCTCATGCCTAGCTCACCATGACCAAGCTTCCAACCAGAAACAATAGCTCATCCTGAGGTCAGCATGACCAGCAACTTCAAGGGCTTACGAATTGGGCTTCCCTTAAGCAAATTAAGACTTTAAGCACTCAAACTTGAAGTTCGGAATGTCTTCTTTCCAGCCATATATCATTTGGGCCAATCCAAGGTCGGAGGAGGAAGTTAAGGCCAAAACAAATTGCTAACTCATTTTGCGCGCTGATAAAATCCATCCTGAGTATGGATCTGTGTTTGCTAGGTAACAGACTCCATATTTATCCAATGGGGCTGAAATTTGGATATGTAATAGTACACACCCATTGGAACAACTTGCATGAAGAATGCTGCCTCATCCGAGCTGTGTAGGTTGCTGAAACAAAGCTTGCAATATGACCTACGGAACTGGACTGGCAGGGGGCTGTAGCCAAAATGAGTTTGTCTTTTAAGCTCTTCATCCCTTTATCCAAATCAGGCTTTAACATACATGGATTACATCATTTCATATCCAAAGCCATCATTGTTACCTAAAGCTGAAAGATAAACACAAAAAGGATTAAAAGCACAAGTTTAACTCAAAAACATAACCAAATCATAAGCTAGAAGGGTACAAAATGATATACAATTATGAACCGATCAAATACCCCCAAACCTAGATTTTGCTAGTCCTCGAGCAAAACAACACAAAACAAAGTTAAAAACAAAACTAACTAGACCACTTTCGTAGGTAACTCGATTGCATTGAGCGTATGCAACAAGCCTTTAAACCTCTAGGCATCCCTAGTAGGAGGAGTTGTGTCTCCCGAGGGTTTAACAGATACGATACCCACAAACGTTTTTCTAACTCTACAAAACAAAATGGTTAGAAAAACAACTTTGAAATCAACTAATGAAAATGAAAGAAAACTTTAGTCATACCTCCAACACCATAGAGTTGCCAAGATAGGTCATCAATCAGTGTGTACAAGTGGAAGCTATAGCTCAAAGGCACACAGTTTCAAAGCAAGCATACTCAAACCTTGAATAGAGAACATGCTTCGACTCTAATTCTCACAGATAACACTCAATCACTCAGAACCTATGTTTTAATTCTCTCAAGAAAGCATAAGTGAGTGTATGAAATAGAAGCACAACTTTGGTTAGATCTCATGAAAGGAATTAAATACTAAGAATAGAGATACACACATACTTACAAGCACCCATGAATACATCCTCAAAGATCAGCTAGGTCTTTCACAATGTTGTAATTAAAGGCTAAGGTTTAGGGGAAATGGAAGAATTGGAAGGAAAAACAAATAACTTAAGAACATACCAAGGTTGCATGCTTCATTAATCTGCAAGGCATCATTGATTTAGATTGGCATGGCAGCAAACTTCATGGTATCACCTGGCATAGACTTTATTTTTCACACTTAGATCATATTGAAACACTTTCATCTTTGATTTGCAACTTCTTTAACTTTATTGCACAGACTCACACCAAATTTCATTTAGGTACACGGCAGCAACTTCCTTGCATCAAACTTTATCTTGGCACACCTTGGTATATTTCTAAGTTATAGGGTATGGCTACAAGAGGTTAAGTATCTCAGATTGAGATACAAAGGTAGGGAAAATGATGAGGGTGATAAAAGAAAAGGCTTTGAGTGTTTGGCTTCAAGAGGGCTAATGGAACACACATATGGGTAGGGTGAAAAGAAAGCATATAGAATGGTTATACACACATAGCCTAGCATCACTTCAATGAGTTCATTCATGAATGAGAGCAAGCATATGATATCTGCAAAAGAGAATCATCCTTAGTATTCGATCAAAATGAAATGATGAGATCAATTAGAGTGAATTGAAGAAAATAAGTATGGATGAGAAATAGAACACTTTAAACCCTCTCAAGAAAGCAATTAGGCTCGATATAGCTCACTAGGGTAGTCTCCACTATTTTCCTTCAAGAATTTGAGCATGGTACTTTAGCCACCAGAATTCTAAGAGCCAAAGCTTT
The DNA here is from genome assembly GCF_965620075.1 of Prunus avium. Taxonomy (NCBI): domain Eukaryota; kingdom Viridiplantae; phylum Streptophyta; class Magnoliopsida; order Rosales; family Rosaceae; genus Prunus; species Prunus avium. The sequence continues at coordinate 33,864,677 of NC_142284.1, forward strand.
GTGAAGTGCAAAATTCTGATATGAAAACCTCAATGGCAGCTCCATAGCATCGATTGTATGACATTTAGAAAAAAAAAAAAATTAGTGACAAATGAACGAAAATTGAAACACAAATGAATGAAATTTGAAAACCTTCCCCCCAGACCTGAATTAAACATTGTCCTCAATGTTAAAGCAAAGTAAAGATGATTGAGAACAAGTAAATGATAAAGGGAAAAGTTAAGAAAAAGGTTTAGAGAAAGAAAAAATTAAATTAAATAAATAAAATGAATATATAAGCAACTCATGGATGACCAGTTAAGGGCCTCAGAAAACACAGCCAGGGGATCCGGGAAGGTTGGAGGGGTCACAATGGTCCCGCTTAAAACCCAAACTTCTTAGACACCGAAGGTGTCGCCTAAAGAACTCCTAGACACTGTATTGACGGAGGTGATCACTGGGGTTACCAAAAGTTAGCTTATAAGAAATTTTTTTATTTTTTATTTTTTATTTTTTATTTTTATATTTATTTATTTATAAAAAGGAACATAAACTTAAAATGACTAAAATAAAAACAAAACAAGTAAAGAGAAAGGATTGAAATGCTTCCCCTTGATGTGATTAGGTCGATTGCTACCAAGCATCTTCTTCTTGAACACATGGGTTGCCTCCCAAGAAGCGCCTTAGTTACTGTCTTGGCAAGACATTGTGCAATCAGCTAAGTTGATGGTACGAAGGGAAGTTGATCTACCACATGGCCAGTTTGGATGCCAGCTGAAACTCCCTCGTAGAATGGCTTTAAACGTTGTCCATTTACTTTGAAAGTCGAGCCATCTTTAGGGTTTTGAATCTCCACAGCTCCATAGGGAGAAACATTGACCACGGTGAATGGGCCTTGCCATCTAGACTTCAATTTTCCTGGAAAGAGACGCAAACGTGAGTTAAACAAAAGAACTGACATACCTTTGGAGAACTCTTTCCGTTGAATGTTTCTGTCACGGTAACTCTTGGTTCGTTCTTTGTAAAGCTTTGCATTCTCATAAGACTCATGTCTAATTTCTTCCAATTCATTGAGTTGAAACTTTCTTGCATGGCCTGCCTTGTCTAGATCAAAATTCAACTTCTTGATGGCTCAAAAAGCATTGTGTTCAAGCTCCATTGGCAGGTGACAAGCTTTCCCAAACACAAGACGATAAGGGCTCATTCCAATGGGAGTCTTATATGCAGTCCTATAAGCCCATAATGCATCATTGGGCTTGGCTGCCCAATCTTTCCTTGTATTGTTCACCACCTTCTCCAGGTGTGCTTAATTTCTCTATTGCTTATTTCCACTTGACCAGAAGTTTGCAGATGATATGGTGTAGAGACTCGATGGGTGATGTTGTACTTTTTCATGAGTGCTTCGAATGGCTTGTTACAGAAGTGGCTGCCTCCATCACTAATGACAGCCCTTGGAGTACCAAACCTTGTGAAAATATTATCCTTCAAGAACTTCAGCACCACCTTATAATCATTGGTTTTGGTGGCTATGGCTTCCACCCATTTAGACACATAATCAACAGCAACAAGTATGTAAGTATAACCAAAGGAAGATGGGAATGGTCCCATGAAATCAATACCCCACACATCGAAGAGCTCCACAACAAGTATGTTATTCAATGGCATTTCATTCCTGCGACTTATGTTCCCCATCCTTTGGCACCTATCACACTTAACACAAAAATTAAACGCATCTTTGAATAGAGTGGGCCAAACGAAACCAGATTGCAGAATTTTAAGTGCTGTTTTCTTAGCTCCAAAGTGACCTCCACAAGCCAATTCGTGGCTATGCCTAAGTATGCTTTCTTGCTCTTCTTCTGGAACACATCTTCTGATGAGTTGATCCGGGCAATGCTTGAATAAGAAAGGTTCATCCCAGACATAATGTTTCACCATGGAAAAGAACTTCTTCTTGTCCTGAGAAGTTAGATCATTTCTAAGAACACCACAAGCAAGATAATTAACAAAATCAGCATACCATGGCTCTTTGACTTGGGCAGCATATAGTTGTTCATCAGGGAAAGTCTCATTCAAGGGTAGCATAGCTGCTCCTTTTTCTTCAACCACAATTTTGCTCAAATGATCAGCTACCACATTCTCACATCCCTTCTTATCTCGAATCTCCAAATCGAATTCTTGCAGCAAGAGAATCCATCTAATCAAGCGTGGTTTGGCATCCTTCTTGGTGAGCAAGTATCTACGAGCTGCATGGTCAGAATAAACAATTACTTTAGAACCAACAAGGTAAGAACGAAATTTTTCTAAAGCAAAAACCACAGCAAGCAACTCCTTCTCTGTTGTGGAGTACTTGATTTGAGCATCATTCAAGGTCCGGCTAGCATAATGAATCACATGGGGCAGCTTGTTCTTCTTTTGACCTAAAACTGCACCAATAGCAAAGTCAGAGGCATCACACATTATTTCAAATGGTAAAGACCAATCCGGAGCTATGATAATAGGGGCTGAAGTTAGCTCCCTCTTCAAGGTAGAAAAAGCTTCCATGCAAGCTTCATTGAACTCAAAAACAGCATCCTTAGCAAGGAGATTACACAATGGCCTTGTAATGCTTGAGAAATTTTTGATGAACCTTCTATAGAATCCAGCATGACCTAGAAAGCTTCTAATTCCTTTAACAGAGGTAGGGGGTGGAAGATTTGAGATGAGATCGATCTTGGCTTTATCCACTTCGATTCCCTTGCTTGAAAATCACATGGCCTAGTACAATGCCTTGTCTCACCATGAAGTGACACTTCTCCCAATTTAAAATCAGATTTGTTTCCTGGCATCTTTTAAGAACTAGAGACAAGTGGTGAAGACAATTATCAAAAGAGGAACCAAAAACTGAAAAATCATCCATAAATACCTCAATGAATCGTTCCACCATATCTGAAAAGATTGACATCATACATCTTTGGAAAGTTGCTGGGGCATTGCACAAACCGAATGGCATCCTTCTATAAGCAAACGTACCAAATGGGCATGTGAATGTGGTTTTCTCTTGGTCTTCCGGAGCAATGGGAATTTGATTATAACCTGAAAAACCATCAAGAAAACAATAGTAAGCATGGCCAGATAAACGTTCAAGCATTTGATCAATAAAAGGTAAGGGGAAATGATCTTTTCTAGTGGATGTGTTCAACTTCCTGTAATCAATGCAAACTCTCCAACCAGTGACAGTTCGTGTAGGAACTAGCTCATTCTTCTCATTCTTCACAACGGTGATTCCGGACTTCTTTGGGACAACTTGCACAGGGCTCACCCACTTAGAATCTGAAATTGGGTAGATGATTCCTACATCGAGTAGCTTTAAAACTTCAGCTCTAACCACCTCTTTCATGTTGGGATTTAGCCTCCTTTGGGCATCACGGGATGGTTTGCTGTCTTCTTCCATTAAAATTCGGTGCATGCACATGCTTGGACTAATTCCTTTGATGTCTGCTATGGTCCACCCAATGGCTGTTTTATGCTCTTTTAGAACTTTAATTAAGCTCTCTTCTTCATGTGAGGAGAGACCTGCAGCAATTATAACAGGGAGAGTTTTGTTAGCACCCAAATATGTATATTTGAGATGATTGGGAAGAGGTTTAAGTTCTAGCTTTGGTGGGATGACAATGGATGGCTCCAATTTCGTGGATGATGGTCCAAGAGGCTCAATTGGTGGCCTAAAGGATGGTGGGTATGGCGGAAACACTTCTAAGGCAGCCACCACTTCTTGGAACTCCAGTTCACAAAGATCTTCCTCTTCTTGTGTTAAGACAGCTTCTAGAGCATCATTAGACTTTCTCTGCAAAATTTTGGAAGAAACCTCATGATCCACAACATCAATTGAAAAGCAAGAATCAAGAGAGATAGAAGGTTGAGATAGAGCATTAAGCATTTTAAATTCAACAGTTTCACCCAAAACAGTCATGGAGAGGGTGCTATCTTTCACTTTGATGATTGTGTCTGCAGTGGCCATGAATGGCCTGCCTAGGAGAATGGGATCAACACGATCTCCATTTGGATTGTCTTCCATGTCCATCACTACAAAATCAGCAGGGAGAATTAGTGTATTAACTTGAACTAGAATATCTTCTACAATACCTTTTGGATATTTTATAGAATGATCAGCCAGTTCAAGTCGCATTGAAGTCTTCTTCATCCCTTCTAAGCCAAGCTCTTGATAAACTGAATATGGCAAAACATTGATGCTTGCTCCCAAGTCCAACATGGCTCTTCCAACCTTCTTGCCTCCAATGTTAATGGGAATGTCAAAGCTGCCAGGATCATCTAGTTTTGGTGGAAGCTTCCTTTGCAATACAGCACTTACATTCTGGTCGAGCTTTACTCCTTCATTTGGAGCGAAATTGAGCTTGTGAGTTTTCAAGTCCTTGATGAATTTTCCATATGCAGGAATCTGTTCAATAAGATCAAGCAAAGGCAAATTGATATTAACTTTACTCAAAATATCATAAATCTCTTTAAAAGCCTTATCTTGCTTTGCTTTCTTAAGACGGCCTGGAAATGGAATCTGTGGAACATATGGAGTGGGTGGCACGTATCTATCTTCTTGAAGATGTGGTGGCACAAATTTGTCATCCCTTTTATGCAATTGAAATTGATCGGATTTCTGAGAATCTGATTTGGCCTTAGGAGCAGATTGAGAAGTTTTGAGTTGTTCTCCTTCCGTGGCCATGGTCTCCTCGTCTTTATCTTCTACAATCACAACATCATTTGAAAGATTAGAATTATCATTATTATCAATGATCTTACCTGATCTGAGCACATGAATGGCCTTGGCTGTCGAATAGAGCAGTAATTGCATGCCCAAATTGGTAGCGGAGACCGCGTGGAGCACAGTTAAATTGTGGGACTCCTCTACCGTTGCCTTATCAGACCTCTGTGCCACATGCAGATGATCTGTCGGAGTGAGCTTGCTGCTAATCATGCCTCCTAGCAGCACTGCTCTGTTCGACAATGCCTTAGAAAAGTTCGGTATTGCATCAGCAAAGTTTGAGGGCGTGCCGTGATGATATGAAGAGTTTGGAAAGACAGTGTTTGGAGGAGCCCTTGTCTGGGCATTCGGTGGTGCAAGTGAGAGCTCAAGGTTGAGATCATCAAGGTGAGTGCATGAGGATGCCATTTGTTTTGCTTCTGAATTTTTTGATGTTTTTCCTTGAGTTTGCAGGAAGAAATGCTGGGTATCATCCGCTTGCAGAGGTGTGGTTTAAATAGACATATGCTGATGAGAGAGAGCCAACACCATTTCGGATTTCCCGGGCATGCTCGACCTAATCGCTTCAAGGGGGAGCACATTAACTTTCACTTTACTTTTCTTTTTTCCGTGTTTTCTGGTGTTTTATGTTTTTGCCCGTTACTTTCATTTTCTAGTGTTTTGTGTTTTTGCCTTTCCCTTTCGGCTATCTTCTTTGTCTTATTTTAGTTAGGGAAATGTGTTTTCTTTTCCGTTTGTCGTCTTTGTTTTATTTTAGTTGGGAAGTGTGTTTTCTTTTTCTTTTTCTTTTTCTTCCTGCAACCTTACTCTTTTATTTCCGAAACAAAATAACGAAAATACAAAAACAACAAAATAAAATAAAAACAACAATAATGCAGTAGGAAATCATTTCTTCTCGGTGCTTGGTGTCTCGACCATTGGAGCTTTGAGTTTGGCCCTCTGGCTGTCCTCTTCCGGGGCTTCACGCACAGCCTCTTGGGGCTCATCACTTGAGCTCCCAAAGATCGCAATCTTAGCTTGAGCGTAACTACTCTCGCGATCTGCTTGTTTGCGTTTACCCGGTCGGTCTAGGTCCTCCAGCTATTTTCGCATGTCGCGAGAGTACAACTCTACCATTTTTGATAGGTTTTTATTCTCGTCCCGCAATACTTCTAGCTGGTGTCGATTCACCTCCACTATCCTTGACCTCTCCCTTTTCAAGCTTTTTATAGCAGTCTGACACTCCTCAACCATACTTCGCTCCGCCGCCAACTGAACTTTCCAACACCCCCAAACTTAGATTTTGCTAGTCCTCGAGCAAAACAAAAGAAAAAACTAAAAATGAAAAGGAAAAATCAACACAAGTCCAATTCCATGCTTCAAAGCAACAAGCACCAATGGGTTGTGTAAGCTGGGACTTAAACCCAGTTCTCTTGCTTGTTGGGCAATTGTCCTTTTCTGTTGGACTACAAACACAACTTGTCCATTAACGTCATTAACTTTAAAACTTGAAATTGTCCAGTTAAGAAAAAAATTAAAGTAGGAAAGCCAAATAGAATCAAACAATGTTACCGATCCCCGGCAACGGCGCCAAAAACTTGTTGTGTAGATTTCAGCTGCACCAAAATGGATTAAGCTGCATCCTCAACTTGTGATACTCGCAAGTGCACGAGCCGTTTGGTAGTATAGCATATGTAAGTGCGAGGTCGATCCCACGAGGATTGGTGATTGAATGATCCAATTCAGTTTTCCTACACAAAACAGAAATGAAAAAGAAAGGAAATAAATCAAACAAGGAAGAAAGAAATAACTCAAGCAAATAAGTTCCCAAGTTCAATTTAGATTAATGGATTGATTCTAGCTAAAGTATGATTAAGCCATGGTGTGTGGTCATAACCTTGTGTTCCTAATTCCCTAATTTGATCATTTGTTGTCTAACCTAAAATTAAGCATTAGGAACCCATTAAGCATAGAAGAACAATTGAAACAACCAAGTATGTATCTAATCCCTGTTGTCGAATGTCCAGCAACTTCAAGGGCTCATCCTGAGGTCAGCATGACCAGCAACTTCAAGGGCTTACGAATTGGGCTTCCCTTAAGCAAATTAAGACTTTAAGCACTCAAACTTGAAGTTCAGAATGTCGTCTTTCCAGCCATATATCATTTGGGCCAATCCAAGGTCGGAGGAGGAAGTTAAGGCCAAAACAAATTGCTAACTCATTTTGCGCGCTGATAAAATCCATCCTGAGCATGGCTCTGTGTTTGCTAGGTAATAGACTCCATATTTATCCAATGGGGCTGAATTGTGGATATGTTATAGTACACACCCATTGGAACAACTTTCATGAAGAATGCTGCCTCATCCGAGCTGTGTAGATTGCTGAAACAAAGCTTGCAATATGACCTACGGAACTGGACTGGCAGGGGGCTGTAGCCAAAATGAGTTTGTCTTTTAAGCTCTTCATCCATTCATCCAAATTAGGCCTTAACATGCTTGAATTGCATGAATTATGCTCTCTTGCTCTATTTGCCTACAAAACACACAAAGGGAGGCAAATAACTTAGAAATCTAAGAAACTAAGCAAAAGAAGTAAGTAAATAGGGCATATATAAGTTTCAATTATGGTTTTTGTTCTTATTCATTATGCTTATAAGTTAATATGCTAGTTTGAATGATTGATCACCATTTAGGCTTGCATGTTAGCTATCTTGGTTTGAATTAAGAGTATACACCATGCTTTAATTCGAATTGAACTATGAATAGGAAGAGTATGTATGGACATTCGACAACAGGGATTAGATACATACTTGGTTGTTTAAATTGTTCTTCTATGCTTAATGGGTTCCTAATGCTTAATTTTAGGTTAGACAACAAATGATCAAATTAGGGAATTAGGAACACAAGGTTATGACCACACACCATGGCTTAATCATACTTTAGCTGGAATCAATCCATTTATCACCTGTGAACAGTGCCGTGAACAGTGAAAATGAACAGTCCCGACCGGTCGCCTGAACAGTAACGACCGGTCATTTTTGGGCAGATTTGTCTCTCTGTTTTTCCAGTTTCGACCTCTGTCCAGTGTTTTGCCTATAACTTTCCAACCGTTTATCCAAATTTCACGTTCTTTATACGGTTGGATTCAGCACAGAAAATGGAAGAACACAACGCAAACCAAAAGTCCAAAATAATTACGGAAACAAATAAAATCAGTGACAAAGACACATTACATGTCAAACACGCACACACACACACACATTGGGGGGGGGGGGGGGGTTTGATTTGTTTGAAGTGACCTATTTCTATTGCATGAAAGTATATGGACTTTGAAATTAAATGAGAGTGGCAGAGATGAATTATCAAAGAGTGGAATTAAAATGTAACAAACACTAGGGTTTCGGAATCCACCCTAAACAATTCTACCAAAGTTCATGAATACTAAAGTGATGAACTCTAAATGTGTTGATGAAAATGTTCGCAATCAAGACCATGGGTCATGGCTCAAGACGCATTGATTCTCTTTAATATACGTAAAGTGCATGGTTCGTGCTACAATACTTGTGCCCTCCCCATAACCGAACCTAGGTATGGTTCGTACTTCGATTCAATTACAAGGAGAACCCATTAAGTTCAAAGAGAATATGAACATCACAAGAATCCTAATAGCATGGTGTTTACATTAGGTATTCAAGAAACCAATTCACATGGATGATTCTTACTTCATCCATTTATTGCTTAGGATAACATGAAGATACACATAATCCCAACAATGTCAAGAAGCATGCTTTCAAAGATGGCCAACCAAGGAAAAACACACATCAAGGATAGATTAATTTGGTGAATTGGAATTCATCAACAATATCTAGAAATTCATACACTCAAGTATCAAAACAATAAGGTAATCATGTTTAGGGCTTCAACCTAAGCCCTAGCTATGGAGTTTAGTTGCTCATACTTATTCCAAATACAAACTCAAAATAAAATTAGAAAGAGTTTACAGATTTTGAGAAACTGATGAAAGCTTCAAGGTCATCAATGGTGGAAGCTTTCTTCTCCACTTTGCTTGGCTGCACCTTGGCTTTCTCCTAGCTCCCAGCTCTCCAAAATCTGCTCCCTTGTGTAGAATGCTAGAATGACTTCATTTCCCCCGTTCAAAACCTCTCCCACTTCAGATTGCAATTAACTTTGCTTCCCTCTCTCCTCCTTTCCAGCTTTTACTTTTAGTATTCTATTGCCAAAATCTTCACCCATCATCCTTTGTCTCCTTTGTCATGAGGAAGCCTTGACTTCACAAAGATGCCAAATGCTTCAAAATATATCTCTTTTACAAAGGTAATTCCTTGTTACCAAGAGTTGTGGTAACAAGAAATTAAGATGACACAAAGGAGGTGAAAGCTGGCCAAAATCGGATTTCCAGAGCTGTGGTAACATGCTGGATTGGTTGGATAGGCAATACTTGTCCAATGGAGCTCAAATTTGGATATGTTGTAGTTAACATCCATTGGAACAAGTCCCATGAAGATCATGCCCTCATCCGAGAACCAGAGTATGTTGATCCCAGGCCAAGAAGTTGACCTACGAAAATGAACAAAAACAAAATTTAAAACTAATAATGCAGTTTTAGCTCATTTTCATTCCAACCAAGGTAAAATCTAAGAAAACACAAAAAGGAAGTAAAAAGCTATAAAATGTCAAGAACTAACTCAAAATAGTGGGTGAATAACATGAAAAATCATGTGTAAAAATGAACCGAACACCCAAGTTTTGGGCTCGATCCGAAATCAATAGGTGTGAGAAATTGGTCAATTCAATTTCAACGGAATTTCATTCCTAATTGGAGTGGTTGGTGTATTCCATACTTCTGGCGATTGGATTTCACTCAAAACTCACCAAATGACTCCTCCCACCATATTATGATGTTACCCAAGTTTTGGGCTCAATCCGAAATCAATAGGTGTTCCAAATTGGACAATTCAAGTTCAACGGCAGCTGATTCCTAATTGGAGTGGTTGGTGTATTCCATACTTCTAGGGATTGGATTTCACTCAAAACTCACCAAATGACTCCTCCCACCATATTATGATGTTGCCCAAGTTTTGGGCTCGATCCGAAATCAATAGGTGTTCCAAATTGGACAATTCAAGTTCAACGGCAATTCGTTCCTAATTGGAGTGGTTGGTGTATTCCATACTTCTAGCGATTGGATTTCTCTCAAAACTCACCAATTGACTCCTCCCACCATATTATGATGTTGCCCAAGTTTTGGGCTCGATCCGAAATCAATAGGTGTGAGAAATTGGACAATTCAAGTTCAGCAGCAGTTTTTTCCTAATTGGAGTGGTTGGTGTATTCCATACTTCTAGCGATTGGATTTCACTCAAAACTCACCAAATGACTCCTCCCACCATATTATGATGTTGCCCAAGTTTTGGGCTCGATCCGAAATCAATAGGTGTGAGAAATTGGACAATTCAAGTTCAACGGCAGTTCGTTCCTAATTGGAGCGGTTGGTGTATTCCATACTTCTAGCGATTGGATTTCACTCAAAACTCACCAAATGACTCCTCCCACCATATTATGACGTTGCCCAAGTTTTGGGCTCGATCCGAAATCAATAGCTACTCCAAATTGGACAATTCAAATTCAACGGCAGTTCGTTCCTAATTGGAGTGGTTGGTGTATTCCATACTTCTAGCGATTGGATTTCCCTCAAAACTCACCAAATGACTCCTCCCACCATATTATGATGTTTCCCAAGTTTTGGGCTCGATCCGAAATCAATAGGTGTTCCAAATTGGACAATTCAAGTTCAACGGCAGTTCGTTCCTAATTGGAGTGGTTGGTGTATTCCACACTTCTAGCGATTGGATTTCACTCAAAACTCACCAAATGACTCCTCCCACCATATTATGATGTCGCCCAAGTTTTGGGCTCGATCCGAATTCAATTGGTGTGAGAAATTGGTCAATTCGATTTCAACGGCACTTCGTTCCTAATTGGAGTGGTTGTGTATTCCATACTTCTGGCGATTTGATTTCACTCAAAACTCACCAAATGACTCCTCCCACCATATTATGATGTTGCCCAAGTTTTGGGCTCGATCCGAAATCAATAGGTGTGAGAAATTGGACAATTCAAGTTCAACGGCAGTTCGTTCCTAATTGGAGTGGTTGGTGTATTCCATACTTCTAGCGATTGGATTTCACTCAAAACTCAGCAAAATGACTCCTCCCACCATATTATGACGTTGCCCAAGTTTTGGGCTCGATCCGAAATCAATAGCTATTACAAATTGGACAATTCAAGTTCAACGGCAGTTCGTTCCTAATTGGAGTGGTTGGTGTATTCCATACTTCTAGCGATTGGATTTCACTCAAAACTCACCAAATGACTCCTCCCACCATATTATGATGTTGCCCAAGTTTTGGGCTCGATCCGAAATCAATAGGTGTGAGAAATTGGACAATTCAAGTTCAACGGCAGTTCGTTCCTAATTGGAGTGGTTGGTGTATTCCACACTTCTAGCGATTGGATTTCACTCAAAACTCACCAAATGACTCCTCCCACCATATTATGATGTTGCCCAAGTTTTGGGCTCGATCCGAAATCAATAGGTGTGAGAAATTAGTCAATTCAATTTCAACGGCATTTCGTTCCTAATTGGAGTGGTTGGTGTATTCCATACTTCTAGCGATTGGATTTCACTCAAAACTCACCAAATGACTCCTCCCACCAAATTATGATGTTGCCCAAGTTTTGGGCTCGATCCGAAATCAATAGGTGTGAGAAATTGGACAATTCAAGTTGAACGGCAGTTCGTTCCCAATTGGAGTGGTTGGTGCATTCCATACTTCTAGCGATTGGATTTCACTCAAAACTCACCAAATGACTCCTCCCACCATATTATGATGTTGCCCAAGTTTTGGGCTCGATCCGAATTCAATTGGTGTGAGAAATTGGTCAATTCGATTTCAACGGCACTTCGTTCCTAATTGGAGTGGTTGTGTATTCCATACTTCTGGCGATTTGATTTCACTCAAAACTCACCAAATGACTCCTCCCACCATATTATGATGTTGCCCAAGTTTTGGGCTCGATCCGAAATCAATAGGTGTGAGAAATTGGACAATTCAAGTTCAACGGCAGTTCGTTCCTAATTGGAGTGGTTGGTGTATTCCATACTTCTAGCGATTGGATTTCACTCAAAACTCACCAAATGACTCCTCCCACCATATTATGACGTTGCCCAAGTTTTGGGCTCGATCCGAAATCAATAGCTATTACAAATTGGACAATTCAAGTTCAACGGCAGTTCGTTCCTAATTGGAGTGGTTGGTGTATTCCATACTTCTAGCGATTGGATTTCACTCAAAACTCACCAAATGACTCCTCCCACCATATTATGATGTTGCCCAAGTTTTGGGCTCGATCCCAAATCAATAGGTGTTCCAAATTGGACAATTCAAGTTCAACGGCAGTTCGTTCCTAATTGGAGTGGTTGGTGTATTCCACACTTCTAGCGATTGGATTTCACTCAAAACTCTCCAAATGACTCCTCCCACCATATTATGATGTTGCCCAAGTTTTGGGCTCCATCCGAAATCAATAGGTGTGAGAAATTGGTCAATTCAATTTCAACGGCATTTCGTTCCTAATTGGAGTGGTTGGTGTATTCCATACTTCTAGCGATTGGATTTCACTCAAAACTCACCAAATGACTCCTCCCACCATATTATGATGTTGCCCAAGTTTTGGGCTCGATCCGAAATCAATAGGTGTGAGAAATTGGACAATTCAAGTTCAACGGCAGTTCGTTCCCAATTGGAGTGGTTGGTGTATTCCATACTTCTAGCGATTGGATTTCACTCAAAACTCACCAAATGACTCCTCCCACCATATTATGATGTTGCCCAAGTTTTGGGCTCGATCCGAAATCAATAGGTGTTCCAAATTGGACAATTCAAGTTCAACGGCAGCTCATTCCTAATTGGAGTGGTTGGTGTATTCCATACTTCTAGCGATTGGATTTCACTCAAAACTCACCAATTGACTCCTCCCACAATATTATGACGTTGCCCAAGTTTGGGGCTCGATCCGAAATCAATAGGTGTGAGAAATTGCAGAATTCAAGTTCAACGGCAGATCGTTCCTAATTGCAGTGGTTGGTGTATTCCATACTTCTAGCGATTGGATTTCACTCAAAACTCTCCAATTGACACCTCCCACCATATTATGATGTTGCCCAAGTTTTGGGCTCGATCCGAAATCAATAGGTGTTCCAAATTGGACAATTCAAGTTCAACGGCAGTTCGTTCCTAATTGGAGTGGTTGGTGTATTCCATACTTCTAGCGATTGGATTTCACTCAAAACTCACCAATTGACTTCTCCCACGATATTATGATGTTACCCAAGTTTTGGGCTCGATCCGAAATCAATAGGTGTGAGAAATTGGACAATTCAAGTTCAGCAGCAGTTCATTCCTAATTGGAGTTGTTGGTGTATTCCATACTTCTAGCGATTGGATTTCACTCAAAACTAACCAAATGACTCCTCCCACCATATTATGATGTTGCCCAAGTTTGGGGCTCGATCCGAAATCAATAGGTGTGAGAAATTGGACAATTCGAGTACAACGGCAGTTCGTTCCTAATTGCAGTGGTTGGTGTATTCCATACTTCTAGCGATTGGATTTCACTCAAAACTCACAAAATGACTCCTCCCACCATATTATGACGTTGCCCAAGTTTTGGGCTCGATCCGAAATCAATAGGTGTGAGAAATTGCAGAATTCAAGTTCAACGGCAGATCGTTCCTAATTGCAGTGGTTGGTGTATTCCATACTTCTAGCGATTGGATTTCACTCAAAACTCTCCAATTGACACCTCCCACCATATTATGATGTTGCCCAAGTTTTGGGCTCGATCCGAAATCAATAGGTGTTCCAAATTGGACAATTCAAGTTCAACGGCAGTTCGTTCCTAATTGGAGTGGTTGGTGTATTCCATACTTCTAGCGATTGGATTTCACTCAAAACTCACCAATTGACTTCTCCCACGATATTATGATGTTACCCAAGTTTTGGGCTCGATCCGAAATCAATAGGTGTGAGAAATTGGACAATTCAAGTTCAGCAGCAGTTCATTCCTAATTGGAGTTGTTGGTGTATTCCATACTTCTAGCGATTGGATTTCACTCAAAACTAACCAAATGACTCCTCCCACCATATTATGATGTTGCCCAAGTTTGGGGCTCGATCCGAAATCAATAGGTGTGAGAAATTGGACAATTCGAGTACAACGGCAGTTCGTTCCTAATTGCAGTGGTTGGTGTATTCCATACTTCTAGCGATTGGATTTCACTCAAAACTCACAAAATGACTCCTCCCACCATATTATGACGTTGCCCAAGTTTTGGGCTCGATCCGAAATCAATAGCTATTCCAAATTGGACAATTCAAGTTCAACGGCAGTTCATTCCTAATTGGAGTGGTTGGTGTATTCCATACTTCTAGCGATTGGATTTCACTCAAAACTCACCAAATGACTCCTCCCACCATATTATGACGTTGCCCAAGTTTTGGGCTCGATCCGAAATCAATAGCTATTCCAAATTGGACAATTCAAGTTCAACGGCAGTTCATTCCTAATTGGAGTGGTTGGAGTATTCCATACTTCTAGCGATTGGATTTCACTCAAAACTCACCAAATGACTCCTCCCACCATATTATGATGTTGCCCATGTTTTGGGCTCGATCCGAAATCAATAGGTGTTCCAAATTGGACAATTCAAGTTCAACGGCAGTTAGTTCCTAATTGGAGTGGTTGGTGTATTCCATACTTCTAGCGATTGGATTTCACTCAAAACACACCAATTGACTCCTCCGACCATATTATGATGTTGCCCGAGTTTTGGGCTCGATCCGAAATCAATAGGTGTGAGAAATTGGACAATTCAAGTTCAACGGAAGTTCGTTCCTAATTGGAGAGGTTGGTGTATTCCATACTTCTTGCGATTGGATTTCACTCAAAACTCTCCAAATGACTCCTCCCACCATATTATGATGTTGCCCTAGTTTTGGGCTCGATCCGATTTCAATAGGTGTGAGAAATTGGTTAATTCGATTTCAACGACACTTCGTTCCTAATTGGAGTGGTTGGTGTATTCCATACTTCTAGCGATTGGATTTCACTCAAAACTCACCAAATGACTCCTCCCACCATATTATGATGTTGCCGAAGTTTTGGGCTCGATCCGAAATCAATAGGTGTGAGAAATTGGACAATTCAAGTTCAACGGCAGTTCGTTCCCAATTGGAGTGGTTGGTGTATTCCATACTTCTATTGATTGGATTTCACTCAAAACTCCCCAAATGACTCCTCCCACCATATTATGATGTTGCCCAAGTTTTGGGCTCGATCCGAAATCAATAGGTGTGAGAAATTGGACAATTCAAGTTCAACGGCAGTTCGTTCCTAATTGGAGTGGTTGGTGTATTCCACACTTCTAGCGATTGGATTTCACTCAAAACTCACCAAATGACTCCTCCCACCATATTATTGTGTTGCCCAAGTTTGGGGCTCGATCCGAAATCAATAGGTGTGAGAAATTGGACAATTCAAGTTCAACGGCAGATCGTTCCTAATTGGAGTGGTTGGTGTATTCCATACTTCTTGCGATTGGATTTCACTCAAAACTCACCAATTGACTCCTCCCAACATATTATTGTTAGAAATGTGCCCTAAGAGCCAATACATTTGATGTAATCTCCTTAGAATACATTTCGTATATGATAAATAAAGGGCAATATTATTTTGTTATCTTTTATGTCGTGTAAAGAAACAAAAGTCCAGGGTGTACTAAATAAGAGATAAAGTAATCTAAAGAAGTTTAGATTCGGGAGACCTTTAATCTCTAACTGTAGTATCCCAAAATGTTCCTAATCATAAGGTTATCAAATGGGCATTGATAAACCGTCAAGATTGGCACATACTATGTATGCTCAATGATGAGGATGGTTGGTCTCAAACCATTTGTGTAGTTGACACTAATACAAGTATGTGGGTGCTCATTAGTGAATGAGTACACTGAACGCGATCAACCGGAGTTCTCGTATGGAGTATTTATCTATATGTCAAACGAGAACTCATAGTTGCAATAATGCAAATTAGTCCTTAGACCTGAGGCATCATGGTTGTCTTGTGATGCGTTATTTATCTTTGATAGCTCACAAAGGCAAGTCGTAAAAGATTTTCCTTATGTGTTATTGGGATCTCTTAATTCATCATAGAGGCATGTGAATGTACAATAAGGAATCTCTACCTTGATAAAGAAAGGAGAATGTTTCAAGATATGATTCAGTGAATCTTCGGCCGAAGTACTTGAACATGATTTAGAAAGTGTTTTTTAATTGTGTTCTATTGAATCATATGAGTTTAATCATATTAGGGGTTTGACATTATCAATCCGTACCCTAACAATATGATTGGAAACATTGTATAAGAGAAGGACCGTATTGCATTGCAATTCCAACTGAATAGGTTCTTCATCTATTCTAATTAGCTTGGGTAGCCATGATATATTGCTAGATGTCACTCTTGGCTTGTGGAAGTCCTAGGATTGATTGTGATCGATCCAAATAAAGGAAGAATTAAAAGGGGGTTTTAATTCCAGTTGGTTAGAAAGAGTTCTAATGTATTCCCACTGCCTTGCTAAATTAGAACCTAATGGATCGCACACCTTAAATGGTTAACTTTGAGTAATACAAATGAGAATGAGGAAATCAATTTGATTGATTTGATGTGGATGATTTACTACGTGTAAAAATGTATTTGGGCCTCGGTAATAGTTAATGAGAAGCCCAAATGATTGGGTATCAAGCCCATGGACTTAAGACACCTAAATTATGGCTTAAGTGTCATAAGGCCCAATTTTGGAAGCCCAATGGGGTTTGGCCGAAAATGCTTAAGTAAAGGTGTATGGGAATTGTTTCTATAAGCTCAATTACACACAAACACAATCCAACATCAACCAAATAGGTTTGGGAGATCAAAGAGAGACAATTGTGAGTTTTCAAGAGTGAAACACAATCATCTTTCAAAGGGGTTTAGATTGAAACCAATCTTGAGGATCTTGCACTAGCATCCTTGTATTCTCAAGATACTTCTTCTCATCTCAAGGTTCCATTGGTGTGGAGACTTAGAGGCCATATACTTTTGTGGCTCACAAGGAGGAGAAAGATCAAGAGGAGATCAACAAAGGGAAATCATCAAGAGAAGACCAAAACACAACTTGGTTCATATAATTGCTTCAAGGGTAATTATATCTTATCCTTTCTCTTGAATTTTCATTTATGAAAAACATATCAATGTTCATGGCTTAAGATACTTGGAAGAAGTTTTGTTTTGAATTTAAACAACCACCTTATTCTTCCGCTGCAATTAATTTGATTAATTTGTATGTTTAATGTTCAAATCAACTTCTTAAAAATGTTTTAAAACCAACAATTGGTATCAGAGCCATAGGTCATGAACTTGATATGATTCTAGGGTTTAGAGATGCATATGTGGGTTATAAATTCATTTAAAAGTATAATGGTTATACTTGATTTATTTTGATATGATTGAATGTAAATCAAATGGAGTGAAAGGGGTTGTTTGGGATTTTGAATTTCCGGATTTATGTTTTGATGATTGATGCTCTCTTTGTATGCATATATGTATGTATGAACATTAGAGCATAGTTGCATTAAAACCCCATGATTTTAACTTCATGAAATATATGATATTAAGAGCATGAGATGGTTAAAATGGAATATGGATTTTTCCGGAAATAGCATGAACATTCATATAAGTTCATATGCATGTTCTTGGTGTTCTTGATGTTCTTGTTATGGGATCTTTTTGATCCATAAGTTAGGTGACTAATTTTGATGATTGTGTTTAGTGGAATTTTCCACCAAAATAGGTCAAAAGATGATGATGGTGTTTTATTATAAAATTAAAAGTTTTTCAAAAATGTTTCCACTTAATAAACATTTACCCACCACACTAAATTTAATAAGATTACTTTGGTGAGTGTGTGGGGCTATCTAGATTTAAATTATGGTGATTTGATATAAAATGCAAAAGTTGTTCAAATTATTCCCATCACTAATTTTTTACCCACCACACTAAAATTAATTTTGATTACTTTGGTGAGTGTGGTTGGCCTACCTAGTCACATTCATGATTATTCACCTTGTTGGAATAATCATGATCACCACTTTGTATTATACAAATGCATGCTTTAACCCCACACCCTAGTGGATCAACTTTGGATCCATTATTAATTGTTGAATAGTTTTGGACCTAATTACTATATATGATAAGTGTAACTATGTCCAATAGATTTCCACAATTACTTTTGCTATTGTAGTAAAACGTTTTCACTCCATGGTAAATTTATTTTGAATATGGTTACCACTTGAATTAAACCCACATATGTATGCAACCCAAGAGCATGTATTTACATTGCTAGTTTAATTGTTTAAAGCGTTTAAATAATTAAAGGATGGTTATGGACTTAGACCAAACAATTGAGCTATGTGATTGGCCGCTTATTGGATATGTATTCGTTTTTGATTGGCTATGTAATAATGAAATGGCTTTCATGCCTAATTTATTTGGCTATGTAATAATGAAATGGCTTTCATGCCTAATTTATTTTTTATGCGTGCGTAATTAAAATGAATCACCTTCCAAGACCATGATCCAACATGGTGGCTCGTGTTGGATCAACAAGAAAGTCCATAATCATCCTCTAAGCCCAACGCAATTTGAATGTTCGGTAATGACAATAATTAACCAATTAGTAGCACCATATATTCTCGCTATCTTAAGCAAATGGTTTCTAAAATATTTAGTGGGAGTATTATGTGCTACTAATATGTTGCATTGGGAACCATTTAATGAGATTAGATAGGTAATTTTAACAGGATTAAAATTGGATTAAAATGAGACCAATTCAACTACCCTCAAAGCAATATTAAGTTGATAAGCGAAATGGCATTTTGAATGCTATTTTGTGGCCTTCCACCGTGGTAGTCTCTTATTGGGTGGCACATTTACACTTTGTTGTACCTCAGTGAGGCAACATCCAGTACTTGTAACCATCCAAGGGAAGCCTATTACACATACTTGATGTAGTGCGGATAGATAACGAGTGTGGCCAACAAATCGTTAGGTTGAGGTCATGCTTGAAACCCTATACCCACAAGCATGGTGGGAATAACTTAACTAAGACGAACGAAACCAACAAACTGTTAGGTTGAGGTCTAGTTCTCTAGAGGCCATAGTGATGGGTATTCACATGAATGATGTGATTGGATAAGAGTATCCTCTCATTAGTAAGATAGCAATCCAACAAACTGTTAGGTTGAGGAAAACTATATGAAAATGAGACTCCCATCCCCACTAAGAGTTTCAACGGAAACTCTCGGATTTCAAGAGGGATATGAAATTTGCCAAAAATAGTGGGAGCTACCATCATGACTTAAAGACCCTAAGTTTTTGGTAGAAGATTAATCTAAACTAAATTTTTTTTACGTTGTTGCAGAATTTTCAAATGGCCGTTAAAAACCCAATCTCATCGATACTTAACAATTACATCCTTGATGGCACGAACTATCCGGGTTGGCTTCGCAAAATGAAACTTGTCCTTAAAATGGATGAGATTGATTATGTGTTGACACAAGCCCCACCACATATTGCTCCTGACGAAGAAGCTACTCAGGAAGAGATAACTGCTTATGAGAAGCATGTTAAGGATGATAGTAGAGGTAAATGTTACTTACTAGCATCCATGAATGATGAGCTACTAAAACAACATGAAGATATGGAAGATTGTGCTTCCATATTGCTTCACCTTAATGAACTTTATGGTGAAGCTACTCGTAGCTTGCGATTCAATACAATATGTGAACTTGTCAACACAAAGATGACAAGAGGGACTCCGGTTAATCAGCATGGTCTCAAGATAATATCATTGCTTGAGAAATTAGAAAAATTGGATTGTCCATTTAATGCTGAAGTTCAACAAGATTTTTTTCTTTCGTCCCTCTCATCAGATTTTTCCCAATTTGTTATGAACTATAATATGGGAAAGATGGAAAGTTCTTTATCTGAGCTACTCAATATGGCTATAGTAGCTGAAAAGAATATCTCAAAGGATAAAGGGCTGAAAGGGACAGTTGCGGTGTTTGAAAAGAGTTCTTCCTCCTCTTCCAAATCCAAACCGAAAGCTAAGGATAAGGGAAAGAAGAAGAAAGGTTTTCTAAAACCCAAGGAAAGAAAAATAACAAAGAAAGGCAAGGAACCGAAAGGAACTTGCTTTCACTGTGGAAAGGATGGACATTGGAAGAGAAATTGCAAGGATTACCTCGCAAGCTTAAAGAACAAGCCTTCGGAAGGTAACACTCTTGTTCTTGAATCAGTTTTTACAGTTAATACTTCTACCTGGATAGTTGATTCAGGAGCTAGTCAACATATTTGCAATTGTGTGCAGGGACTAGTAGGAAGTAGAAGACTCGGAAAAGGAGAAATGGTGCTAACTGTGGGTAATGGCACTAAGGTAGCTGCCAAAGCTGTAGGCACCTATCGTCTCAATCTACCTTCCGGGGAGACCCTGAATTTGAATAATTGTTATTTCATTTCTGGTTGTGTAAAGAACTTAATATCTGTCTCTATGCTTTTAAGAGACGGATTTGTTGTTTTGTTTGACAAACTACTTTGTTCTATTTCACATAATAATCGAATTATTGCTTATGCAAATTTGATTGATGGTCTTTTTCATTTAGAAATGAATGGTAGTATTAACTGTATAGATAAAGATGCACCTAGAGCTAAAAGGCCTAGAGAAGTGGATAACTCAACTAAATTGTGGCACCTCAAACTTGGACACATTGGCCAAGATAGGATTCACCGGATGGCAAAAGATGGATGCCTTGGATCTTTAGACCCTGCTCCTATGCCTACTTGTGAATCTTATCTACAAGGTAAAATGACCAAGTCTCCTTTTACAGGAAAAGGAGAAAGAGTTACAGAGTTGTTGGGGTTAATCCACACAGATGTTTGTGGACCTTTGTCTACAAACGCAAGGGGAGGTTATTCATACTTCATTACCTTTACTGATGATCATTCACGGTTCGGGTACTTATACTTAATGAAGCATAAGTCTGAATCTTTTGAAAAGTTTCAGGAATTCAGAAATGAAGTTGAAAACCAAACAGGCAAGAGTATTAAAATCCTTAGATCCGATCGAGGAGGTGAATACTTAAGCACAGAGTTTCTTGATTACCTCAAGGAACATGGCATCTTATCACAATGGACTCCACCAGGGACTCCACAACATAATGGGGTTTCTGAAAGGAGAAATCGAACCTTAATGGATATGGTTCGTTCCATGATGAGCTATACTGATTTACCTATATCCTTTTGGGGATATGCACTTGAAACAGCAATTCATTTGTTAAATAGAGTGCCTTCCAAGTCTGTTCCACAAACTCCATACGAAATGTGGTTTGGGAAGAAACCAAGTCTTGGTTATATCAAGATTTGGGGTTGTCCAGCATATGTCAAAAGACAAGATGTGGATAAACTAGATGCAAGGTCAGTGAAGTGTAGATTTATCGGGTATCCCAAGGAAACTATGGGATATTACTTCTATCACATCGACGAGCAAAAGGTGTTCGTCGCAAGGTCAGCTACCTTCTTGGAAAGAGAATACACTCTTGATGGGAAAGGGGGACATGAGATAGAACTCAAGGAATTGTCCAAAGAGCTAGAAATCAACACTGAACTGAATGCAATCCCAGATCCACAAACTGATATGACACAAACTCCGCGTAGTTCAAGTAGGGTTAGAAGAATGCCTGAGAGGTATTACGGTTTCCTTCATGAAAACGAAGGAGAGTTAAATCTCCTAAGTGATTGTAAGGATATTGAAGACCCTTCGAACTACAATGAGGCAATGTCAGACATTGACTCACAGAAATGGCTTGGAGCCATGAAATCCGAAATGGATTCTATGTATACCAACCAAGTCTGGACTCTAGTTGATCCGCCTCCTGGTATTGTACCAATAGGAAATAAATGGATCTTTAAGAGGAAGATAGGCTCAGATGGGAAAATAGAAACCTACAAGGCAAGGCTAGTAGCAAAGGGCTACAAGCAGAGAGAAGGGATTGACTATGAAGAAACCTTCTCTCCTGTTGCTATGACAAAGTCTATTCGGATTTTGCTTGCAATAGCTGCATACCATGATTATGAGATTTGGCAAATGGATGTGAAGACGGCTTTTCTTAATGGCCACCTTCAGGAAGAACTATACATGGATCAACCTGAAGGCTTCATTTCTACAGCTGATAAGCATAAGGTATGCAAGCTACATAAATCCATTTATGGGTTGAAGCAAGCTTCTAGGAGTTGGAACATCCGCTTTGATGAAGTTGTCAAATCGTTTGACTTCATGCAAAACATGGATGACCAATGTGTGTACAAAAGGGTCAGTGGGAGTTCGGTAGTATTCCTAGTGTTGTATGTAGATGACATACTGATTATTGGAAACGATATAGGAATGCTATCTTCAGTGAAGCTGTGGCTCACTAAATCATTCGCAATGAAAGATTTAGGAGAGGCATCTTATATACTTGGTATAAAGATTTATCGTGATAGATCTCAGAGAATAATTGGATTATCTCAATCCTTGTATATAGATAAGGTGCTAAAGAGATTTCATATGGAACAATCTAAGAAAGGGTTACTTCCAGTTAGACATGGACTTCACCTTTCTAAGAACATGTGTCCGAAAACTCCTGAAGATATACAGCAGATGAGTAAAATCCCTTATGCATCAGCAATAGGGAGTCTCATGTATGCCATGGTTTGTACAAGACCGGATATCAGTTATGCTGTTAGTATAACTAGTAGATATCAGTCAAACCCAGGATTAGATCATTGGGGAGCCGTTAAGTGTATCCTTAAATACTTACGAAGAACTAAGGATATGTTCCTTATTTATGGAGGAACATCAGAGTTACAAGTGGAAGCGTTTACCGATTCTGATTTCGCATCTGATGTTGATGATCGTAAATCCACATCTGGGTATGTCTTCATTCTGAATGGAGGTGCTGTTAGTTGGAGAAGCTGTAAACAAAGTGTTACAGCCGACTCCACCACTGAAGCTGAGTACATTGCTGCCTCAGAAGCGGCAAAGGAAGCTGTTTGGATGAAAAAGTTCATTACCGAACTAAATGTGGTTCCAACCATAATGTCACCAGTGCCTTTGTACTGTGACAATAATGGGGCGATAGCTCAAGCCAAGGAACCAAGGTCTCATCAGAGATCCAAACACATTGAAAGAAAATTCCACAAGATTCGAGAACTCATTTCGAATGGTGATGTGTGCATCCTAAAGGTTGCATCAGCAGACAACGTAGCAGATCCACTCACTAAGCCTATGTCACAGTCACAACTGGATAGACATACAGAGAAAATGGGTATTAGATACATGGCTAAATGGCTCTAGTGCAAGTGGGAGATTGTTAGAAATGTGCCCTAAGAGCCAATACATTTGATGTAATCTCCTTAGAATACATTTCGTATATGATAAATAAAGGGCAATATTATTTTGTTATCTTTTATGTCGTGTAAAGAAACAAAAGTCCAGGGTGTACTAAATAAGAGATAAAGTAATCTAAAGAAGTTTAGATTCGGGAGACCTTTAATCTCTAACTGTAGTATCCCAAAATGTTCCTAATCATAAGGTTATCAAATGGGCATTGATAAACCGTCAAGATTGGCACATACTATGTATGCTCAATGATGAGGATGGTTGGTCTCAAACCATTTGTGTAGTTGACACTAATACAAGTATGTGGGTGCTCATTAGTGAATGAGTACACTGAACGCGATCAACCGGAGTTCTCGTATGGAGTATTTATCTATATGTCAAACGAGAACTCATAGTTGCAATAATGCAAATTAGTCCTTAGACCTGAGGCATCATGGTTGTCTTGTGATGCGTTATTTATCTTTGATAGCTCACAAAGGCAAGTCGTAAAAGATTTTCCTTATGTGTTATTGGGATCTCTTAATTCATCATAGAGGCATGTGAATGTACAATAAGGAATCTCTACCTTGATAAAGAAAGGAGAATGTTTCAAGATATGATTCAGTGAATCTTCGGCCGAAGTACTTGAACATGATTTAGAAAGTGTTTTTTAATTGTGTTCTATTGAATCATATGAGTTTAATCATATTAGGGGTTTGACATTATCAATCCGTACCCTAACAATATGATTGGAAACATTGTATAAGAGAAGGACCGTATTGCATTGCAATTCCAACTGAATAGGTTCTTCATCTATTCTAATTAGCTTGGGTAGCCATGATATATTGCTAGATGTCACTCTTGGCTTGTGGAAGTCCTAGGATTGATTGTGATCGATCCAAATAAAGGAAGAATTAAAAGGGGGTTTTAATTCCAGTTGGTTAGAAAGAGTTCTAATGTATTCCCACTGCCTTGCTAAATTAGAACCTAATGGATCGCACACCTTAAATGGTTAACTTTGAGTAATACAAATGAGAATGAGGAAATCAATTTGATTGATTTGATGTGGATGATTTACTACGTGTAAAAATGTATTTGGGCCTCGGTAATAGTTAATGAGAAGCCCAAATGATTGGGTATCAAGCCCATGGACTTAAGACACCTAAATTATGGCTTAAGTGTCATAAGGCCCAATTTTGGAAGCCCAATGGGGTTTGGCCGAAAATGCTTAAGTAAAGGTGTATGGGAATTGTTTCTATAAGCTCAATTACACACAAACACAATCCAACATCAACCAAATAGGTTTGGGAGATCAAAGAGAGACAATTGTGAGTTTTCAAGAGTGAAACACAATCATCTTTCAAAGGGGTTTAGATTGAAACCAATCTTGAGGATCTTGCACTAGCATCCTTGTATTCTCAAGATACTTCTTCTCATCTCAAGGTTCCATTGGTGTGGAGACTTAGAGGCCATATACTTTTGTGGCTCACAAGGAGGAGAAAGATCAAGAGGAGATCAACAAAGGGAAATCATCAAGAGAAGACCAAAACACAACTTGGTTCATATAATTGCTTCAAGGGTAATTATATCTTATCCTTTCTCTTGAATTTTCATTTATGAAAAACATATCAATGTTCATGGCTTAAGATACTTGGAAGAAGTTTTGTTTTGAATTTAAACAACCACCTTATTCTTCCGCTGCAATTAATTTGATTAATTTGTATGTTTAATGTTCAAATCAACTTCTTAAAAATGTTTTAAAACCAACAATTATGATGTTGCCCAAGTTTTGGGCTCGATCCGAAATCAATAGGTGTTCCAAATTGGACAATTCAAGTTCAACGGCAGTTCGTTCCTAATTGGAGTGGTTGGTGTATTCCATACTTCTAGCGATTGGATTTCACTCAAAACTCAGCAATTGACTGCTCCCACCATATTATGATGTTGCCCAAGTTTTGGGCTCGATCCGAAATCAATAGGTGTGAGAAATTGGACAATTCAAGTTCAGCAGCAGGTCGTTCCTAATTGGAGTGGTTGGTGTATTCCACACTTTTAGCGATTGGATTTCACTCAAAACTCACCAAATGACTCCTCCCACCATATTATGATGTTGCCCAAGTTTTGGGCTCAATCCGAAATCAATTGGTGTTCCAAATTGGACAATTCAAGTTCAACGGCAGTTCGTTCCTAATTGTAGTGGTTGGTGTATTCCATACTTCTAGCGATTCGATTTCACTCAAAACTCACCAAATGACTCCTGCCACCATATTATGATGTTGCCCAACTTTTGGGCTCGATCCGAAATCAATAGGTGTGAGAAATTGGTCAATTCAATTTCAACGACAGTTCGTTCGTAATTGGAGTGGTTGGTGTATTCCGTACTTCTAGCGATTGGATTTCACTCAAAACTCACCAAATGACTCCTCCCACCATATTATGATGTTGCCCAAGTTTTGGGCTCGATCCGAAATCAATAGGTGTGAGAAATTGGTCAATTCAATTTCAACGGCATTTCGTTCCTAATTGGAGTGGTTGGTGTATTCCATACTTCTGGCGATTGGATTTCACTCAAAACTCACCAAATGACTCCTCCCACCATATTATGTTGTTGCCCAAGTTTTGGGCTCGATCCGAAATCAATAGGTGTTCCAAATTGGAAAATTCAAGTTCAACGGCAGCTCATTCCTAATTGGAGTGGTTGGTGTATTCCATACTTCTAGCGATTGGATTTCACTCAAAACTCACCAATTGACTCCTCCCACCATATTTTGATGTTGCCCAAGTTTTGGGCTCGATCCGAAATCAATAGGTGTGAGAAATTGGACAATTCAAGTTCAACGGAAGTTCGTTCCTAATTGGAGTGGTTGGTGTATTCCATACTTCTTACGATTGGATTTCACTAAAAACTCACCAAATGACTCCTCCCACCATATTATGATGTTGCCCAAGTTTGGGGCTCGATCCGAAATCAATAGGTGTGAGAAATTGCAGAATTCATGTTCAACGGCAGATCGTTCCTAATTGGAGTGGTTGGTGTATTCCATACTTCTAGCGATTTGATTTCACTCAAAACTCACCAATTGACTCCTCCCACCATATTATGATGTTGCCCAAGTTTTGGGCACGATCCGAAATCAATCGGTGTCCCAAATTGGACAATTCAAGTTCAACGGCAGTTCGTTCGTAATTGCAGTGGTTGCTGTATTCCAGACTTCAAGCGATTGGATTTCACTCAAAACTCACCAAATGACTCCTCCCACCATATTATGATGTTGCCCAAGTTTTGGGCTCGATCAGAAATCAATTGGTGTGAGAAATTGGACAATTCAAGTTCAACGGCAGTTCGTTCCTAATTGGAGTGGTTGGTGTATTCCATACTTCTAGCGATTGGATTTCACTCAAAACTCACCAAATGACTCCTCCCACCATATTATGATGTTGCCCAAGTTTGGGGCTCGATCCGAAATCAATAGGTGTGAGAATTTGGAAAATTCAAGTTCTACGGTAGTTCGTTCCTAATTGGAGTGGTTGGTGTTGTTCATACTTCTAGCGATTGGATTTCACTCAAAACTCCCCAAATGACTCCTCCCACCATATTATGATGTTGCCCAAGTTTTGGGCTCGATCCGAATTCAATAGGTCTGAGAAATTGGTCAATTCAATTTCAACGACAGTTCTTTCCTAATTGGAGTGGTTGGTGTATTCCATACTTCTAGCGACTAGATTTCACTCAAAACTCACCAAATGACTCCTCCCACCATATTATGATGTTGCCCAAGTTTTGGGCTCGATCCGAAATCAATAGGTGTTCCAAATTGGACAATTCATGTTCAACGGCAGTTCGTTCCTAATTGGAGTGGTTCGTGTATTCCATACTTCTAGCGATTGGATTTCACTCAAAACTCACCAAATGACTCCTCCCACCATATTATGATGTTGCCCAAGTTTTGGGCTCGATCCGAATTCAATAGGTGTGAGAAATTGGTCAATTCAATTTCAACGACAGTTCTTTCCTAATTCGAGTGGTTGGAGTATTCCATACTTCTAGCGATTGGATTTCACTCAAAACTCACCAAATGACTCCTCCCACCATATTATGATGTTGCCCAACTTTTGGGCTCGATCCGAAATCAATAGGTGTGAGAAATTGGTCAATTCAATTTCAACGACAGTTCGTTCGTAATTGGAGTGGTTGGTGTATTCCGTACTTCTAGCGATTGGATTTCACTCAAAACTCACCAAATGACTCCTCCCACCATATTATGATGTTGCCCAAGTTTTGGGCTCGATCCGGAATCAATAGATGTGAGAAATTGGACAATTCAAGTTCAACGGCAGTTCGTTCCTAATTGGAGTGGTTGGTGTAATCCATACTTCTAGCGATTGGATTTTACTCGAAACTCACAAAATGACTCCTCCTACCATATTATGATGTTGCCCACGTTTCGGGCTCTATCCGAAATCAATAGGTCTGAGAAATTGGACAATTCAAGTTCAACGGCAGTTCGTTCCTAACTGGAGTGGTTGGTGTATTCCATACTTCTAGCGATTGGATTTCACTCAAAACTCACCAAATGACTCCTCCCACCATATTATGATGTTGCCCAGGTTTGGGGGTCGATCCGAAATTAATAGGTGTGAGAAATTGGACAATTCAAGTTCAACGGCAGTTCGTTCCTAATTGGAGTGGTTGGTGTAGTTCATACTTCTAGCGATTGGATTTCACTCAAAACTCCCCAAATGACTCCTCCCACCATATTATGATGTTGCCCAAGTTTTGGGCTCGATCCGAATTCAATAGGTGTGAGAAATTGGTCAATTCAATTTCAGCGACAGTTCTTTCCTAATTGGAGTGGTTGGTGTATTCCATACTTGTAGCGATTGGATTTCACTCAAAACTCACCAAATGAATCCTCCCACCATATTATGATGTTGCCCAAGTTTTGGGCTCGATCCAAAATCAATAGGTGTTCCAAATTGGACAATTCAAGTTCAACGGCAGTCCGTTCCTAATTCGAGTGGTTGGAGTATTCCATACTTCTAGCGATTGGATTTCACTCAAAACTCACCAAATGACTCCTCCCACCATATTATGATGTTGCCCAAGTTTGGGGCTCGATCCGAAATCAATAGGTGTGAGAAATTGGACAATTCAAGTTCAACGGCAGTTCGTTTCTAATTGGAGTGGTTGGTGTATTCCATACTTCTAGGGATTGGATTTCACTCAAAACTCACCAAATGACTCCTCCCACCATATTATGATGTTGCCCAAGTGTTGGGCTCGATCAGAATTCAATAGGTGTGGGAAATTGGTCAATTCAATTTCATCGACAGTTCTTTCCAAATTGAACTGGTTGGTGTATTCCATACTTCTAGCGATTGGATTTCACTCAAAACTCACCAAATGACTCCTCCCACCATATTATGATGTTACCCAAGTTTTGGGCTCGATCCGAAATCAATGGGTGTGAGAAATTGGACAATTCAAGTTCAACAGCAGTTCGTTCCAAATTGGAGTGGTTGGTGTATTCCATACTTCTAGCGATTGGATTTCACTCAAAACTCACCAAATGACTCCTCCCACCATATTATGATGTTGCCCAAGTTTTGGGCTCGATCAGAATTCAATAGGTGTGAGAAATTGGTCAATTCAATTTCATCGACAGTTCTTTCCTAATTGGAGTGGTTGGTGTATTCCATACTTCTAGCGATTGAATTTCACTCAAAACTCACCAAATGACTCCTCCCACCATAATATGATGATGCCCAAGTTTTAGGCTCGATCCGAAATCAATAAGTGTTCCAAATTGGACAATTCAAGTTCAACGGCAGTTAGTTCCTAATTGGAGTGGTTGGTGTATTCCATAATTCTTGCGATTGGATTTCACTAAAAACTCACCAAATGACTCCTCCCACCATATTACGATGTTGCCCAAGTTTTGGGCTCGATCCGAAATCAAGAGGTGTGAGAAATTGGACAATTCAAGTTCAACGGCAGTCCGTTCCTAATTGGAGTGGTTGGTGTAGTTCATACTTCTAGCGATTGGATTTCACTCAAAACTCCCCAAATGACTCCTCCCCCCATATTATGATGTTGCCCAAGTTTTGGGCTCGATCCGAATTCAATAGGTGTGAGAAATTGGTCAATTCAATTTCAACGACAGTTCTTTCCTAATTGGAGTGGTTGGTGTATTCCATACTTCTAGCGATTAGATTTCACTCAAAACTCACCAAATGACTCCTCCCACCATATTATGATGTTGCCCAAGTTTTGGGCTCGATCCAAAATCAATAGGTGTTCCAAATTGGACAATTCATGTTCAACGGCAGTTCGTTCCTAATTGGAGTGGTTGGTGTATTCCATACTTCTAGCGATTGGATTTCACTCAAAACTCACCAAATGACTGCTCCCACCATATTATGATGTTGCCCAAGTTTTGGGCTCGATCCGAATTCAATAGGTGTGAGAAATTGGTCAATTCAATTTCAACGACAGTTCTTTCCTAATTGGAGTGGTTGGTGTATTCCATACTTCTAGCGATTGGATTTCACTCAAAACTCACCAAATGAATCCTCCCACCATATTATGATGTTGCCCAAGTTTTGGGCTCGATCCGAAATCAATAGGTGTTCCAAATTGGACAATTCAAGTTCAACGGCAGTCCGTTCCTAATTGGAGTGGTTGGAGTATTCCATACTTCTAGCGGTTGGATTTCACTCAAAACTCACCAAATGACTCCTCCCACCATATTATGATGTTGCCCAACTTTTGGGCTCGATCCGAAATCAATAGGTGTGAGAAATTGGTCAATTCAATTTCAACGACAGTTCGTTCGTAATTGGAGTGGTTGGTGTATTCCGTACTTCTAGCGATTGGATTTCACTCAAAACTCACCAAATGACTCCTCCCACCATATTATGATGTTGCCCAAGTTTTGGGCTCGATCCGAAATCAATAGGTGTGAGAAATTGGACAATTCAAGTTCAACGGCAGTTCGTTCCTAACTGGAGTGGTTGGTGTATTCTGTTAAGCTCATAATTTCATACATATACATGCCCAATTTACTTACTTCTTTTGCTTAGTTTCCTATAATTCTGAGTTATTTGCCTCTATTTGTGTGTTTGGTAGGCCAATAGAGTAAGAGAGCATAATTCATGCAATTCAAGCATGTTTAGGCCTGATTTGGATGAATGGAAGAAGAGCTTAAAGACAAACTCATTTTGGCTACAGCCCCCTGCCAGTCCATTTCCGTAGGTCACATTGCAAGATCTGTTTCAGCAACCTACACAGCTCGGATGAGGCCGCATTCTTCATGAAAGTTGTTCCAATGGGTGTGTAGTATAACATATCCAAAATTCAGCCTCATTGGATAAATCTGGCGTCCGTCACCTAGCAAACACAGATCCATGCTCAGGATGGA
This sequence comes from Prunus avium, assembly GCF_965620075.1. Classification (NCBI taxonomy): domain Eukaryota; kingdom Viridiplantae; phylum Streptophyta; class Magnoliopsida; order Rosales; family Rosaceae; genus Prunus; species Prunus avium. The sequence continues at coordinate 33,895,396 of NC_142284.1, forward strand.
TTTTTGTCAGCGAGCAAACTGAGTTAGAATTTCATTTCGGACTTATCTTCTTCATCCGAGCTTGGATTGGGCCAATACTTGTGTGGTTGGATCAGAAACATTCTGAACTTCACAATGGACATCTTAAAGTCGTCATTTGCTTAAGAGAAGCCCAAGTTGTAAGTCCTTGAAGTTGCTGGTCATGCTGACCTCAGGATGAGCTGGTTGGAAGCTTGGTCATGGTGAGCTAGGCATGAGCTATTGTAGCTGGTTGGAAGCTTGGTCATGGTGACATGAAGATGAGCTAGGGCTGCTGGTGGGATTTATTGGTGAAGTGCATCAACCAATTCAGATTTTATAATGCAAGTGTTGTATGCATTAGTGAACTGCATCAACCAATTCATCTTTTATAATGCAAGTGTTGTATGCATTAGCCATATTGAAATCAGATTTATCACTCCCCTCTCCCTATAAATACCACATCCATTCCACATTCAAGACACAACAAATCCTGAGATTCACAACCCCCACAATTCACTCCAACCATCCTCAAACACTCTCAAAATCCCAAACACTCCAACAATCACCAAAACAACTCCAGCAAACCTCTCTTCCATTTCCCTACGAATTTCATCTTCCTTAGCCATCACCACTCACTCAAACTCATCCCAAATCACCTCCATATCCTTCATACATCTTTCTAGAAGTGGGGAAGCTCTTGGAGAAGCATTAGAAGTGAAGAAGCACTTGGAGAAGCCTTGGACACCACAAGAACTTCAGAAAAAGGGTTTTTCTACTCTTATTGCATTCATTATGTTTTCTCATTTCTGTTCAAGTCTCTTTTCCATTATGAGTAGCTAAATCCATAACTAGGGCTTCGATGTAACCTAACATGAATATTCTGGGTTTATAAGTTTGGAGTTTCAAGTTTGATTCATGATTCATGTTCTTATTCATTATGCTTATAAGTTAACATGCTTGTTTGAATGATTGATCACCATTAGAACTTGTTTGTTAACTATCTTGGTTTGAATTAAGAGTATACACCATGCTTTAATTAGAATTGAACTATGAATAGGAAGAGTATGTATGGACATTCGACAACAGGGATTAGATACATACTTGGTTGTTTAAAATGTTCTTCTATGCTTAATGGGTTCCTAATGCTTAATTTTAGGTTAGACAACAAATGATCAAATTAGGGAATTAGGAACACAAGGTTAGGACCAAACACCATGGCCTAATCATACTTTAGCTAGAATCAATCTTTGAATCTGAATTAGACTTGTTACTTGAATCTTTATAACCCAGAATTGAATTGTTATGGTGATTCGAATGCCCTAGTCTCAAAATCTGTTTTCCAACTCTTAAAACCACTCTTTGTTACATTTGTTTACTTGTTTTTGTTTGCAATTTCATTTTGCTTCTTTTGTTCAACAATCACAACCACTCTTGTTTTAAATTCTGTTTTAGACATAACCTCCTACTTTCTTGAATTTGGTAATCTAAGTACATAACTAGTTTTAACTTCTCAGTCTTCGTGGGTACGACCTCGTACTTGTCTTGCTATACTACTAATTGCCCCGTACAATTGCGAGTTAACATAATATTAACAACAAAATTTTGGCGCCGTTGCCAGGGACTGAACGAAAGTTCTTCCCTGGTTATGTGCCCAAGGTTACCCTATTCTTTTTAGTGTTTCTAATTAATCTAATTTTCTGTTTCAGGTAGTTTATGTCTAACAGGCCATTCCTTGAACAAGTAAGGTCTTCGTTCCAACGTTCCAGATCTTTGAACGCAGGACCATCATTGCAACCAAATCGTGTGACCTTTGAAATTCAGAATCGTCTAGAAAGGGAGTTGTCAACTGCAAAAGAGCAAGCTCTTGCTACATTTACAAGTCTTGCTCTCCACACTGAACTTCCTGGTTCTTCACTTTCAAATTCGGAAGCAAGTTCAGACCAAGAAGAAGAAGAAATGATGGCTGCCATTGAGTTCATGGGAGAACTTGATATCCCAACAATTCCAGCATCTCCTTCAAGCATTTTGCTGCCCACTGTAGCTCGAAATTATGAGCTTAAATCTTCTCATCTTAATATGCTACCCTCCTTTTATGGTTTACCTAATGAAGATCCATTGACTCATATAAAGGATATTTTTAATGTTGTGAGTTCTTTTCCCTTGACAGGTGTGACAGAAGATCAACTTCGAATGAGAGTGTTTCCATACACTTTAAAGGATAAGGCGAAGTATTGGTTGAATTCTTTGAAGCCTGGTTCACTCACTACATGGTCTGCCATTCAAAAGAAGTTCCTGGAAAAATACTTCTCCACGCAAAAGACCGACATGCTTAGGGACAAGATCTTGTTATTTGCACAGCAAGATGATGAATCGTTTTGTGAAGCATGGGAGAGATTCAATGGGCTGCTCAACCAATGTCCTCATCATGGGATTCCATTGAAGCTTCAAATGCGTATGTTTTATAAAGGACTAACCCCTTCTAGTCATAATATAGTCACCAATTTTGCAGGTGGTTCTTTTAAAACCAAAACTCCAGAAGAAACGTACGAACTCTTTGAGGAGATAGCAATGGAGACCCAACATACGGATACAAGAGGTAAACGTGTTATTAGTGGTTCTAATGATGCTTCTAGTGTGCAGATTTCAAAACTGGAACAAAAGCTAGATGCTCTTCTTGCATTAAACTCAAGAAGCCCTCCGAAGGAAGTGTGTAGCATTTGTGAATCTCATGACCATGCTACCACAGCTTGTCCACTTGGGGCCGGATATCCAGAATTTGTGCAAGAACAAGCTAAGTTGGTAAATTCCTACAACCAAGGTCCAAGAAATGATCCATACTCTCAAAGTTATAATCCAGGTTGGAGGAATCATCCAAACTTTTCATGGAGAAATACCCAGAATCAAGCAAATCCCCCTTCATTCCAAAGGCCACAACAATCATCATCATCATTGGAAGATATAGTGAAGCAGATGGCAATCAACCAATCCAATTTTCAGCAAACTACACAAGCTGCCATCTCCAAATTGGAAGTCCAATTAGGCCAAATAGCTGCTGAAATAACTCAAAGACAGCCTGGGAAATGGCCAAGCCAAACTGAGATCAATCCAAAGAACCCAGAAGCCAAGGCCATTCATGTGCTCAGATCAGGTAAGATCATTGATAATAAAGATGATTCTAATCTTTCAAATGATGTTGTGATTGTAGAAAATGAAGAGGAGGAGACCATGGCCACGGAAGGAGAACAACTCAAAACTTCTCAATCTGCTCCTAAGGCCAAATCAGATTCTCAGAAATCCGATCAATTCCAATTGCATAAAAGGGATGACAAATTTGTGCCACCACATCTTCAAGAAGATAGATACGTGCCACCCGCTCCATATGTTCCACAGATTCCATTTCCAGGCCGTCTTAAGAAAGCAAAGCAAGATAAGGCTTTTAAAGAGATTTATGATATTTTGAGTAAAGTTAATATCAATTTGCCTTTGCTTGATCTTATTGAACAGATTCCTGCATATGGAAAATTCATCAAGGACTTGAAAACTCACAAGCTCAATTTCGCTCCAAATGAAGGAGTAAAGCTCGACCAGAATGTAAGTGCTGTATTGCAAAGGAAGCTTCCACCAAAACTAGATGATCCTGGCAGCTTTGACATTCCCATTAACATTGGAGGCAAGAAGGTTGGAAGAGCCATGTTGGACTTGGGAGCAAGCATCAATGTTTTGCCATATTCAGTTTATCAAGAGCTTGGCTTAGAAGGGATGAAGAAGACTTCAATGCGACTTGAACTAGCTGATCATTCTATAAAATATCCAAAAGGTATTGTAGAAGATATTCTAGTTCAAGTTAATACACTAATTCTCCCTGCTGATTTTGTAGTGATGGACATGGAAGACAATCCAAATGGAGATCGTGTTGATCCCATTCTCCTATGCAGGCCATTCATGGCCACTGCAGACACAATCATCAAAGTGAAAGATAGCACCCTCTCCATGACTGTTTTGGGTGAAACTGTTGAATTTAAAATGCTTAATGCTCTATCTCAACCTTCTATCTCTCTTGATTCTTGCTTTTCAATTGATGTTGTGGATCATGAGGTTTCTTCCAAAATTTTGCAGAAAAAGTCTAATGATGCTCTAGAAGCTGTCTTAACACAAGAAGAGGAAGATCTTTGTGAACCGGAGTTCCAAGAAGTGGTGGCTGCCTTAGAAGTGTTTCCGCCATACCCACCATCCTTTAGGCCACCAATCGAGCCTCTTGGACCATCATCCACGAAATTGGAGCCATCCATTGTCATCCCACCAAAGCTAGAACTTAAACCTCTTCCCAATAATCTTAAATATACATATTTGGGTGCTAACGAAACTCTCCCTGTTATAATTGCTGCAGGTCTCTCCTCACATGAAGAAGAGAGCTTAATTAAAGTTCTAAAAGAGCATAAAACAGCCATTGGGTGGACCATAGCAGACATCAAAGGAATTAGTCCAAGCATGTGCATGCACCGGATTTTAATGGAAGAATACAGCAAACCATCTCGTGATGCCCAAAGGTGGCTAAATCCCAACATGAAAGAGGTGGTTAGAGCTGAAGTTTTAAAGCTACTCGATGTAGGAATCATCTACCCAATTTCAGATTCTAAGTGGGTGAGCCCTGTGCAAGTTGTTCCAAAGAAGTCCGGAATCACCGTTGTGAAGAATGAGAAGAATGAGCTAGTTCCTACACGAACTGTCACTGGTTGGAGAGTTTGCATTGATTACAGGAAGTTGAACACATCCACTAGAAAAGATCATTTCCCCTTACCTTTTATTGATCAAATGCTTGAACGTTTATCTGGCCATGCTTACTATTGTTTTCTTGATGGTTTTTCAGGTTATAATCAAATTCCCATTGCTCCGGAAGACCAAGAGAAAACCACATTCACATGCCCATTTGGTACGTTTGCTTATAGAAGGATGCCATTCGGTTTGTGCAATGCCCCAGCAACTTTCCAAAGATGCATGATGTCAATCTTTTCAGATATGGTGGAACGATTCATTGAGGTATTTATGGATGATTTTTCAGTTTTTGGTTCCTCTTTTGATAATTGTCTTCACCACTTGTCTCTAGTGCTTAAAAGATGCCAGGAAACAAATCTGATTTTGAATTGGGAGAAGTGTCACTTCATGGTGGGACAAGGCATTGTACTAGGCCATGTGATTTCAAGCAAGGGAATCGAAGTGGATAAAGCCAAGATCGATCTCATCTCAAATCTTCCACCCCCTACCTCTGTTAAAGGAGTTAGAAGCTTTCTAGGTCATGCTGGATTCTATAGAAGGTTCATCAAAAATTTCTCAAGCATTACAAGGCCATTGTGTAATCTCCTTGCTAAGGATGCTGTTTTTGAGTTTAATGAAGCTTGCATGGAAGCTTTTACTACCTTGAAGAGGGAGCTAACTTCAGCCCCTATTATCATAGCTCCGGATTGGTCTTTACCATTTGAAATAATGTGTGATGCCTCTGACTTTGCTATTGGTGCAGTTTTAGGTCAAAAGAAGAACAAGCTGCCCCATGTGATTCATTATGCTAGCCGGACCTTGAATGATGCTCAAAACAACTACTCCATAACAGAGAAGGAGTTGCTTGCTGTGGTTTTTGCTTTAGAAAAATTTCGTTCTTACCTTGTTGGTTCTAAAGTAATTGTTTATTCTGACCATGCAGCTCTTAGATACTTGCTCACTAAGAAGGATGCCAAACCACGCTTGATTAGATGGATTCTCTTGCTGCAAGAATTCGATTTGGAGATTCGAGATAAGAAGGGATGTGAGAATGTGGTAGCTGATCATTTGAGCAGAATTGTGGTTGAAGAAAAAGGAGCAGCTATGCTACCCTTGAATGAGACTTTCCCTGATGAACAACTATATGCTGCCCAAGTCAAAGAGCCATGGTATGCTGATTTTGTTAATTATCTTGCTTGTGGTGTTCTTAGAAATGATCTAACTTCTCAGGACAAGAAGAAGTTCTTTTCCATGGTGAAACATTATGTCTGGGATGAACCTTTCTTATTCAAGCATTGCCCGGATCAACTCATCAGAAGATGTGTTCCAGAAGAAGAGCAAGAAAGCATACTTAGGCATAGCCACGAATTGGCTTGTGGAGGTCACTTTAGAGCTAAGAAAACAGCACTTAAAATTCTGCAATCTGGTTTCTTTTGGCCCACTCTATTCAAAGATGCGTTTAATTTTTGTGTTAAGTGTGATAGGTGCCAAAGGATGGGGAACATAAGTCGCAGGAATGAAATGCCATTGAATAACATACTTGTTGTGGAGCTCTTCGATGTGTGGGGTATTGATTTCATGGGACCATTCCCATCTTCCTTTGGTTATATTTACATACTTGTTGCTGTTGATTATGTGTCTAAATGGGTGGAAGCCATAGCCACCAAAACCAATGATTATAAGGTGGTGCTGAAGTTCTTGAAGGATAATATTTTCACAAGGTTTGGTACTCCAAGGGCTGTCATTAGTGATGGAGGCAGCCACTTCTGTAACAAGCCATTCGAAGCACTCATGAAAAAGTACAACATCACCCATCGAGTCTCTACACCATATCATCCGCAAACTTCTGGTCAAGTGGAAATAAGCAATAGAGAAATTAAGCACATCCTGGAGAAGGTGGTGAACAATACAAGGAAAGATTGGGCAGCCAAGCTCAATGATGCATTATGGGCTTATAGGACTGCATATAAGACTCCCATTGGAATGAGCCCTTATCGTCTTGTGTTTGGGAAAGCTTGTCACCTGCCAATGGAGCTTGAACACAATGCTTTTTGGGCCATCAAGAAGTTGAATTTTGATCTAGACAAGGCAGGCCATGCAAGAAAGTTTCAGCTCAATGAATTGGAAGAAATTAGACATGAGTCTTATGAGAATGCAAAGCTTTACAAAGAACGAACCAAGAGTTACCATGACAGAAACATTCAACGAAAAGAGTTCTCCAAAGGTATGTCAGTTCTTTTGTTTAACTCACGTTTGCGTCTCTTTCCAGGAAAATTGAAGTCTAGATGGCAAGGCCCATTCACCGTGGTCAATGTTTCTCCCTATGGAGCTGTGGAGATTCAAAACCCTAAAGATGGCTCGACTTTCAAAGTAAATGGACAACGTTTAAAGCCATTCTATGAGGGAGTTTCAGCTGGCATCCAAACTGGCCATGTGGTAGATCAACTTCCCTTCGTACCATCAACTTAGCTGATTGCACAATGTCTTGCCAAGACAGTAACTAAGGCGCTTCTTGGGAGGCAACCCATGTGTTCAAGAAGAAGGTGCTTGGTAGCAATTGACCTAATTGCATCAAGGGGAAGCATTTCAATCCTTTCTCTTTACTTGTTTTGTTTTTATTTTAGTCATTTTAAGTTTCTGTTCCTTTTTATAAATAAATAAATTTAAAAAATAAAAATAAAAAATAAAATTTCATATAAGCTAACTTTTGGTAACCCCAGTGAGCACCTCCGTCAATACAGTGTCTATGAGTTCTTTAGGCGACACCTTCGGTGTCTAAGAAGTTTGGGTTTTAAGCGGGACCATTGTGACCCCTCCAACCTTCCCGGATCCCCTGGCTGTGTTTTCTGAGGCCCTTAACTGGTCATCCGTGAGTTGCTTATATATTCATTTTTTTTTTTTTCCTAAACCTTCTTCTAAACTTTTCCCTTTATCATTTGTTTGTTCTCAATCATCTTTTGTATGCTTTCACATTGAGGACAATGTTCAATTCAGGTCTGGGGGGAAGGTTTTCAATTTCAATTTTCTTATCCATTTGTGTTTTCAATTTTCGTTCTCTTGTCACTTTTTTTTTATTTTTTTTTTTTTATTTTTTTTAAGAATGTCATACAATCAATGCTATGGAGCTGCTATTTGAGGTTTTCATATCAGAATTTTGCACTTCACAAAGCTTTTGCTCTTAGAATTCTGGTGGCTAAAGTACCATGCTCAAATTCTTGAAGGAAAATAGTGGAGACTACCCTAGTGAGCTATATCGAGCCTAATTGCTTTCTTGAGAGGGTTTAAAGTGTTCTATTTCTCATCCATACTTATTTTCTTCAATTCACTCTAATTGATCTCATCATTTCATTTTGATTGAATACTAAGGATGATTCTCTTTTGCAGATATCATGTGCTTGCTCTCATTCATGAATGAACTCATTGAAGTGATGCTAGGCTATGTGTGTATAACTATTCTATGTGCTTTCTTTTCACCCTACCCATATGTGTGTTCCATTAGCCCTCTTGAAGCCAAACACTTAAAGCCTTTTTCTTCTATCACCATCATCATTTCCCTACCTTTGTATCCCAATCTGAGATACTTGACCTATTGTAGCCATACCCTATAGCTTAGAAATATACTAAGGTGTGCCAAGATAAAGTTTGAAGCAAGGAAGTTGCTGCCATGTGCCTAAATGACAGATGATGTGAATCTGTGCAATGAAGTTAAAGAAGAAGCAGATCAAATCAGCAAATAAGAAAGATAAAGAGAAAGTGTGTCGATTTGATCTAAGTGTGAAAATTAAAGTCCATGCCAGGTGATACCATGAAGTTTGCTGCCATGCCAATCTAAATCAATGATGCCTTGCAGATTAATGAAGCATGCAACCTTGGTATGTTCTTAAGTTATTTGTTTTTCCTTCCAATTCTTCCATTTCCCCTAAACCTTAGCCTTTCATTACAACATTGTGAAAGACCTAGCTGATCTTTGAGGATGTATTCATGGGTGCTGGTAAGTATGTGTGTATCTCTATTCTTAGTATTTAATTCCTTTCATGAGATCTAACCAAATTTGTGCTTCTATTTCATACACTCACTTATGCTTTCTTGAGAGAATTAAAACATAGGTTCTGAGTGATTGAATGTTATCTGTGAGAATTAGAGTCGAAGCATGTTCTCTATTCAAGGTTTGAGTGTGCTTGCTTTGAAACTGTGTGCCTTTGAGCTATAGCTTCCACTTGTACACACTGATTGATCACATATCTTGGCAACTCTATGGTGTTGGAGGTATGACTAAAGTTTTCTTTCATTTTCATTAGTTGATTTCAAAGTTTATTTTTCTAACCACTTTGTTTTGTAGACTCAGTAAAGCGTTTGTGGGTATCGTATCTATTAAACCCTCAGGAGACACAACTCCTCCTACTAGGGATGCCTAGAGGTTTAAAGGCTTGTTGCATACGCTCAATGCAATCGAGTTACCTACGAAAGTGGTCTAGTTACTTCTTATTTTGTTTTTACCTTTTTTTTTTTTTTTTTTTTTTTTTTTTTGCTCGAGGACTAGCAAAATCTAGGTTTGGGGGTGTGTTAAGCTCATAATTTCATACATATACATGCCCAATTTACTTACTTCTTTTGCTTAGTTTCCTATAATTCTGAGTTATTTGCCTCTATTTGTGTGTTTTGTAGGCCAATAGAGTAAGAGAGCATAATTCATGCAATTCAAGCATGTTTAGGCCTGATTTGGATGAATGGAAGAAGAGCTTAAAGACAAACTCATTTTGGCTACAGCCCCCTGCCAGTCCATTTCCGTAGGTCACATTGCAAGATCTGTTTCAGCAACCTACACAGCTCGGATGAGGCCGCATTCTTCATGAAAGTTGTTCCAATGGGTGTGTACTATAACATATCCAAAATTCAGCCTCATTGGATAAATCTGGAGTCCGTCACCTAGCAAACACAGATCCATGCTCAGGATGGATTTTTGTCAGCGAGCAAACTGAGTTAGAATTTCATTTCGGACTTATCTTCTTCATCCGAGCTTGGATTGGGCCAATACTTGTGTGGTTGGATCAGAAACATTCTGAACTTCACAATGGACATCTTAAAGTCGTCATTTGCTTAAGAGAAGCCCAAGTTGTAAGCCCTTGAAGTTGCTGGTCATGCTGACCTCAGGATGAGCTGGTTGGAAGCTTGGTCATGGTGAGCTAGGCATGAGCTATTGTAGCTGGTTGGAAGCTTGGTCATGGTGACATGAAGATGAGCTAGGGCTGCTGGTGGGATTTATTGGTGAAGTGCATCAACCAATTCAGATTTTATAATGCAAGTGTTGTATGCATTAGTGAACTGCATCAACCAATTCATCTTTTATAATGCAAGTGTTGTATGCATTAGCCATATTGAAATCAGATTTATCACTCCCCTCTCCCTATAAATACCACATCCATTCCACATTCAAGACACAACAAATCCTGAGATTCACAACCCCCACAATTCACTCCAACCATCCTCAAACACTCTCAAAATCCCAAACAATCCAACAATCACCAAAACAACTCCAGCAAACCTCTCTTCCATTTCCCTACGAATTTCATCTTCCTTAGCCATCACCACTCACTCAAACTCATCCCAAATCACCTCCATATCCTTCATACATCTTTCTAGAAGTGGGGAAGCTCTTGGAGAAGCATTAGAAGTGAAGAAGCACTTGGAGAAGCCTTGGACACCACAAGAACTTCAGAAAAAGGGTTTTTCTACTCTTATTGCATTCATTATGTTTTCTCATTTCTGTTCAAGTCTCTTTTCCATTATGAGTAGCTAAATCCATAACTAGGGCTTCGATGTAACCTAACATGAATATTCTGGGTTTATAAGTTTGGAGTTTCAAGTTTGATTCATGATTCATGTTCTTATTCATTATGCTTATAAGTTAACATGCTTGTTTGAATGATTGATCACCATTAGAACTTGTTTGTTAACTATCTTGGTTTGAATTAAGAGTATACACCATGCTTTAATTCGAATTGAACTATGAATAGGAAGAGTATGTATGGACATTCGACAACAGGGATTAGATACATACTTGGTTGTTTAAAATGTTCTTCTATGCTTAATGGGTTCCTAATGCTTAATTTTAGGTTAGACAACAAATGATCAAATTAGGGAATTAGGAACACAAGGTTAGGACCAAACACCATGGCCTAATCATACTTTAGCTAGAATCAATCTTTGAATCTGAATTAGACTTGTTACTTGAATCTTTATAACCCAGAATTGAATTGTTATGGTGATTCGAATGCCCTAGTCTCAAAATCTGTTTTCCAACTCTTAAAACCACTCTTTGTTACATTTGTTTACTTGTTTTTGTTTGCAATTTCATTTTGCTTCTTTTGTTCAACAATCACAACCACTCTTGTTTTAAATTCTGTTTTAGACATAACCTCCTACTTTCTTGAATTTGGTAATCTAAGTACATAACTAGTTTTAACTTCTCAGTCTTCGTGGGTACGACCTCGTACTTGTCTTGCTATACTACTAATTGCCCCGTACAATTGCGAGTTAACATAATATTAACAACAAAATTTTGGCGCCGTTGCCGGGGACTGAACGAAAGTTCTTCCCTGGTTATGTGCCCAAGGTTACCCTATTCTTTTTAGTGTTTCTAATTAATCTAATTTTCTGTTTCAGGTAGTTTATGTCTAACAGGCCATTCCTTGAACAAGTAAGGTCTTCGTTCCAACGTTCCAGATCTTTGAACGCAGGACCATCATTGCAACCAAATCGTGTGACCTCTGAAATTCAGAATCGTCTAGAAAGGGAGTTGTCAACTGCAAAAGAGCAAGCTCTTGCTACATTTACAAGTCTTGCTCTCCACACTGAACTTCCTGGTTCTTCACTTTCAAATTCGGAAGCAAGTTCAGACCAAGAAGAAGAAGAAATGATGGCTGCCATTGAGTTCATGGGAGAACTTGATATCCCAACAATTCCAGCATCTCCTTCAAGCATTTTGCTGCCCACTGTAGCTCGAAATTATGAGCTTAAATCTTCTCATCTTAATATGCTACCCTCCTTTTATGGTTTACCTAATGAAGATCCATTGACTCATATAAAGGATATTTTTAATGTTGTGAGTTCTTTTCCCTTGACAGGTGTGACAGAAGATCAACTTCGAATGAGAGTGTTTCCATACACTTTAAAGGATAAGGCGAAGTATTGGTTGAATTCTTTGAAGCCTGGTTCACTCACTACATGGTCTGCCATTCAAAAGAAGTTCCTGGAAAAATACTTCTCCACGCAAAAGACCGACATGCTTAGGGACAAGATCTTGTTATTTGCACAGCAAGATGATGAATCGTTTTGTGAAGCATGGGAGAGATTCAATGGGCTGCTCAACCAATGTCCTCATCATGGGATTCCATTGAAGCTTCAAATGCGTATGTTTTATAAAGGACTAACCCCTTCTAGTCATAATATAGTCACCAATTTTGCAGGTGGTTCTTTTAAAACCAAAACTCCAGAAGAAACGTACGAACTCTTTGAGGAGATAGCAATGGAGACCCAACATACGGATACAAGAGGTAAACGTGTTATTAGTGGTTCTAATGATGCTTCTAGTGTGCAGATTTCAAAACTGGAACAAAAGCTAGATGCTCTTCTTGCATTAAACTCAAGAAGCCCTCCGAAGGAAGTGTGTAGCATTTGTGAATCTCATGACCATGCTACCACAGCTTGTCCACTTGGGGCCGGATATCCAGAATTTGTGCAAGAACAAGCTAAGTTGGTAAATTCCTACAACCAAGGTCCAAGAAATGATCCATACTCTCAAAGTTATAATCCAGGTTGGAGGAATCATCCAAACTTTTCATGGAGAAATACCCAGAATCAAGCAAATCCCCCTTCATTCCAAAGGCCACAACAATCATCATCATCATTGGAAGATATAGTGAAGCAGATGGCAATCAACCAATCCAATTTTCAGCAAACTACACAAGCTGCCATCTCCAAATTGGAAGTCCAATTAGGCCAAATAGCTGCTGAAATAACTCAAAGATAGCCTGGGAAATGGCCAAGCCAAACTGAGATCAATCCAAAGAACCCAGAAGCCAAGGCCATTCATGTGCTCAGATCAGGAAAGATCATTGATAATAAAGATGATTCTAATCTTTCAAATGATGTTGTGATTGTAGAAAATGAAGAGGAGGAGACCATGGCCACGGAAGGAGAACAACTCAAAACTTCTCAATCTGCTCCTAAGGCCAAATCAGATTCTCAGAAATCCGATCAATTCCAATTGCATAAAAAGGATGACAAATTTGTGCCACCACATCTTCAAGAAGATAGATACGTGCCACCCGCTCCATATGTTCCACAGATTCCATTTCCAGGCCGTCTTAAGAAAGCAAAGCAAGATAAGGCTTTTAAAGAGATTTATGATATTTTGAGTAAAGTTAATATCAATTTGCCTTTGCTTGATCTTATTGAACAGATTCCTGCATATGGAAAATTCATCAAGGACTTGAAAACTCACAAGCTCAATTTCGCTCAAAACTCACCAAATGACTCCTCCCACCATATTATGATGTTACCCAAGTTTTGGGCTCGATCTGAAATCAATAGGTGTTCCAAATTGGACAATTCAAGTTCAACGGCAGTTCGTTCCTAATTGGAGTGGTTGGCGTATTCCACACTTCTAGTGATTGGATTTCACTCAAAACTCACCAAATGACTCCTCCCACCATATTATGATGTTGCCCAAGTTTTGGGCTCGATCCGAAATCAATAGGTGTGAGAAATTGGACAATTCAAGTGCATTGGCAGTTCGTTCCTAATTGGAGTGGTTGGTGTATTCCATACTTCTAGCGATTGGATTTCACTCAAAACTCACCAAATGACACCTCCCACCATATTATGATGTTGCCCAAGTATGGGGCTCGATCCAAAATCAATAGGTGTGAGAAATTGGACAATTCATGTTCAACGGCATATCGTTCCTAATTGGAGCGGTTGATGTATTCCGTACTTCTAGCGATTGGATTTCACTCAAAACTCACCAAATGACTCCTCCCACCATATTATGATGTTGCCCAAGTTTTGGGCTCGATCCGAAATCAATTGGTGTTCGAAATTGGACAATTCAAGTTCAACGGCAGTTCGTTCCTAATTGGAGTGGTTGGTGTATTCAATACTTCTCGCGATTGGATTTCACTCAAAACTAACCAAATGACTCCTCCCACCGTATTATGATGTTGCCCAAGTTTGGGGCTCGATCCGAAATCAATAGGTGTTTGAAAGTGGACAATTCAAGTTCAACGGCAGTTCGTTCCTAATTGGAGTGGTTGGTGTATTCCATACTTCTAGCGATTGGATTTCACTCAAAACTCACCAAATGACACCTCCCACCATGTTATGATGTTGCCCAAGTATGGGGCTCGATCCAAAATCAATAGGTGTGAGAAATTGGACAATTCATGTTCAACGGCATATCGTTCCTAATTGGAGCGGTTGATGTATTCCGTACTTCTAGCGATTGGATTTCACTCAAAACTCACCAAATGACTCCTCCCACCATATTATGATGTTGCCCAAGTTTTGGGCTCGATCCGAAATCAATTGGTGTTCGAAATTGGACAATTCAAGTTCAACGGCAGTTCGTTCCTAATTGGAGTGGTTGGTGTATTCAATACTTCTGGCGATTGGATTTCACTCAAAACTAACCAAATGACTCCTCCCACCGTATTATGATGTTGCCCAAGTTTGGGGCTCGATCCGAAATCAATAGGTGTTTGAAAGTGGACAATTCAAGTTCAACGGCAGTTCGTTCCTAATTGGAGTGGTTGGTGTATTCCATACTTCTAGCGATTGGATTTCACTCAAAACTCACCAAATGACTCCTCCCACCATATTATGATGTTGCCCAAGTTTTGGGCTCGATCCGAAATCAATAGGTGTCCCAAATTGGACAATTCAAGTTCAACGGCTGTTCGTTCCTAATTGGAGTGGTTAGTGTATTCCATACTTCTAGCGATTGGATTTCACTCAAAACTCACCAAATGACTCCTCCCACCATATTATGATGTTGCCCAAGTTTTGGGCTCGATCCGAAATCAATAGGTGTGAGAAATTGGACAATTCAAGTGCATTGGCAGTTCGTTCCTAATTGGAATGGTTGGTGTATTCCATACTTCTAGCGATTGGATTTCACTGAAAACTCACCAAATGACTCCTCCCACCATATTATGATTGTTGTGTAGATTTCAGCTGCCCCAAAATGGATTCAGCTGCATCCTCAACTTGTGATACTCGCAAGTGCACGAACCATTGGTAGTTTAGCGTATGTAAGTGCGAGGTCGATTCCACAGGGATTGGTGATTGAATGATCCAATTCAGTTTTCCTACACAAAACAGAAACATAAACAAAGAACATGAAAGAAGGAAGAAAATAAGAAAGTAACTCAAGCAAATAAGTTCCCAAGTTCAATTTAGATTAATGGATTGATTCTAGCTAAAGTATGATTAAGCCGTGGTGTGTGGTCATAACCTTGTGTTCCTAATCCCCTAATTTGATCATTTGTTGTCTAACCTAAAATTAAGCATTAGGAACCCATTAAGCATAGAAGAACATTTTAAACAACCAAGTATGTATCTAATCCCTGTTGTCGAATTAAAGCATGGTGTATACTCTTAATTCAAACCAAGATAGCTAACATGCAAGCCTAAATGGTGATCAATCATTCAAACTAGCATATTAACTTATAAGCATAATGAATAAGAACAAAAACCATAATTGAAATTTGGAAACTAATTCAACTTGAAAACTTAAGAAAAGAATTTACATAATGAAAAGTAAAGTGGAACTAAGAAAAACTTAAGGAGAATTTCAGCACAAATATTTCATTACAACAATTGAAAACTAGAAAATGAAACTAAGAGAATTTGAGGGAGAGAAGGGAAGGGAGCTCTAGAGAAGTGTTTGAGAGCTCCCCCCCTTGGGTTGTGTTTACAAGCTTAGGAAACCTCACTATTTATAGGCCTAAGGAAGTTGAAAATCTGAATTATACAATTGAATTATCTAAACACACTAACTTCACCTAACACACTACACTTAATTCACCAACTTAACCTAACACACAATTGCATTTGAAAATAATTCCTCTTGTCTTTAGGCTTAGTGTTGCACCCCCACTTCATCTTCAATTAATTCATTTGGCTGCTGCAAAATTCCACTCAAAAATAGGTATTGAATATGCTTCACCAAACTTTCCCACAATCAACAACACTTCATCATGCATATGTCATGCATGACAATGCATTGCAGCCAGCTTGTGGGCTCGTTTTGGGATTGTGGCTCCAATCTGAAAAATCTGGAAAAATATGGATCTTGAAGCTCTTTGAATTATCTTTCCAAGCATATGCAGCCCAACTCAAGGAAAAATCTGGAAGGCCTTCAAATGTGATTTTTGGCCCAGTAACGCAGATGCTGCCGAATTTGACCCTAAGTTGCCAAAACATGTATAACTTTCTCTAGAAGACTCGGAATCATGAACCGTAAAATTCTACAGAAACTAGACTTCCGTATATTTCCAATGATGTATGGCTCATCATCTAGTTCTTCTTGAGCAAGTACAGTACAATCCGTGAAGTTGACTGATCTGCAGACACCGTTTTGAGCTAATTTGTCTCCAAAATGCAATTAGTGAGTCTCAAGCTTATAACACTAAAAAAAACACAAAACTTATTAAAAGCACAAGTTTAACTCAAAAACATAACCAAATCATAAGTTAAAAGGGTACAAAATAATATGGAAATATGCACCGATCAATGATGTTGCCCAAGTTTGGGGCTCGATCCGAAATCAATAGGTGTGAGAAATTGGACAATTCAAGTTCAACGGCAGTTCGTTCCTAATTGGAGTGGTTGGTGTATTCCATACTTCTAGCGGTTGGATTTCACTCAAAACTCACCAAATGACTCCTCCCACCATATTATGACGTTGCCCAAGATTTGGGCTCGATCCGAAATCAATAGGTGTTCCAAATTGGACAATTCAAGTTCAACAGCAGTTCGTTCCTAATTGGAGTGGTTGGTGTATTCCATACTTCCAGTGATTGGATTTCACTCAAAACGCACCAAATGACTCCTCCCACCATATTATGATGTTGCCCAAGTTTTGGGCTCGATCCGAAATCAATAGGTGCGAGAAATTGGACAATTCAAGTGCAAGGGCAGTTCGTTCCGAATTGGGGTGGTTGGTGTATTCCATACTTCTAGCGATTGGATTTCACTCAAAACTCACCAAATGACTCCTCCCACCATATTATGATGTTGCCCAAGTTTGGGGCTCGATCCGAAATCAATAGCTGTGAGAAATTGGACAATTCAAGTTCAACGGCAGTTCGTTCCTAATTGGAGTGGTTGGTGTATTCCACACTTCTAGCGATTGGATTTCACTCAAAACTCACCAAATGACTCCTCCCACCATATTATGATGTTGCCCAAGTTTTGGGCTCGATCCGAAATCAATAGGTGTTCCAAATTGGACAATTCAAGTTCAACGGCAGTTCGTCCCTAATTGGAGGGGTTGGAGTATTCCATACTTCTAGCGATTGGATTTCACTCAAAACTCACCAAATGACTCCTCCCACCATATTATGATGTTGCACAAGTTTTGGGCTCGATCCGAAATCAATAGGTGTTCCAAATTGGACAATTCAAGTTCCACGGCAGTTCGTTCCTCATTGGAGTGGTTGGTGTATTCCATACTTCTAGCGATTGGATTTCACTCAAAACTCACCAAATGACTCCTCCCACCATATTATGATGTCGTACAAGTTTTGGGCTCGATCCGAAATCAATAGGTGTTCCAAATTGGACAATTCAAGTTCCACGGCAGTTCGTTCCTCATTGGAGTGGTTGGTGTATTCCATACTTCTAGCGATTGGATTTTACTCAAAACTCACCAAATGACTCCTCCCACCATATTATGATATTGCCCAAGTTTTGGGCTCGATCCGAAATCAATAGGTGTTCCAAATTGGACAATTCAAGTTCAACAGCAGTTCGTTCCTAATTGGGGTGGTTGGTGTATTCCATACTTCTAGCGATTGGATTTCTCTCAAAACTCACCAAATGACTCCTCCCACCATATTATGATCTTGCACAAGTTTGGGGTTCGATCCGAAATCAATAGGTGGGAGAAATTGTTCAATTCAAGTTCAACAGCAGTTCGTTCCTAATTGGAGTGGTTGGTGTATTCCATACTTCTAGCTATTGGATTTCGCTCAAACCTAACCAAATGACTGCTCCCACCATATTATGATGTTGCCCAAGTTTTGGGCTCGATCCGAAATCAATAGGTGCGAGAATTTGGACAATTCAAGTGCAACGGCAGTTCGTTCCGAATTGGGGTGGTTGGTGTATTCCGTACTTCTAGCGATTGGATTTCACTCAAAACTCACCAAATGACCCCTCCCACCATATTATGATCTTGCACAGGTTTGGGGTTCGATCCGAAATCAATAGGTGTTCCAAATTGGACAATTCACGTTCAACGGCGGTTCGTTCCTAATTCGAGGGGTTGGTGTATTCCATACTTCTAGCGATTGGATTTCACTCAAAACTCGCCAAATGACTCCTCCCACCATATTATGATGCCGGCCAAGTTTTGGGCTCGATCCGAAGTCAATAGGCGTTCCAAATTGGACAATTCAAGATCAACGGCAGTTCGTTCCTAATTGGAGTGGTTGGTGTATTCCATACATCTAGCGATTGGATTTCACTCAAAACTCACCAAATGACTCCTCCCACCATATTATAATATTGCCCAAGTTTTGGGCTCGATCTGTAATCAATAGGTGTGAGAAAATGGATAATTCAAGTTCAACGGCAGTTCGTTCCTAATTGAAGTGGTTGGTGTATTCCATACTTCTAGCGATTGAATTTCACTCAAAACACACCAAATGACTCCTCCCACCATATTATGATGTTGCCCAAGTTTTGGGCTCGATCAAAAATCAATTGGTGTGAGAAATTGGACGATTCAAGTTCAATGGCAGTTCGTTCCTAATTGGGGTGGTTGGTGTATTCCATACTTCTAGCGATTGGATTTCTCTCAAAACTCACCAAATGACTCCTCCCACCATATTATGATCTTGCACAAGTTTGGGGTTCGATCCGAAATCAATAGGTGCGAGAAATTGTTCAATTCAAGTTCAACGGCAGTTCGTTCCTAATTGGAGTGGTTGGTGTATTCCACACTTCTAGCGATTGGATTTCACTCACAACTAACCAAATGACTGCTCCCACCATATTATGATGTTGCCCAAGTTTTGGGCTCGATCCGAAATCAATAGGTGCGAGAATTTGGACAATTCAAGTGCAACGGCAGTTCGTTCCGAATTGGGGTGGTTGGTGTATTCCGTACTTCTAGCGATTGGATTTCACTCAAAACTCAGCAAATGACTCCTCCCACCATTTTATGATCTTGCACAAGTTTGGGGTTCGATCCGAAATCAATAGGTGTGAGAAATTGGACAATTCAAGTTCAACGGCAGTTCGTTCCTAATTGGAGTGGTTGGTGTATTCCATACTTCTAGCGATTGGATTTCACTCAAAACTCACCAAATGACTCGTCCCACCATATTATGATGTTGCCTAAGTTTGGGGCTCGATCCGAAATCAATAGGTGTGAGAAATTGGACAATTCATGTTCAACGGCGGTTCGTTCCTAAATGGAGTGGTTGGTGTATTCCATACTTCTAGCGATTGGATTTCACTCAAAACCCACCAAATGACTGCTCCCACCACATTATGATGCTGCCCAAGTTTTGGGCTCGATCCGAAATCAATAGGTGCGAGAAATTGGACAATTCAAGTGCAACGGCAGTTCGTTTCGAATTGGGGTGGTTGGTGTATTCCATACTTCTAGCGATTGGATTTCACTCAAAACTCACCAAATGACTCCTCCCACCATATTATGATGTTGCCCAAGTTTGGGGCTCGATCCGAAATCAATAGTTGTGAGAAATTGGACAATTCAAGTTCAACGGCAGTTCGTTCCTAATTGGAGTGGTTGGTGTATTCCATACTTCTAGCGATTGGATTTCACTCAAAACTCACCAAATGACTCCTCCCACCATATTATGATGTTGCCCAAGTTTTGGGCTCGTTCCGAAATCAATAGGTGTTCCAAATTGGACAATTCAAGTTCAACGGCAGTTCGTTCCTAGTTGCAGTGGTGGGTGTATTCCATACTTCTAGCGATTGGATTTCACTCAAAACCCACCAAATGACTGCTCCCACCACATTATGATGTTGCCCAAGTTTTGGGCTCGATCCGAAATCAATAGGTGCGAGAAATTGGACAATTCAAGTGCAACGGCAGTTCGTTTCGAATTGGGGTGGTTGGTGTATTCCATACTTCTAGCGATTGGATTTCACTCAAAACTCACCAAATGACTCCTCCCACCATATTATGATGTTGCCCAAGTTTGGGGCTCGATCCGAAATCAATAGTTGTGAGAAATTGGACAATTCAAGTTCAACGGCAGTTCGTTCCTAATTGGAGTGGTTGGTGTATTCCATACTTCTAGCGATTGGATTTCACTCAAAACTCACCAAATGACTCCTCCCACCATATTATGATGTTGCCCAAGTTTTGGGCTCGTTCCGAAATCAATAGGTGTTCCAAATTGGACAATTCAAGTTCAACGGCAGTTCGTTCCTAATTGCAGTGGTGGGTGTATTCCATACTTCTAGCGATTGGATTTCACTCAAAACTCACCAAATGACTCCTCCCACCATATTATGATGTTGCCCAAGTTTTGGGCTCGATTCGAAATCAATAGGTGTGAGAAATTGGACAATTCAAGTTTAATGGCAGTTCGTTCCTAATTCGAGTGGTTGATGTATTCCATACTTCTAGCGATTGGATTTCACTCAAAACTCACCAAATGACTCCTCCCACCATATTATGATGTTGCCCAAGTTTGGGGCTCGATCCGAAATCAATAAGTGTGAGAAATTGGACAATTCAAGTTCAACGGCAGTTCGTTCCTAAATGGAGTGGCTGGCGTATTCCACACTTCTAGCGATTGGATTTCACTCAAAACTCACCAAATGACTCCTCCCACCATATTATGATGCCGCCCAAGTTTGGGGCTCGATCCGATGTCAATAGGCGTTCCAAATCGGACAATTCAAGTTCAACGGCAGTTCGTTCCTAATTTGAGTGGTTGGTGTATTCCGTACTTCTAGCGATTGGATTTCACTCAAAACTCACCAAATGACTCCTCCCACCATATTATGATATTACCCAAGTTTTGGGCTCGATCCGAAATCAATAGGTGTTAGAAAATGGACAATTAAGTTCAACGGCAGTTCGTTCCTAATTGGAGTGGTTGGTGTATTCCATACTTCTAGCGATTGGATTTCACTCAAAACTCACCAAATGACTCCTCCCACCATATTATGATGTTGCCCAAGATTTGGGCTCGATCCGAAATCAATAGGTGTGAGAAATTGGAGAATTCAAGTTCAACGGCAGTTCGTTCCTAATTGGAGTGGTTGGTTTATTCCATACTTCTAGCGATTGGATTTCACTCAAAACTCACCAAATGACTCCTCCCACCATATTATGATATTACCCAAGTTTTGGGCTCGATCCGAAATCAATAGGTGTGAGAAATTGGACAATTCAAGTTCAACGGCAGTTCGTTCCTAATTGGAGTGGTTGGTGTATTCCATACTTCTAGCGATTGGATTTAACTCAAAACTCACCAAATGACTCCTCCCACCATATTATGATATTACCCAAGTTTTGGGCTCGATCCGAAATCAATAGGTGTGAGAAATTGGACAATTCAAGTTCAACGGCAGTTCGTTCCTAATTGGAGTGGTTGGTGTATTCCATACTTCTAGCGGTTGGATTTCACTCAAAACTCACCAAATCACTCCTCCCACCATATTATGATGTTGCCCAAGTTTTGGGAGCGATCCGAAATCAATAGGTGCGAGAAATTGGACAATTCAAGTTCAATGGCAGTTCGTTCCAAATTGGAGTGGTTGGTGTATTCCATACTTCTAGCGATTGGATTTCACTCAAAAGTCACCAAATGACCCCTCCCACCATATTTTGTTGTTGCCCAAGTTTGGGGCTCGATCCGAAATCAATAGGTGTGAGAAATTGGACAATTCAAGTTCAACGGCAGTTCGTTCCTAAATGGAGTGGTTGGTGTATTCCATACTTCTAGCGATTGGATTTCACTCATAACTCACCAAATGACTCCTCCCACCATATTATGATGCCGCCCAAGTTTTGGGCTCGATCCGAAGTCAATTGGCGTTCCAAATTGGACAATTCAAGTTCAACGGCAGTTCGTTCCTAATTGGAGTGGTTGGTGTATTCCATACATCCAGCGATTGGATTTCACTCAGAACTCACCAAATGACTCCTCCCACCATATTATGATATTGCCCAACTTTTGGGCTCGATCCGAAATCAATAGGTGTGAGAAAATGGACTATTCAAGTTCAACGGCAGTTCGTTCCTAATTGGAGTGGTTGGTGTATTCCATACTTCTAGCGATTGGATTTCACTCAAAACTCACCAAATGATTCCGCCCACCATATTATGATGTTGCCCAAGATTTGGGATCGATCCGAAATCAATAGGTGTTCCAAATTGGACAATTCAAGTTCAACGGCAGTTCGTTCCAAATTGGAGTGGTTGGTGGATTCCATACTTCTAGCTATTGGATTTCACTCAAAACTAACCAACCGACTCCTCCCACCATATTATGATGTTGCCCAAGTTTTGGGCTCGAGCCGAAATCAATAGGTGTGAGAAATTGGACAATTCAAGTTCAACGGCAGTTCGTTCCTAATTGGAGTGGTTGGTGGATTCCATACTTCTAGCGATTGGATTTCACTCAAAACTAACCAAACGACTCCTCCCACCATATTATGATGTTGCCCAAGTTTTGGACTCGAGCCGAAATCAATAGGTGTGAGAAATTGGACAATTCAAGTTAAACGGCAGTTCGTTCCTAATTGGAGTGGTTGCTGTATTCCATACTTCTAGCGATTGGATTTCACTTAAAACTCATAACTCACCAAATGACTCACCAAATGACTCCTCCCACCATATTATGATGCCGCCCAAGTTTTGGGCTCGATCCGAAGTCAATAGGCGTTCCAAATTGGACAATTCAAGTTCAACGGCAGTTCGTTCCTAATTGGAGTGGTTGGTGTATTCCATACTTCTAGCGATTGGATTTCACTCAAAACTCACCAAATGACTCCTCCCACAATATTATGATGTTGCCCAAGTTTTGGGGCTCGATCCGAAATCAGTAGGTGTTCCAAATTGGACAATTCAAGTTCAACGGCAGTTCGTTCCTAATTGGAGTGGCTGGTGTATTCCATACTTCTAGCGATTGGATTTCACTCAATACTCACCAAATGACTCCTCCCACCATATTATGATGTTGCCCAAGTTTTGGGCTCGGTCCGAAACCAATAGGTGTTCCAAATTGGACAATTCAAGTTCAACGGCAGTTCGTTCCTAATTGGAGTGGCTGGTGTATTCCATACTTCTAGCGATTGGATTTCCCTCCAAACTCACCAAATGACTCCTCCCACCATATTATGATGTTGCCCAAGATTTGGGCTCGATCCGAAATCAATAGGTGTTCCAAATTGGACAATTCATGTTCAACGGCAGTTCGTTCCTAATTGGAGTGGTTGGTGTATTCCATACTTCTAGCGATTGGATTTCACTCAAAACTCACCAAATGACTCCTCCCACCATATTATGATGTTGCCCAAGTTTTGGGCTCGATCCAAAATCAATAGGTGTGAGAAATTGGACAATTCAAGTTCAACGGCAGTTCGTTCCTAATTGGTGTGGTTGGTGTATTCCATACTTCTAAAGATTGGATTTCCCTCAAAACTAACCGAACGACTCCTCCCACCATATTATGATGTTGCCCAAGTTTTGGGCTCGATCCGAAATCAATAGGTGTGAGAAATTGGACAATTCAAGTTGAACGGAAGTTCATTCCTAATTGGAGTGGTTGGTGTATTTCATACTTCTAGAGATTGGATTTCACTCAAAACTCACCAAATGACTCCTCCCACCATATTATGATGTTGCCCAAGTTTGGGGTTCGATCCGAAATCAATAGGTGTGAGAAATTGGACAATTCAATTTCAACGGCAGTTCGTTCATAATTGGAGTGGTTGGTGTATTCCATACTTCTAGCAATTGGATTTCACTCAAAACTCACCAAATGACTCCTCCCACCATATTATGATGTTGCCCAAGTTTTGGACTCGATCCGAAATCAATAGGTGTTCCGAATTGGACAATTCAAGTTCAACGGCAGTTCGTTCCTAATTGGAGTGGTTGGTGTATTCCATACTTCTAGCGATTGGATTTCACTCAAAACTCACCAAATGACTCCTCCCACCACATTATGATGTTGCCCAAGTTTTGGACTCGATCCGAAATCAATAGGTGTTCCGAATTGGACAATTCAAGTTCAACGGCAGTTCGTTCCTAATTGGAGTGGTTGGTGTATTCCATACTTCTAGCGATTGGATTTCACTCAAAACTCACCAAATGACTCCTCCCACCATATTATGATGTTGCCCAAGTTTTGGGCTCGATTCGAAATCAATAGGTGTGAGAAATTGGACAATTCAAGCTCAACGGCAGTTCGTTCCTAATTGAAGTGGTTGGTGTGTTCCATACTTCTAGCGATTGGATTTCACTCAAAACTAACCAAATGACTCCTCCCACCATATTATGATGTTGCCCAAGTTTTGGGCTCGAGCCGAAATCAATAGGTGTTCCAAATTGGACAATTCAAGTTCAACGGCAGGTCGTTCCTAATTGGAGTGGCTGGTGTATTCCATACTTCTAGCGATTGTATTTCACTCAAAACTCACCAAATGACTCCTCCAACCATATTATGATGTTGCCCAAGATTTGGGCTCGATCCAAATTCAATAGGTGTTCCAAATTGGACAATTCAAGTTCGACGGCAGTTCGTTCCCAATTGGAGTGGTTGGTGTATTCCATACTTCTAGCGATTGGATTTCACTCAAAACTCACCAAATGACTCCTGCCACCATATTATGATGTTGCCCAAGTTTTGGCCTCGATCCGAAATCAATAGGTGTGAGAAATTGGACAATTCAAGTTCAACGGCAGTTCGTTCCTAATTGGAGTGGTTGGTGTATTCCATACTTCTAGCGATTGGATTTCACTTAAAACTCACCAAATGACTCCTCCCACCGTATTATGATGTTGCCCAAGTTTTGGGCTCGATCAGAAATCAATATGTGTGAGAAATTGGACAATTCAATTTCAACGGCAGTTCGTTCATAATTGGAGTGGTTGGTGTATTCCATACTTCTAGCGATTGGATTTCACTCAAAACTCACCAAATGACTGCTCCCACCATATTATTATGTTTACCAAGTTTTGGGCTCGATCCGAAATCAATAGGTGTTCCAAATTGGACAATTCAAGTTCGACGGAAGTTCGTTCCCAATTGGAGTGGTTGGTGTATTCCATACTTCTAGCGATTCGATTTCACTCAAAACTCACCAAATGACTCCTCCCACCACATTATGATGTTGCCCAAGTTTTGGACTCGATCCGAAATCAATAAGTGTTCCAAATTGGACAATTTTAGTTCAACGGCAGTTCGTTCCTAATTGGAGTGGTTGGTGTATTCCATACTTGTAGCGATTGGATTTCACTCAAAATTCACCAAATGACTCCTCCCACCACATTATGATGTTGCCCAAGTTTTGGGCTCGAGCCGAAATCTTTAGGTGTTCCAAATTGGACAATTCAAGTTCAACGGCAGTTCGTTCCTAATTGGTGTGGTTGGTGTATTCCATACTTCTAGCGATTGGATTTCACTCAAAACTCACCAAATGAATCCTCCCACCATATTATGATGTTGCCCAAGTTTTGGGCTCGATCAGAACTCAATATGTGTGAGAAATTGGACAATTCAATTTCAACGGCAGTTCGTTCACAATTGGAGTGGTTGGTGTATTCCATACTTCTAGCGATTGGATTTCACTCAAAACTCACCAAACGACTCCTCCCACCGTACTATGATGTTGCCCAAGTTTTGGGCTCGATCCGAAATCAATAGGTGTGAGAAATTGGACAATTCAAGTTCAACGGCAGTTCGTTCCTAATTGGTGTGGTTGGTGTATTCCATACTTCTAGCGATTGGATTTCACTCAAAACTCACCAAATGACTCCTCCCACCATATTATGATGTTGCCCAAGTTTTGGGCTCGATCAGAAATCCATATGTGTGAGAAATTGTACAATTCAATTTCAACGGCAGTTCGTTCATAATTGGAGTGGTTGGTGTATTCCATACTTCTGGTGATGGGATTTCACTCAAAACTCACCAAACGACTCCTCCCACCATATTATGATGTTGCCCAAGTTTTGGGCTCGATCCGAAATCAATAGGTGTGAGAAATTGGACAATTCAAGTTCAACGGCAGCTCGTTCCTAATTGGAGTGGTTGGTGTATTCCATACTTCTAGCGATTGGATTTCACTCAAAACTCACCAAATGACTCCTCCCACCATATTATGATGTTGCCCAAGTTTTGGGCTCGATCGGAAATCAATATGTGTGAGAAATTGGACAATTCAATTTCGACGGCAGTTCGTTCATAATTGGAGTGGTTGGTGTATTCCATACTTCTAGCGATTGGATTTCACTCAAAACTCACCAAATGACTCCACTCACCACATTATGATGTTGCCCAAGTTTTGGACTCAATCCGAAATCAATAGGTGTTCCAAATTGGACAATTCAGGTTCAACGGCAGTTCGTTCCTAATTGGAGTCGTTGGTGTATTCCATACTTCTAGCGATTGGATTTCACT
This sequence comes from Prunus avium, assembly GCF_965620075.1. Taxonomy (NCBI): domain Eukaryota; kingdom Viridiplantae; phylum Streptophyta; class Magnoliopsida; order Rosales; family Rosaceae; genus Prunus; species Prunus avium. The sequence continues at coordinate 33,922,053 of NC_142284.1, forward strand.
CAAAACTCACCAAATGAATCCTCCCACCATATTATGATGTTGCCCAAGTTTTGGGCTCGATCAGAACTCAATATGTGTGAGAAATTGGACAATTCAATTTCAACGGCAGTTCGTTCCTAATTGGTGTGGTTGGTGTATTCCATACTTCTAGCGATTGGATTTCACTCAAAACTCACCAAATGAATCCTCCCACCATATTATGATGTTGCCCAAGTTTTGGGCTCGATCAGAACTCAATATGTGTGAGAATTGGACAATTCAATTTCAACGGCAGTTCGTTCACAATTGGAGTGGGTGGTGTATTCCATACTTCTAGCGATTGGATTTCACTCAAAACTCACCAAACGACTCCTCCCACCGTACTATGATGTTGCCCAAGTTTTGGGCTCGATCCGAAATCAATAGGTGTGAGAAATTGGACAATTCAAGTTCAACGGCAGTTCGTTCCTAATTGGTGTGGTTGGTGTATTCCATACTTCTAGCGATTGGATTTCACTCAAAACTCACCAAATGACTCCTCCCACCATATTATGATGTTGCCCAAGTTTTGGGCTCGATCCGAAATCAATAGGTGTGAGAAATTGGACAATTCAAGTTCAACGGCAGTTCGTTCCTAATTGGAGTGGTTGGTGTATTCCATACTTCTAGCGATTGGATTTCACTCAAAACTCACCAAATGACTCCTCCCACCACATTATGATGTTGCCCAAGTTTTGGACTCGATCCGAAATCAATAGGTGTTCCAAATTGGACAATTCAAGTTCAACGGCAGTTCGTTCCTAATTGGAGTGGTTGGTGTATTCCATACTTCTAGCGATTGGATTTCACTCAAAACTCACCAAATGACTCCTCCCACCATATTATGATGTTGCCAAAGTTTTGGGATCGATCCGAAATCAATCGGTGTTCCAAATTGGACAATTAAAGTTCAACGACAGTTTGTTCCCAATTGGAGTGGTTGGTGTATTCCATACCTCTAGCGATTGGATTTCACTCAAAACACACCAAATGACTCCTCCCACCATATTATGATGTTGCCCAAGTTTTGGGCTCGATCCGAAATCAATAGGTGTTCCAAATTGGACAATTCAAGTTCAACGGCAGTTCGTTCCTAATTGGAGTGGTTGGTGTATTCCATACTTCTAGAAAATGGATTTCACACAAAACTCACCAAATGACTCCTCCCACCATATTATGATGTTGCCCAAGTTTGGGGCTCGATCCGAAATCAATAGGTGTGAGAAATTGGACAATTCAAGTTCAACGGCAGTTCGTTCCCAATTCGAGTGGTTGGTGTACATTCCATACTTCTAGCGATTGGATTTCACTCAAAACTAACCAAATGACTCCTCCCACCATATTATGATGTTGCCCAAGTTTTGGGCTCGATCCGAAATCAATAGGTTTTCCAAATTGGACAATTCAAGTTCAACGGCAGCTCGTTCCTAACTGGAGTGGTTGGTGTATTGCATACTTCTGCCGATTGGATTTCACTCAAAACTCACCAAATGCCTCCTCCCACCATATTATGATGTTGCCCAAGTTTTGGGCTCGATCCGAAATCAATAGGTGTGAGAAATTGGTCAGTTCAATTTCAACGACAGTTCTTTCCTAATTGGAGTGGTTGGTGTATTAAATACTTCAAGCGATTGGATTTCACTCAAAACTCACCAAATGACTCCTCCCACCATATTATGATGTTGCCCAAGTTTTGGGCTCGATCCGAAATCAATAGGTGTTCCAAATTGGACAATTCAAGTTCAACGGCAGTTCGTTCCTAATTGGAGTGGTTGGTATATTCCATACTTCTAGCGATTGGATTTCACTCAAAACTCACCAAATGACTCCTCCCACCATATTATGATGTTGCCCAAGTTTTGGGCTCGATCCGAAATCAATAGGTGTGAGAAATTTAACAATTCAATTTCAACGGCAGTTCGTTCCTAATTGGAGTGGTTGGTATATTCCATACTTCTAGCGATTGGATTTCACTCAAGACTCACCAAATGAATCCTCCCACCATTTTATGATGTTGCCCAAGTTTTGGGCTCGATCAGAAATCAATATGTGTGAGAAATTGGACAATTCAATTTCAACGGCAGTTCGTTCATAATTGGAGTGGTTGGTGTATTCCATACTTCTGGCAATTGGATTTCACTCAAAACTCACGAAATGACTCCTCCCACCCCATTATGACGTTGCCCAAGTTTTGGACTCGATCGGAAATCAATAGGTGTTCCAAATTGGACAATTCAAGTTCAACGGCAGTTCGTTCCTAATTGGAGTGGTGGGTGTATTCCATACTTCTAGCGATTGGATTTCACTCAAAACTCACCAAATGACTCCTCCCACCACATTATGGTGTTGCCCAAGTTTTGGACTCGATCCGAAATCAATAGGTGTTCCAAATTGGACAATTCAAGTTCAACGGCAGTTCGTTCCTAATTGGAGTGGTTGGTGTATTCCATACTTCTAGCGATTGGATTTCACCCAAAACTCACCAAATGACTCCTCCCACCATATTATGATGTTGCCCATGTTTTGGGTTCGATCCGAAATCAATAGGTGTTCCAAATTGGAGAATTCAAGTTCGACGGCAGTTCGTTCCCAATTGGAGTGGTTGGTGTATTCCATACTTCTAGCGATTGGATTTCACTCAAAACTCACCAAATGACTCCTCCCACCACATTATGATGTTGCCCACGTTTTGGACTCGATCCGAAATCAATAGGTGTTCCAAATTGGACAATTCAAGTTCAACGGCAGTTCGTTCCTAATTGGAGTGGTTGGTGTATTCCATACTTCTAGCAATTGGATTTCACTCAAAACTCACCAAATGACTCCTCCCACCCCATTATGATGTTGCCCAAGTTTTGGACTCGATCCGAAATCAATAGGTGTTCCAAATTGGACAATTCAAGTTCAACGGCAGTTCGTTCCCAATTGGAGTGGTTGGTGTATTCCATACTTCTAGCGATTGGATTTCACTCAAAACCAACCAAATGACTCCTCCCACCATATTATTATGTTGCCCAAGTTTTGGGCTCGATCCGAAATCAATAGGTGTTCCAAATTGGACAATTCAAGTTCAACGGTACTTCGTTCCTAATTGGAGTGGTTGGTGTATTCCATACTTCTAGCTATTGGATTTCACTCAAAACTCACCAAATGACTCCTCCCACCATATTATGATGTTGCCCAAGTTTTGGGGCTCGATCCGAAATCAGTAGGTGTTCCAAATTGGACAATTCAAGTTCAACGGCACTTCGTTCCTAATTGGAGTGGTTGGTGTATTCCATACTTCTAGCGATTGGATTTCACTCAAAACTCACCAAATGACTCCTCCCACCATATTATGATGTTGCCCAAGTTTTGGGCTTGATCCGAAATCAATAGGTGTGAGAAATTGGACAATTCAAGTTCAACGGCAGTTCGTTCCTAATTGGATTGGTTGGAGTATTCCATACTTCTAGCGATTGGATTTCACTCAAAACTCACCAAATGACTCCTCCCACCATATTATGATGTTCCCCAAGTTTTGGGCTCGATCAGAAATCAATATGTGTGAGAAATTGGACAATTCAATTTCAACGGCAGTTCGTTCATAATTGGAGTGGTTGGTGTATTCCATACTTCTAGCGATTGGATTTCACTCAAAACTCACCAAATGACTCCTCCCACCACATTATGATGTTGCCCAAGTTTTGGACTCGATCCGAAATCAATAGGTGTTCCAAATTGGACAAATCAAGTTCAACGGCAGTTCGTTCCTAATTGGAGTGGTTGGTGTATTCCATCCTTCTAGCGATTGGATTTCACTCAAAACTCACCAAATGACTCCTCCCACCATATTATGATGTTGCCCAAGTTTTGGGCTCTATCCGAAATCAATAGGTGTTCCAAATTGGAGAATTCAAGTTCGACGGCAGTTCGTTCCCAATTGGAGTGGTTGGTGTATTCCATACTTCTAGCGATTGGATTTCACTCAAAACTCACCAAATGACTCCTCCCACCATATTATGATGTTGCCCAAGTTTTGGGCTCGATCAGAAATCAATATGTGTGAGAAATTGGACAATTCAATTTCAACCGAAGTTCGTTCATAATTGGAGTGGTTGGTGTATTCCATACTTCTAGCGATTGGATTTCACTCAAAACTCACCAAATGACTCCTCCCACCATATTATGATGTTGCCCAAGTTTTGGGCTCGATCAGAAATCAATAGGTGTTCCAAATTGGAGAATTCAAGTTCGACGGCAGTTCGTTCCCAATTGGAGTGGTTGGTGTATTCCATACTTCTAGCGATTGGATTTCACTCAAAACTCACCGAATGACTCCTCCCACCATATTATGATGTTGCCCAAGTTTTGGACTCGATCCGAAATCAATAGGTGTTCCAAATTGGACAATTCAAGTTCAACGGCAGTTCGTTCCTAATAGGAGTGGTTGGTGTATTCCACACTTCTAGCGATTGGATTTCACTCAAAACTCACCAAATGACTCCCCACACCATATTATGTTGTTGCCCATGTTTTGGGCTCGATCCGAAATCAATAGGTGTGAGAAATTGGTCAATTCAATTTCAACGACAGTTCGTTCGAAATTGGAGTGGTTGGTGTATTCCATACATCTAGCGATTGGATTTCACTCAAAACTCACCAAATGACTCCTCCCACCATATTATGTTGTTGCCCAAGTTTTGGGCTCGATCCGAAATCAATCGGTGTGAGAAATTGGACAATACAAGTTCAACGGCTGTTCGTTCCTAATTGGAGGGGGTGGTGTATTCCATACTTCTAGCGATTGGATTTCACTCAAAATTCACTAAATGACTCCTCCCACCATATTACGATGTTGCCCAAGTTTTGGGCTCGATCCGAAATCAATAGGTGTTCCAAATTGGACAATTCAATTTCAACGGCAGTTCGTTCCTAATTGGAGTGGTTGGTGTATTTCAGACTTCTAGCGATTGGATTTCACTCAAAACTCACCAAATGACTCCTCACACCATATTATGATGTGGCACAAGTTTGGGGCTCGATCGGAAATCAATAGGTGTGGGAAATTGGACAATTCAAGTTCAACGGCAGTACGTTCCTAATTGGAGTGGTTGGTGTATTCCATACTTCTAGCGATTGGATTTCACTCAAAATTCACCAAATGACTCCTCCCACCATATTATGATGTTGCCCAAGTTTTGGGCTCGATCCGAAATCAATAGGTGTTCCAAATTGGACAATTCAAGTTCAACGGCAGTTCGTTCCTAATTGGAGGGGGTGGTGTATTCCATACTTCTAGCGATTGGATTTCACTCAAAACTCACCAAATGACTCCTCCCACCATATTATGATGTTGCCCAAGTTTGGGGCTCGATCCGAAATCAATAGGTGTGAGAAATTGGACAAGTCAAGTTCAACGGCAGTTCGTTCCTAAATGGAGTGGTTGGTGTATTCCGTACTTCTAGCGATTGGATTTAACTCAAAACTCACCAAATGACTCCTCCCACCATATTATGATGCCGCCCAAGTTTTGGGCACGATCCGAAGTCAATAGGCGTTCCAAATTGGACAATTCAAGTTCAACGGCAGTTCGTTCCTAATTGGAGTGGTTGGTGTATTCCATACTTCTAGCGATTGGATTTCACTCAAAACTAACCAAATGACTCCTTCCACCATATTATGTTGTTGCCCAAGTTTTGGGCCCGAGCCGAAGTCAATAGGTGTGAGAAATTGGACAATTCAAGTTCAACGGCAGTTCTTTCCTAATTGGAGTGGTTGGTGTATTCCATACTTCTAGCGATTGGATTTCACTCAAAACTCACCAAAGGACTCCTCCCACCATATTATGATGTTGCCCATGTTTTGGGCACGATCCGAAATCAATAGGTGTGAGAAAATGGACAATTCAAGTTCAACGGCAGTTCGTTCCTAATTGGATTGGTTGGAGTATTCCATACTTCTAGCGATTGGATTTCACTCAAAACTCACCAAATGACTCCTCTCACCATATAATGATGTTGCCCAAGTTTTGGGCTCGATTCGAAATCAATAGGTGTTCTGAATTGGACAATTCAACTTCAACGGCAGTTCGTTCCTAATTGGAGTGGTTGGTGTATTCCATACTTCTAGCGATTGGATTTCACTCAAAACTCACCAAAGGACTCCTCCCACCACATTATGATGTTGCCCAAGTTTTGGACTCGATCTGAAATCAATAGGTGTTCCAAATTGGACAATTCAAGTTCAACGGCAGGTCGTTCCTAATTGGAGTGGTTGGTGTATTCCATACTTCTAGCGATTGGATTTCACTCAAAACTCACCAAATGACTCCTCCCACCATATTATGATGTTGCCCAAGTTTTGGGCTCGATCCGAAATCAATAGGTGTTCCAAATTGGAGAATTCAAGTTCGACGGCAGTTCGTTCCCAATTGGAGTGGTTGGTGTATTCCATACTTCTAGCGATTGGATTTCACTCAAAACTCACCAAATGACTCCTCCCACCATATTATGATGTTGCCCAAGTTTTGGACTCGATCCGAAATCAATAGGTGTTCCAAATTGCACAATTCAAGTTCAACAGCAGTTCGTTCCTAATAGGAGTGGTTGGTGTATTCCACACTTCTAGCGATTGGATTTCACTCAAAACTCACCAAATGAGTCCTCCCACCATATTATGATGTTGCCCAAGTTTTGGGCTCGATCAGAAATCAATATGTGTGAGAAATTGGACAATTCAATTTCAACCGAAGTTCGTTCATAATTGGAATGGTTGGTGTATTCCATACTTCTAGCGATTGGATTTCACTCAAAACTCACCAAATGACTCTTCCCACCACATTATGATGTTGCCCAAGTTTTGGACTCGATCTGAAATCAATAGGTGTTCCAAATTGGACAATTCAAGTTCAACGGCAGGTCGTTCCTAATTGGAGTGGTTGGTGTATTCCATACTTCTAGCGATTGGATTTCACTCAAAACTCACCAAATGACTCCTCCCACCATATTATGATGTTGCCCAAGTTTTGGGCTCGATCCGAAATCAATAGGTGTTCCAAATTGGAGAATTCAAGTTCGACGGCAGTTCGTTCCCAATTGGAGTGGTTGGTGTATTCCATACTTCTAGCGATTGGATTTCACTCAAAACTAACCAAATGACTCCTCCCACCATATTATGATGTTGCACAAGTTTGGGGTTCGATTCGAAATCAATAGGTGTTCTGAATTGGACAATTCAACTTCAACGGCAGTTCGTTCCTAATTGGAGTGGTTGGTGTATTCCATACTTCTAGCGATTGGATTTCACTCAAAACTCACCAAATGACTCCTCCCACCATATTTTGATGTTGCCCAAGTTTTGGGATCGATTCGAACTCAATAGGTGTGAGAAATTGGTCAATTCGATTTCAACGGCATGTCGTTACTAATTGGAGTGGTTGGTGTATTCCATACTTCTAGCGATCGGATTTCACTCAAAACTCACCAAATGACTCCTCCCACCATATTATGATGTTGCCCAAGTTTTGGGTTCGATCCGAAATCAATAGGTGTGAGAAATTGGACAATTAAAGTTCAACGGCAGTTCGCTCCTAAATGGAGTGGTTGGTGTATTCCATACTTCTAGCGATTTGATTTCACTCAAAACTCACGAAATGACTCCTCCCACCATATTATGATGTTGCCCAAGTTTTGGGCTCGATCCGAAATCAATAGGTGTGAGAAAATGGACAATTCAAGTTCAACGGCTCTTCGTTCCTAATTGGAGTGGTTGGTGTATTCCATACTTCTAGCGATTGGATTTCACTCAAAACTCACCAAATGACTCCTCCTACAATATTATGATGTTGCACAAGTTTGGGGTTCGATCCGTAATCAATAGGTGTGAGAAATTGGACAATTCAAGTTCAACGGCAGTTCCTTCCAAATTGGAGTGGTTTGTGTATTCCATACTTCTAGCGATTGGATTTCACTCAAAACTCACCAAAAGACTACTCCCTCCATATTATGATGTTGCCCAGGTTTTGGGCTCGATCCGAAATCAATAGGGGTTCCAAATTGGACAATTCAAGTTCAACGGCAGTTCGTTCATAATTGGAGGGGTTTGTGTATTCCATACTTCTAACGATTGGATTTCACTCAAAACTCACCAAATGAGTCCTCCCACCATATTATGATGTCGCCCAAGTTTTGGGCCCGTTCCGAAATCAATAGGTGTTCCAAATTGGACAATTCAAGTTCAATGGCAGTTCGTTCCTCGTTGGAGTGGTTGGTGTATTCCATACTTCTAGCGATTGGATTTCACTCAAAACCCACCAAATGACTCCTCCCACCATATTATGACATTGCCCATGTTTTGGGCTCGATCCGAAATCAATAGGTGTTCCAAATTAGACAATTCAAGTTCAACGGCAGTTCGTTCCTAATTGGAGTGGTTGGTGTATTCCATACTTCTAGCGATTGGATTTCACTCAAAACTCACCAAATGACTCCTCCCACCATATTATGATGTTGCCCAAGTTTTGGGCTCGATCCGAAATCAATAGGTGTGAGAAATTGGACAATTCAAGTTGAATGGCAGTTCGTTCCTAATTGGAGTGGTTGGTGTATTCCATACTTCTAGCGATTGGATTTCACTCAAAACTCACCAAATGACTCCTCCCACCATATTATGATGTTGCCCAAGTTTGGGGCTCGATCCGAAATCAATAGGTGTGAGAAATTGGACAATTCAAGTTCAACGGCAGTTCGTTCCTAAATGGAGTGGTTGGTGTATTCCGTACTTCTAGCGATTGGATTTAACTAAAAACTCACCAAATGACTCCTCCCACCATATTATGATGCCGCCCAAGTTTTGGGCTCGATCCGAAGTCAATAGGCGTTCCAAATTGGACAATTCAAGTTCAACGGCAGTTCGTTCCTAATTGGAGTGGTTGGTGTATTCCATACTTCTAGCGATTGGATTTCACTCAAAACTCACCAAATGACTACTCCCACCATATTATGATGTTGCCCAAGATTTGGGCTCGATCCGAAATCAATAGGTGTGAGAAATTGGACAATTCAAGTTCAACGGCAGTTCGTTCCTAATTGGAGTGGTTGGTGTATTCCATAGTTCTAGCGATTGGATTTCACTCAAAACTCACGAAATGACTACTCCCACCATATTATGATGTTGCCCAAGTTTGGGGCTCGATCCGATATCAATAGGTGTGAGAAATTGGACAATTCAAGTTCAACGGCAGTTCGTTCCTAAATGGAGTGGTTGGTGTATTCCGTACTTCTAGCGACCAAGTTTTGGGCTCGATCCGAAGTCAATAGGCGTTCCAAATTGGACAATTCAAGTTCAACGGCAGTTCGTTCCAAATTGGAGTGGTTGGTGTATTCCATACTTCTAGCGATTGGATTTCACTCAAAACTAACCAAATGACTCCTTCCACCATATTATGATGTTGCCCAAGTTTTGGGCTCGAGCCGAAGTCAATAGGTGTTCCAAATTGGACAATTCAAGTTCAACGGCAGTTCTTTCCTAATTGGAGTGGTTGGTGTATTCCATACTTCTAGCGATTGGATTTCACTCAAAACTCACCAAAGGACTCCTCCCACCATATTATGATGTTGCCCATGTTTTGGGCGCGATCCGAAATCAATAGGTGTGAGAAAATGGACAATTCAAGTTCAACGGCAGTTCGTTCCTCATTGGAGTGGTTGTGTATTCCATACTTCTAGCGATTGGATTTCACTCAAAACTAACCAAACGACTCCTCCCACCATATAATGATGTTGCCCAAGTTTTATGCTCGATTCGAAATCAATAGGTGTTCTGAATTGGACAATTCAACTTCAACGGCAGTTCGTTCCTAATTGGAGTGGTTGGTGTATTCCATACTTCTAGCGATTGGATTTCACTCAAAACTCACCAAATGACTCCTCCCACCATATTTTGATCTTGCCCAAGTTTTGGGATCGATTCGAAGTCAATAGGTGTGAGAAATTGGTCAATTCGATTTCAACGGCATGTCGTTACTAATTGGAGTGGTTGGTGTAGTCCATACTTCTAGCGATTGGATTTCACTCAAAACTCACCAAATGACTCCTCCCACCATATTATCATGTTGCCCAAGTTTTGGGTTCGATCCGAAATCAATAGGTGTGAGAAATTGGACAATTAAAGTTCAACGGCAGTTCGTTCCTAAATGGAGTGGTTGGTGTATTCCATACTTCTAGCGATTTGATTTCACTCAAAACTCACGAAATGACTCCTCCCACCATATTATGATGTTGCCCAAGTTTTGGGCTCGATCCGAAATCAATAGGTGTGAGAAAATGGACAATTCAAGTTCAACGGCTCTTCGTTCCTAATTGGAGTGGTTGGTGTATTCCATACTTCTAGCGATTGGATTTCACTCAAAACTCACCAAATGACTCCTCCTACAATATTATGATGTTGCACAAGTTTGGGGTTCGATCCGAAATCAATAGGTGTGAGAAATTGGACAATTCAAGTTCAACGGCAGTTCCTTCCAAATTGGAGTGGTTTGTGTATTCCATACTTCTAGCGATTGGATTTCACTCAAAACTCACCAAAAGACTACTCCCTCCATATTATGATGTTGCCCAGGTTTTGGGCTCGATCCGAAATCAATAGGGGTTCCAAATTGGACAATTCAAGTTCAATGGCAGTTCGTTCCTCGTTGGAGTGGTTGGTGTATTCCATACTTCTAGCGATTGGATTTCACTCAAAACCCACCAAATGACTCCTCCCACCATATTATGACATTGCCCATGTTTTGGGCTCGATCCGAAATCAATAGGTGTTCCAAATTAGACAATTCAAGTTCAACGGCAGTTCGTTCCTAATTGGAGTGGTTGGTGTATTCCATACTTCTAGCGATTGGATTTCACTCAAAACTCACCAAATGACTCCTCCCACCATATTATGATGTTGCCCAAGTTTTGGGCTCGATCCGAAATCAATAGGTGTGAGAAATTGGACAATTCAAGTTGAATGGCAGTTCGTTCCTAATTGGAGTGGTTGGTGTATTCCATACTTCTAGCGATTGGATTTCACTCAAAACTCACCAAATGACTCCTCCCACCATATTATGATGTTGCCCATGTTTTGGGCGCGATCCGAAATCAATAGGTGTGAGAAAATGGACAATTCAAGTTGAACGGCAGTTCGTTCCTCATTGGAGTGGTTGTGTATTCCATACTTCTAGCGATTGGATTGCACTCAAAACTCACCAAATGACTACTCCCACCATATTATGATGTTGCCCAAGTTTGGGGCTCGATCCGAAATCAATAGGTGTGAGAAATTGGACAATTCAAGTTCAACGGCAGTTCGTTCCTAAATGGAGTGGTTGTTGTATTCCGTACTTCTAGCGATTGGATTTAACTCAAAACTCACCAAATGACTCCTCCCACCATATTATGATGCCGCCCAAGTTTTGGGCCCGATCCGAAGTCAATAGGCGTTCCAAATTGGACAATTCAAGTTCAACGGCAGTTCATTCCTAATTGGAGTGGTTGGTGTATTCCATACTTCTAGCGATTGGATTTCACTCAAAACTCACCAAATGACTACTCCCACCATATTATGATGTTGCCCAACATTTGGGCTCGATCCGAAATCAATAGGGGTTCCAAATTGGACAATTCAAGTTCAACGGCAGTTCGTTCCTAATTGGAGGGGTTGGTGTATTCCATACTTCTAACGATTGGATTTCACTCAAAACTCACCAAATGAGTCCTCCCACCATATTATGATGTCGCCCAAGTTTTGGGCCCGTTCCGAAATCAATAGGTGTTCCAAATTGAACAATTCAAGTTCAATGGCAGTTCGTTCCTCGTTGGAGTGGTTGGTGTATTCCATACTTCTAGCGATTGCATTTCACTCAAAACCCACCAAATGACTCCTCCCACCATATTATGACATTGCCCATGTTTTGGGCTCGATCCGAAATCAATAGGTGTTCCAAATTAGACAATTCAAGTTCAACGGCAGTTCGTTCCTAATTGGAGTGGTTGGTGTATTCCATACTTCTAGCGATTGGATTTCACTCAAAACTCACCAAATGACTACTCCCACCATATTATGATGTTGCCCAAGATTTGGGCTCGATCCGAAATCAATAGGTGTGAGAAATTGGACAATTCAAGTTCAACGGCAGTTCGTTCCTAATTGGAGTGGTTGGTGTATTCCATACTTCTATCGATTGGATTTCACTCAAAACTCACCAAATGACTACTCCCACCATATTATGATGTTGCACAAGATTTGGGCTCGATCCGAAATCAATAGGTGTGAGAAATTGGACAATTCAAGTTCAACGGCAGTTCGTTCCTAATTGGAGTGGTTGGTGTATTCCATACTTCTAGCGATTGGATTTCACTCAAAACTAACCAAACGACTCCTCCCACCATATTATGATGTTGCACAAGTTTGGGGTTCGATCCGAAATCAATAGGTGTGAGAAATTGGACAATTCAAGTTCAACGGCAGTTCGTTCCAAATTGGAGTGGTTGGTGTATTCCATACTTCTAGCGATTGGATTTCACTCAAAACTCACTAAATGACTCCTCCCACCATATTATGATGTTGCCCAAGTTTTGGGCTCGATCCGAAATCAATAGGTGTTCCAAATTGGAAACTTCAAGTTCAACGGCAGTTCGTTCCTAATTGGAGGGGTTGGTGTATTCCATACTTCTAACGATTGGATTTCACTCAAAACTCACCAAATGACTCCTCCCACCATATTATGATGCCGCCCAAGTTTTGGGCTCGATTCGAAGTCAATAGGCGTTCCAAATTGGACAATTCAAGTTCAACGGCAGTTCGTTCCTAATTGGAGTGGTTGGTGTATTCCATACTTCTAGCGATTGGATTTCACTCAAAACTCACCAAATGACTACTCCCACCATATTATGATGTTGCCCAAGTTTTGGGCTCGATCCGAAATCAATAGGTGTTCCAAATTGGACAATTCAAGTTGAACGGCAGTTCGTTCCTAATTGGAGTGGTTGGTGTATTCCATACTTCAAGCGATTGGATTTCTCTCAAAACTCACCAAACGACTCCTCCCACCATATTATGATGTTGCCCAAGATTTGGGCTCGATCCGAAATCAATAGGTGTTCCAAATTGGACAATTCAAGTTCAACGGCAGTTCGTTCCTAATAGGAGTGGTGGGTGTATAACATACTTCTAGCGATTGGATTTCAGTCAAAACTAACCAAATGACTCCTCCCACCATATTATGATGTTGCCCAAGTTTTGGGCTCGAGCCGAAATCAATAGGTGTGAGAAATTGGACAATTCAAGTTCAACGGCAGTTCGTTCCTAATTGGAGTGGTTGGTGTATAACATACTTCTAGCGATTGGATTTCACTCAAAACTCACCAAAAGACTACTCCCTCCATATTATGATGTTGCCCAAGTTTTGGGCTCGATCCGAAATCAATAGGTGTTCCAAATTGGAAACTTCAAGTTCAACGGCAGTTCGTTCCTAATTGGAGGGGTTGGTGTATTCCATACTTCTAACGATTGGATTTCACTAAAAACTCACCAAATGACTCCTCCCACCATATTATGATGTTGCACAAGTTTGGGGTTCAATCCGAAATCAATAGGTGTGAGAAATTGGACAATTCAAGTTCAACGGCAGTTCGTTCCTAATTGGAGTGGTTGGTGTATTCCATACTTCTAGCGATTGGATTTCACTCAAAACTCACCAAATGACTCCTCCCACCATATTATGATGCCGCCCAAGTTTTGGGCTCGATCCGAAGTCAATAGGCGTTCCAAATTGGACAATTCAAGTTCAACGGCAGTTCGTTCCTAATTGGAGTGGTTGGTGTATTCCATACTTCTAGCGATTGGATTTCACTCAAAACTAACCAAACGACCCCTCCCACCATATTATGATGTTGCCCAAGTTTTGGGCTCGATCCGAAATCAATAGGTGTTCCAAATTGGAAACTTCAAGTTCAACGGCAGTTCGTTCCTAATTGGAGGGGTTGGTGTATTCCATACTTCTAACGATTGGATTTCACTAAAAACTCACCAAATGACTCCTCCCACCATATTATGATGTTGCACAAGTTTGGGGTTCAATCCGAAATCAATAGGTGTGAGAAATTGGACAATTCAAGTTCAACGGCAGTTCGTTCCTAAATGGAGTGGTTGGTGTATTCCGTACTTCTAGCGATTGGATTTAACTCAAAACTCACCAAATGACCCCTCCCACCATATTATGATGCCGCCCAAGTTTTGGGCCCGATCCGAAGTCAATAGGCGTTCCAAATTGGACAATTCAAGTTCAACGGGAGTTCATTCCTAATTGGAGTGGTTGGTGTATTCCATACTTCTAGCGATTGGATTTCACTCAAAACTCACCAAATGACTACTCCCACCATATTATGATGTTGCCCAACATTTGGGCTCGATCCGAAATCAATAGGGGTTCCAAATTGGACAATTCAAGTTCAACGGCAGTTCGTTCCTAATTGGAGGGGTTGGTGTATTCCATACTTCTAACGATTGGATTTCACTCAAAACTCACCAAATGAGTCCTCCCACCATATTATGATGTCGCCCAAGTTTTGGGCCCGTTCCGAAATCAATAGTTGTTCCAAATTGGACAATTCAAGTTCAATGGCAGTTCGTTCCTCGTTGGAGTGGTTGGTGTATTCCATACTTCTAGCGATTGGATTTCACTCAAAACCCACCAAATGACTCCTCCCACCATATTATGACATTGCCCATGTTTTGGGCTCGATCCGAAATCAATAGGTGTTCCAAATTAGACAATTCAAGTTGAACGGCAGTTCGTTCCTAATTGGAGTGGTTGGTGTATTCCATACTTCTAGCGATTGGATTTCACTCAAAACTCACCAAATGACTACTCCCACCATATTATGATGTTGCCCAAGATTTGGGCTCGATCCGAAATCAATAGGTGTGAGAAATTGGACAATTCAAGTTCAACGGCAGTTCGTTCCAAATTGGAGTGGTTGGTGTATTCCATACTTCTAGCGATTGGATTTCACTCAAAACTCACTAAATGACTCCTCCCACCATATTATGATGTTGCCCAAGTTTTGGGCTCGATCCGAAATCAATAGGTGTTCCAAATTGGAAACTTCAAGTTCAACGGCAGTTCGTTCCTAATTGGAGGGGTTGGTGTATTCCATACTTCTAACGATTGGATTTCACTCAAAACTCACCAAATGACTCCTCCCACCATATTATGATGCCGCCCAAGTTTTGGGCTCGATTCGAAGTCAATAGGCGTTCCAAATTGGACAATTCAAGTTCAACGGCAGTTCGTTCCTAATTGGAGTGGTTGGTGTATTCCATACTTCTAGCGATTGGATTTCACTCAAAACTAACCAAACGACTCAAGTTCAACGGCAGTTCGTTCCTAATTGGAGGGGTTGGTGTATTCCATACTTCTAACGATTGGATTTCACTCAAAACTCACCAAATGAGTCCTCCCACTATATTATGATGTCGCCCAAGTTTTGGGCCCGTTCCGAAATCAATAGGTGTTCCAAATTGGACAATTCAAGTTCAATGGCAGTTCGTTCCTCGTTGGAGTGGTTGGTGTATTCCATACTTCTAGCGATTGGATTTCACTCAAAACCCACCAAATGACTCCTCCCACCATATTATGACATTGCCCATGTTTTGGGCTCGATCCGAAATCAATAGGTGTTCCAAATTAGACAATTCAAGTTCAACGGCAGTTCGTTCCTAATTGGAGTGGTGGGTGTATAACATACTTCTAGCGATTGGATTTCAGTCAAAACTAACCAAATGACTCCTCCCACCATATTATGATGTTGCCCAAGTTTTGGGCTCGAGCCGAAATCAATAGGTGTGAGAAATTGGACAATTCAAGTTCAACGGCAGTTCGTTCCTAATTGGAGTGGTTGGTGTATAACATACTTCTAGCGATTGGATTTCACTCAAAACTCACCAAAAGACTACTCCCTCCATATTATGATGTTGCCCAAGTTTTGGGCTCGATCCGAAATCAATAGGTGTTCCAAATTGGAAACTTCAAGTTCAACGGCAGTTCGTTCCTAATTGGAGGGGTTGGTGTATTCCATACTTCTAACGATTGGATTTCACTCAAAACTCACCAAATGACTCCTCCCACCATATTATGACGTTGCACAAGTTTGGGGTTCAATCCGAAATCAATAGGTGTGAGAAATTGGACAATTCAAGTTCAACGGCAGTTCGTTCCTAATTGGAGTGGTTGGTGTATTCCATACTTCTAGCGATTGGATTTCACTCAAAACTCACCAAATGACTCCTCCCACCATATTATGATGCCGCCCAAGTTTTGGGCTCGATCCGAAGTCAATAGGCGTTCCAAATTGGACAATTCAAGTTCAACGGCAGTTCGTTCCTAATTGGAGTGGTTGGTGTATTCCATACTTCTAGCGATTGGATTTCACTCAAAACTAACCAAACGACTCCTCCCACCATATTATGATGTTGCCCAAGTTTTGGGCTCGATCCGAAATCAATAGGTGTTCCACATTGGACAATTCAAGTTCAACGGCAGTTCGTTCCTAATTGGAGGGGTTGGTGTATTCCATACTTCTAACGATTGGATTTCACTCAAAACTCACCAAATGAATCCTCCCACCATATTATGATGTTGCCCAAGTTTGGGGCTAGATCCGAAATCAATAGGTGTGAGAAATTGGACAATTCAAGTTCAACGGCAGTTCATTCCTAAATGGAGTGGTTGGTGTATTCCATACTTCTAGCGATTGGATTTCACTCAAAACTCACCAAATGACTCCTCCCACCATATTATGATGTTGCCGAAGTTTTGGGCCCGTTCCGAAATCAATAGGTGTTCCAAATTGGACAATTCAAGTTCAAAGGCAGTTCGTTCCTAATTGGAGTGGTTGGTGTATTCCATACTTCTACTGATTGGATTTCACTCAAAACTAACCAAACGACTCCTCCCACCATATTATGATGTTGCCCAGGTTTTGGGCTCGGTCCGAAATCAATAGGTGTTCCGAATTGGACAATTCAAGTTCAACGGCAGTTCGTTCCTAATTGGAGTGGTTGGTGTATTCCATACTTCTAGCGATTGGATTTCACTCAAAACTAACCAAACGACTCCTCCGACCATATTATGATGTTGCCCAAGTTTTGGGCTCGAGCCGAAATCAATAGGTGTGAGAAATTGGACAATTCAAGTTCAACGGCAGTTCGTTCCTAATTGGAGTGGTTGGTGTATTCCGTACTTCTACCGATTGGATTTCACTCAAAACTCACCAAATGACTCCTCCCACCATATTATGATGTTGCCCAAGTTTTGGGCCCGTTCTGAAATCAATAGGTGTTCCAAATTGGACAATTCAAGTTCAACGGCAGTTCGTTCCTAATTTGAGTCGTTGGTGTATTCCATACTTCTAGCGATTGGATTTCACTCAAAACTAACCAAACGACTCCTCCGACCATATTATGATGTTGCCCAAGTTTTGGGCTCGAGACGAAATCAATAGGTGTGAGAAACTGGACAATTCAAGTTCAACGGCAGTTCGTTCCTAATTGGAGTGTTCGGTGTATTCCATACTTCTAGCGATTGGATTTCACTCAAAACTTACCAAATGACTCCTCCCACCATATTATGATGTTTCCCAAGTTTGGGCCTCGATCCGAAATCAATAGGTGTGAGAAATTGGACAATTCAAGTTCAACGGCAGTTCGTTCCTAATTGGAGTGGTTGGTGTATTGTACACTTCTAGCGAATGGATTTCACTCAAAACTCACCGAATGACTCCTCCCACCATATTATGATGTTGCCCAAGATTTGGGCGCGATCCGAAATCAATAGTACTTCGAAATTGGACAATTCAAGTTCAACGGCAGTTCGTTCCTAATTGGAGTGGTTGGTGTATACCATACTTCTAGCGATTGGATTTCACTCAAAACTCACCAAATGACTCCTCCCACCATATTATGATGTTGCCCAAGTTTTGGGTTCGATCCGAAATCAATAGGTGTTTCAAATTGGACAATTCAAGTTCAACGGCAGTTCGTTTCTAATTGGAGTGGTTGGTGTATTCCATACTTCTAGCGATTGGATTTCACTCAAAACTCCCCAAATGACTCCTCCCACCGTATTATGATGTTGCCCAAGTTTTGGGCTCGATCCGAAATCAATAGCTGTGATAAATTGGATAATTCAAGTTCAACTTCAGTTCGTTCCTAATTGGAGTGGTTGGTGTATTCCACACTTCTAGCGATTGGATTTCACTCAAAACTCACCAAATGACTCCTCCCACCATATTATGATGTTGCCCAAGATTTGGGCTCGATCCGAAATCAATAGGTGTTCGAAATTGGACAATTCAAGTTCAACGGCAGTTCGTTCCTAATTGGAGTGGTTGGTGTATTCCACACTTCTAGCGGTTGGATTTCACTCAAAACTAACCAAATGACTCCTCCCACCATATTATGATGTTGCCCAAGTTTTGGGCTCGAGCTGAAATCAATAGGTGTGAGAAATTGGACAATTCAAGTTCAACGGCAGTTCGTTCCTAATTGGAGTGGTTGGTGTATTCCATACTTCTAGCAATTGGATTTCACTCAAAACTCACCAAATGACTCCTCCCACCATATTAGGATGGTGCCCAAGTTTTGGGCTCGATCCGAAATCAATAAGTGTTCCAAATTGGACAATTCAAGTTCATCGGCAGTTCGTTTCTAATTGGAGTGGTTGGTGTATTCCATACTTCTAGCGATTGGATTTCACTCAAAACTCACCAAATGACTCCTCCCACCGTATTATGATGTTGCCCAAGTTTCGGGCTCGATCCGATATCAATAGGTGTGAGAAATAGGACAATTCAAGTTCAACGGCAGTTCGTTCCTAATTGGAGTGGTTGGTGTATTCCATACTTCTCGCGATTGGATTTCACTCAAAACTCACCAAATGACTCCTCCCACCATATTATCATGTTGCCCAAGTTTGGGGCTCAATCCGAAATCAATAGGTGTGAGAAATTGGATAATTCAAGTTCAACTTCAGTTTGTTCCTAACTGGAGTGGTTGGTGTATTCCATACTTCTAGCGATTGGATTTCACTTAAAACTCACCAAATGACTCCTCCCACCATATTATGATGTTGCCCAAGTTTTGGGCTCGATCCGAAATCAATTGGTGTGAGAAATTGGACAATTCAAGTTCAACGGCAGTTCGTTCCTAATTGGAGTGGTTAGTGTATTCCATACTTCTAGCGATTGGATTTCACTCAAAACTCACCAAATGACTCCTCCCACCATATTATGATGTTGCCAAAGATTTGGGCTCGATCCGCAATCAATAGGTGTTCGAAATTGGACAATTCAAGTTCAATGAAAGTTCGTTCCTAATTGGAGTGGTTGGTGTATTCCATACTTCAAGCGGTTGGATTTCACTCAAAACTAACCAAATGACTCCTCCCACCATATTATGATGTTGCCGAAGTTTTGGGCTCGAGCTGAAATCAATAGGTGCGAGAAATTGGACAATTCAAGTTCAACGACAGTTCGTTCCTAATTGGGGTGGTTGGTGTATTCCATACTTCTAGCCATTGGATTTCACTCAAAACTAACCAAACGACTCCTCCCACCATATTATGATGTTGCCCAAGTTTTGGGTTCGATCCGAAATCAATAGGTGTTCCAAATTGGACAATTCAAGTTCAACGGCAGTTCGTTCCTAATTGGAGTGGTTGGTGTATTCCATACTTCTAGCGATTGGATTTCACTCAAAACTCCCCAAATGACTCCTCCCACCGTATTATGATGTTGCCCAAGTTTTGGGCTCGATCCGAAATCAATAGCTGTGATAAATTGGATAATTCAAGTTCAACTTCAGTTCGTTCCTAATTGGAGTGGTTGGTGTATTCCACACTTCTAGCGATTGGATTTCACTCAAAACTCACCAAATGACTCCTCCCACCATATTATGATGTTGCCCAAGATTTGGGCTCGATCCGAAATCAATAGGTGTTCGAAATTGGACAATTCAAGTTCAACGGCAGTTCGTTCCTAATTGGAGTGGTTGGTGTATTCCATACTTCTAGCGATTGGATTTCACTCAAAACTCACCAAACGACTCCTCCCACCATATTATGATGTTGCCCAAGTTTTGGGCTCGAGCCGAAATCAATAGGTGTGAGAAATTGGACAATTCAAGTTCAACGGCAGTTCGTTCCTAATTGGAGTGTTTGGTGTATTCCATACTTCTAGCGATTGGATTTCACTCAAAACTCACCAAATGACTCCTCCCACCATATTATGATGTTGCCCAAGTTTGGGGCTCGATCCGAAATCAATAGGTGTGAGAAATTGGACAATTCAAGTTCAACGGCAGTTCGTTCCTCATTGGAGTGGTTGGTGTATTCCATACTTCTAGCGATTGGATTTCACTCAAAACTCACCAAATGACTCCTCCCACCGTATTATGATGTTGCCCAAGTTTGGGGCTCAATCCGAAATCAATAGGTGTGAGAAATTGGATAATTCAAGTTCAACTTCAGTTCGTTCCTAATTGGAGTGGTTGGTGTATTCCATTCTTCTAGCGATTGGATTTCACTCAAAACTCACCAAATGACTACTCCCACCATATTATGATGTTGCCCAAGTTTGGGGCTCAATCCGAAATCAATAGGTGTGAGAAATTGGGTAATTCAAGTTCAACTTCAGTTCGTTCCTAATTGGAGTGGTTGGTGTATTCCATACTTCTAGCGATTGGATTTCACTCAAAAATTACCAAATGACTCCTCCCACCATATTATGATGTTGCCCAAGTTTTGGGCCCGTTCCGAAATCAATAGGTGTTCCAAATTGGACAATGCAAGTCCAACGGCAGTTCGTTTCTAATTGGAGTGGTTGGTGTATTCCATACTTCTAGCGGTTGGATTTCACTCAAAACTCACCAAATGACTCCTCCCACCATATTATGATGTTGCCCAAGTTTGGGGCTCAATCCGAACTCAATAGGTGTGAGAAATTGGATAATTCAAGTTCAACTTCAGTTCGTTCCTAATTGGAGTGGTTGGTGTATTCCATACTTCTAGCGATTGGATTTCACTCAAAACTCACCAAATGACTCCTCCCGCCATATTATGATGTTGCCCTAATTTTGGGCTCGATCCGAAATCAATTGGTGTGAGAAATTGGACAATTCAAGTTCAACGGCAGTTCGTTCCTAATTGGAGTGGTTAGTGTATTCCATACTTCTAGCGATTGGATTTCACTCAAAACTCACCAAATGACTCCTCCCACCATATTTTGATGTTGCCCAAGTTTGGGGCTCGATCCGAAATCAATAGGTGTGAGAAATTGGACAATTCAAGTTCAACGGCAGTTCGTTCCTCATTGGAGTGGTTGGTGTATTCCATACTTCTAGCGATTGGATTTCACTCAAAACTCACCAAATGACTCCTCCCACCATATTATGATGTTGCCAAAGAGTTGGGCTCGATCCGCAATCAATTGGTGTTCGAAATTGGACAATTCAAGTTCAACGGCAGTTCGTTCCTAATTGGAGTGGTTGGTGTATTCCATACTTCTAGCGATTGGATTTCACTCAAAACTCACCAAATGACTCCTCCCACCATATTACGATGTTGCCCAAGTTTTGGGCCCGATCCGAAATGAATAGGTGTTCCAAATTGGACAATTCAAGTTCAACGGCAGTTCGTTCCTAATTGGAGTGGTTGGTGTATTCCATACTTCTAGCAATTGGATTTCACTCAAAACTAACCAAATGACTCCTCCCACCATATTATGATGTGGCCCAAGTTTTGGGCTCGAGCTGAAATCAATAGGTGTGAGAAATTGGACAATTCAAGTTCAACGGCAGTTCGTTCCAAATTGGAGTGGTTGGTGTATTCCATACTTCTAACGATTGGATTTCACTCAAAACTAACCAAACGACTCCTCCCACCATATTATGATGTTGCCCAAGTTTTGGGTTCGATCCGAAATCAATAGGGGTTCCAAATTGGACAATTCAAGTTCAACGGCAGTTCGTTCCTAATTGGAGTGGTTGGTGTATTCCATACTTCTAGCGATTGGATTTCACTCAAAACTAACCAAACGACTCCTCCCACCATATTATGATGTTGCCCAAGTTTTGGGATCGATCCGAAATCAATAGGTGTTTCGAATTGGACAATTCAAGTTCAACGGCAGTTCGTTCCTAACTGGAGTGGTTGGTGTATTCCATACTTCTAGCGATTGGATTTCACTCAAAACTCACCAAGTGACTCCTCCCACCATATTATGATGTTGCCCAAGTTTTGGGCTCGATCCGAAATCAATAGGTGTTCCAAATTGGACAATTCAAGTTCAACGGCAGTTCGTTTCTAATTGGAGTGGTTGGTGTATTCCATACTTCTAGCGATTGGATTTCACTCAAAACTCACCAAATGACTCCTCCCACCATATTATGATGTTGCCCAAGTTTTGGGGTCGTTCCGAAATCAATAGGTGTTCCAAATTGGACAATTCAAGTTCAACATCAGTTCGTTCCTAATTGGAGTGGTTGGTGTATTCCGTACTTCTAGCGATTGGATTTCCCTCAAAACTAAACAAACGACTCCTCCCACCATATTATGATGTTGCCCAAGTTTTGGGCTCGAGCCGAAATCAATAGGTGTGAGAAATTGGACAATTCAAGTTCAACGGCAGTTCATTCCTAATTGGAGTGGTTGGTGTATTCCATACTTCTAGCGATTGGATTTCACTCAAAACTCACCAAATGACTACTCCCTCCATATTATGATGTTGCCCAAGTTTTGGGCTCGATCCGAAATCAATAGGAGTTCCAAATTAGACAATTCAAGTTCAACGGCAGTTCGTTCCTAAATGGAGTGGTTGGTGTATTCCATACTTCTAGCGATTGGATTTCACTCAAAACTCACCAAATGACTCCTCCCACCATATTATGATGTTGCACAAGTTTGGGGTTCGATCCGAAATCAATAGGTGTGAGAAATTGGATAATTCAAGTTCAACTTAAGTTCGTTCCTAATTGGAGTGGTTGGTGTATTCCATACTTCTAGCGATTGGATTTCACTCAAAACTCTCCAAATGAATCCTCCCACCATATTATGATGTTGCCCAAGTTTGGGGCTCAATCCAAAATCAATAGGTGTGAGAAATTGGATAATTCAAGTTCAACTTCAGTTCGTTCCTAATTGGAGTGGTTGGCGTATTCCGTACTTCTAGCGATTGGATTTCACTCAAAACTAAACAAACGACTCCTCCCACCATATTATAATGTTGCCCAAGTTTTGGGCTCGAGCAGAAATCAATAGGTGTGAGAAATTGGACAATTCAAGTTCAACGGCAGTTC
This sequence comes from Prunus avium, assembly GCF_965620075.1. Classification (NCBI taxonomy): domain Eukaryota; kingdom Viridiplantae; phylum Streptophyta; class Magnoliopsida; order Rosales; family Rosaceae; genus Prunus; species Prunus avium. Next base: position 33,945,441 of record NC_142284.1, read on the forward strand.
GTTCCTAATTGGAGTGGTTGGTGTATTCCATACTTCTAGCGATTGGATTTCACTCAAAACTCACCAAATGACTACTCCCTCCATATTATGATGTTGCCCAAGTTTTGGGCTCGATCCGAAATCAATAGGTGTTCCAAATTAGACAATTCAAGTTCAACGGCAGTTCGTTCCTAAATGGAGTGGTTGGTGTATTCCATACTTCTAGCGATTGGATTTCACTCAAAACTCACCAAATGACTCCTCCCACCATATTATCATGTTGCACAAGTTTGGGGTTCGATCCGAAATCAATAGGTGTGAGAAATTGGATAATTCAAGTTCAACTTAAGTTCGTTCCTAATTGGAGTGGTTGGTGTATTCCATACTTCTAGCGATTGGATTTCACTCAAAACTCACCAAATGACTCCTCCCACCATATTATGATGTTGCCCAAGTTTGGGGCTCAATCCGAAATCAATAGGTGTGAGAAATTGGATAATTCAAGTTCAACTTAAGTTCGTTCCTAATTGGAGTGGTTGGTGTATTCCATACTTCTAGCGATTGGATTTCACTCAAAACTCACCAAATGACTCCTCCCACCATATTATGATGTTGCCCAAGTTTGGGGATGGATCCGAAATCAATAGGTGTTCCAAATTGGACAATTCAAGTTCAACGGCAGTTCGTTCCTAATTGGAGTGGTTGGTGTATTCCATACTTCTAGCGATTGGATTTCACTCAAAATTCACCAAATGACTACTCCCTCCATATTATGATGTTGCCCAAGTTTTGGGCTCGATCCGAAATCAATAGGTGTTCCAAATTGGACAATTCAAGTTCAACGTCAGTTCGTTCCTAATTGGAGTGGTTGGTGTATTCCGTACTTCTAGCGATTGGATTTCACTCAAAACTAACCAAACAACTCCTCCCACCATATTATGATGTTGCCCAAGTTTTGCGCTCGAGCCGAAATCCATAGGTGTGAGAAATTGGACAATTCAAGTTCAACGGCAGTTCGTTCCTAATTGGAGTGGTTGGTGTATTCCATACTTCTAGCGATTGGATTTCACCCAAAACCCACCAAATGACTCCTCCCACCATATTATGATGTTGCCCAAGTTTTGGGCTCGATCCGAAATCAATAGGTGTTCCAAATTGGACAATTGAAGTTCAACGGCAGTTCGTTCCCAATTGGAGTGGTTGGTGTATTCCATACTTCTAGCGATTGGATTTCACTCAAAAATCACCAAATGACTCCTGCCACCATATTATGATGATGCCCAAGATTTGGGCACGATCCAAAATCAATAGGTGTTCCAAATTGGACAATTCAAGTTCAACGGCAGTTCGTTCCTAATTGGAGTGGTTGGTGTATTCCATACTTCTAGCGATTGGATTTCAGTCAAAACTCACCAAACGACTCCTCCCACCATATTATGATGTTGCCCAAGTTTTGGGCTCGATCCGAAATCAATAGGTGTGAGAAATTGGACAATTCAAGTTCAACGGCATTTCATTCCTAATTGGAGTGGTTGGTGTATTCCATACTTCTATCGATTGGATTTCACTCAAAACTCACCAAATGACTCCTCCCACCATATTATGATGTTGCCCAAGTTTTGGGCTCGATCCGACATCAATAGGTGTAACAAATTGGACAATTCAAGTTCAACGGCAGTTCATTCCTAATTGGAGTGGTTGGTGTATTCCATACTTCTAGAGATTGGATTTCACTCAAAACTCACCAAATGACTCCTCCCACCATATTATGATGTTACCCAAGTTTTGGGCTCGATCCGAAATCAATAGGGGTTCCAAATTGGACAATTCAAGTTCAATGGCGGTTCGTTCCCAATTGGAGTGGTTGGTGTATTCCATACTTCTAGCGATTGGATTTCACTCAAAACTCACCAAATGACTCCTCCCACCGTATTATGATGTTGCCCAAGTTTTGGGCTCGATCCGAAATCAATAGGTGTTCCAAATTGGACAATTCAAGTTGAACGGCAGTTCGTTCCTAATTGGAGTGGTTGGTGTATTCCATACTTCAAGCGATTGGATTTCTCTCAAAACTCACCAAATGACTCCTCCCACCATATTATGATGTTGCCCAAGATTTGGGCTCGATCCGAAATCAATAGGTGTTCCAAATTGGACAATTCAAGTTCAACGGCAGTTCGTTCCTAATTGGAGTGGTGGGTGTATAACATACTTCTAGCGATTGGATTTCAGTCAAAACTAACCAAATGACTCCTCCCACCATATTATGATGTTGCCCAAGTTTTGGGCTCGAGCCGAAATCAATAGGTGTGAGAAATTGGACAATTCAAGTTCAACGGCAGTTCCTTCCTAATTGGAGTGGTTGGTGTATAACATACTTCTAGCGATTGGATTTCACTCAAAACTCACCAAATGACTCCTCCCACCATATTATGATGTTGCCCAAGTTTTGGGCTCGATCCGACATCAACAGGTGTGACAAATTGGACAATTCAAGTTCAACAGCAGTTCATTCCTAATTGGAGTGGTTGGTGTATTCCATACTTCTAGCGATTGTATTTCACTCAAAACTCACCAAATGACGCCTCCCACCATATTATGATGTTGCCCAAGTTTTGGGCTCGAGCCGAAATCCATAAGTGTGAGAAATTGGACAATTCAAGTTCAACGGCAGTTCGTTCCTAATTGGAGTGGTTGGTGTATTCCATACTTCTAGCGATTGGATTTCACTCAAAACTCACCAAATGACTCCTCCCACCATATTATGATGTTGCCCAACTTTTGGGCTCGATCCGACATCAACAGGTGTGACAAATTGGACAATTCAAGTTCAACAGCAGTTCATTCATAATTGGAGTGGTTGGTGTATTCCATACTTCTAGCGATTGTATTTCACTCAAAACTCACCAAATGACTCCTCCCACCATATTATGATGTTGCCCAAGTTTTGGGCTCGATCCGAAATCAATAGGGGTTAGAAATTGGACAATTCAAGTTCAACGGCAGTTCGTTCCCAATTGGAGTGGTTGGTGTATTCCATACTTCTAGCGATTGGATTTCACTCAAAACTCACCAAATGACTCCTCCCACCGTATTATGATGTTGCCCAAGTTTTGGGCTCGATCCGAAATCAATAGGTGTTCCAAATTGGACAATTCAATTTCAACGGCAGTTCGTTCCTAATTGGAGTGGTTGGTGTATTCCATACTTCATGCGATTGGATTTCTCTCAAAACTCACCAAATGACTCCTCCCACCATAATATGATGTTGCCCAAGTTTTGGGCTCGATCCGAAATCAATAGGTGTTCCAAATTAGACAATTCAAGTTCAACAGCAATTCGTTCCTAATTGGAGTGGTTGGTGTATTCCATACTTCTAGCGATTGGATTTCACTCAAAACTCACTAAATGACTCTTCCCACCATATTATGATGTTGCCCAAGTTTTGGGCTCGAGCCGAAATCAATAGGTGTTCCAAATTGGACAATTCAAGTTCAACGGCAGTTCATTCCTAATTGGAGTGGTTGGTGTATTCCATACTTCTAGCGATTCGATTTCACTCAAAACTCACCAAATGACTACTCCCACAATTTTATGACGTTGCCCAAGTTTGGGGCTCGATCCGAAATCAATAGTTGTGAGGAATTGGACAATTCAAGTTCAACGGCAGTTCGTTCCTAATTGGAGTGGTTGGTGTATTCCGTACTTCTAGCGATTGGATTTCACTCAAAACTCACCAAATGACTCCTCCCACCATAATATGTTGCTGGCCAAGTTGTGGGCTCAATCCGAAATCAATAGGTGTTCCAAATTGGACAATTCAAGTTCAACGGCAGTTCGTTCCTAACTGGAGTGGTTGGTGTATTCCATACTTCTAGCGATTGGATTTCACTCAAACCTCACCAAATGACTCCTCCCACCATCATATGATGTTGCCCAAGGATTGGGCTAGATCCGAAATCAATAGGTGTTCCAAATTGGACAATTCAAGTTCAACGGCAGTTCGTTCCTAATTGGAGTGGTTGGTGTATTCCACACTTCTAGCGATTGGATTTCACTTAAAACTCACCAAATCACTCCTACCACCATATTATGATGTTGCCCAAGTTTTGGGCTCGATCCGAAATCAATAGTTGTGAGGAATTGGACAATTCAAGTTCAACGGCAGTTCGTTCCTAATTGGAGTGGTTGGTGTATTCCATACTTCTAGCGATTGGATTTCACTCAAAACTCACCAAATGACTCCTCCCTCCATATTATGATGTTGCCCAAGTTTTGGGCTCGATCCGAAATCAATAGATGTTCCAAATTGGACAATTCAATTTCAACGGCAGTTCGTTCCTAATTGGAGTGGTTGGTGTATTCCATACTTCTAGCGATTGGATTTCACTCAAAACTCCCCAAATGACTCCTCCCACCATAATATGATGTTGCCCAAGTTTTGGGCTCGATCCGAAATCAATAGGTGTTCCAAATTGGACAATTCAAGTTCAACGGCAGTTCGTTCCTAATTGGAGTGGTTGGTGTATTCCATACTTCTAGCGATTGGATTTCACTCAAAACTCACCAAATGACTTCTCCCACCATATTATGATGTTACCCAAGTTTTGGGCTCGATCCGAAATCAATAGGTGTGAGAAATTGGACAACTCAAGTTCAACGGCAGTTCGTTCCTAATTGGAGTGGTTGGTGTATTCCATACTTCTAGCGATTGGATTTCACTCAAAACTCACCAAATGACTCCTCCCACCATATTATGATGTTGCCCAGGTTTTGGGCTCGATCCGAAATCAATAGGTGTTCCAAATTAGACAATTCAAGTTCAACGGCAGTTCGTTCCTAATTGGAGTGGTTGGTGTATTCCATACTTCTAGCGATTGGATTTCACTCAAAACTCCCCAAATGACTCCTCCCACCATAATATGATGTTGCCCAAGTTTTGGGCTCGATCCGAAATCAATAGGTGTTCCAAATTGGACAATTCAAGTTCAACGGCAGTTCGTTCCTAATTGGTGTGGTTGGTGTATTCCATACTTCTAGCGATTGGATTTCACTCAAAACTCACCAAATGACTCCTCCCACCATCATATGATGTTGCCCAAGGTTTGGGCTCGATCCGAAATCAATAGGTGTTCCAAATTGGACAATTCAAGTTCAACGGCAGTTCGTTCCTAATTGGAGTGGTCAGTGTATTCCATACTTCTAGCGATTGGATTTCACTCAAAACTCACCAAATGACTCCTCCCACCATATTATGATGTTGCCCAAGTTTTGGGCTCGATCCGAAATCAATAGGTGTGAGAAATTGGACAATTCAAGTTCAACGGCAGGTCGTTCCTAATTGGAGTGGTTGGTGTATTCCGTACTTCTAGCGATTGGATTTCACTCAAAACTCACCAAATGACACCTCCCACCATATTATGATGTTGCCGAAGTTTGGTGCTCGATCCGAAATCAATAGGTGTGAGAAATTGGACAATTCAAGTTCAACGGAAGTTCGTTCCTAATTGGAGTGGTTGGTGTATTCCGTACTTCTAGCGATTGGATTTCACTCAAAACTCACCAAATGACTCCTCCCTCCATATTATGATGTTGCCCAAGTTTTAGGCTCGATCCGATATCAATAGGTGTGAGAAGTTGGACAATTCAAGTTCAATGGCAGTTCGTTCCTAATTGGAGTGGTTGGTGTATTCCATACTTCTAGCGATTGGATTTCACTCAAAACTCACCAAATGACACCTCCCACCATATTATGATGTTGCCGAAGTTTGGTGCTCGATCCGAAATCAATAGGTGTGAGAAATTGGACAATTCAAGTTCAACGGCAGTTCGTTCCTAATTGGAGTGGTTGGTGTATTCCATACTTCTAGAGATTGGATTTCACTCAAAACTCACCAAATGACTCCTCCCACCATCATATGATGTTGCCCAACGTTTGGGCTCGATCCGAAATCAATAGGTGTTCCAAATTGGACAATTCAAGTTCAACGGCAGTTCGTTCCTAATTGGAGTGGTTGGTGTATTCCATACTTCTAGCGATTGGATTCAACTCAAAACTCACCAAATGACTCCTCCCATCGTATTATGACGTTGCCCAAGTTTTGGGGTCGATCCGAAATCAATAGGTGTGAGAAATTGGACAATTCAAGTTCAACGACAGTTCGTTCCTAATTGGAGTGGTTGTTGTATTCCATACTTCTAGCGATTGGATTTCACTCAAAACTCACCAAATGACTCCTCCCACCATATTATGATGTTGCCCAAGTTTTGGGCTCGGTCAGAATTCAATAGGTGTGAGAAATTGGTCAATTCAATTTCAACGACAGTTCTTTCCTAATTGGAGTGGTTGGTGTATTCCATACTTCTAGCGATTGGATTTCACTCAAAACTCACCAAATGACTCCTCCCACCGTATTATGATGTTGCCCAAGTTTTGGGCTCGATGCGAAATCAATAGGTGAAAGAAATTGGACAATTCAAGTTCAACGGTAGTTCGTTCCTAATTGGAGTGGTTGGTGTATTCCTTACTTCTAGCGATTGGATTTCACTCAAAACTCACCAAATGACACCTCCCACCATATTATGATGTTGCCGAAGTTTGGTGCTCGATCCGAAATCAATTGGTGTGAGAAATTGGACAATTCAAGTTCAACGGAAGTTCGTTCCTAATTGGAGTGGTTGGTGTATTCCGTACTTCTAGCGATTGGATTTCACTCAAAACTCACCAAATGACTCCTCCCTCCATATTATGATGTTGCCCAAGTTTTGGGCTCGATCCGATATCAATAGGTGTGAGAAATTGGACAATTCAAGTTCAATGGCAGTTCGTTCCTAATTGGAGTGGTTGGTGTATTCCATACTTCTAGCGATTGGATTTCACTCAAAACTCACCAAATGACACCTCCCACCATATTATGACGTTGCCCAAGTTTGGTGCTCGATCCGAAATCAGTAGGTGTGAGAAATTGGACAATTCAAGTTCAACGGCAATTCGTTCCGAATTGGAGTGGTTGGTGTATTCCGTACTTCTAGTGATTGGATTTCTCTCAAAACTCACCAAATAACTCCTCCCACCATATTATGATGTTGCCCAAGTTTTGGGCTCGATCCGAAATCAATAGGTGTGAGAAATTGGACAATTCAAGTTCAACTGCAGTTCGTTCCTAATTGGAGTGGTTGGCGTATTCCATACTTCTAGCGATTGGATTTTACTCAAAACTCACCAAATGACCCCTCCCACCATATTATGATGTTGCCCAAGTTTGGGGCTCGATCTGAAATCAATAGGTGTGAGAAATTGGACAATTCAAGTTCAACGGCAGTTCGTTCCCAATTGGAGTGGTTGGTGTATTCCATACTTCTAGCGATTGGATTTCACTCAAAACTCACCAAATGACACCTCCCACCATATTATGATGTTGCCGAAGTTTGGTGCTCGATCCGAAATCAATAGGTGTGAGAAATTGGACAATTCAAGTTCAACGTAGCTCTGGTCGTTTCTGCCCGGTGGTTGAGGCCCTATTTTCAGGCCCACACCATCGTCGTTCTAACCAACCAGCCCCTTCGGCAAGTTTTTCAAAAACCAGAAACATCCGGAAGGCTGGTAAAATAGGCGATCGAGCTAGGAGAATTCGACGTGCAGTTCAAACCTAGGCCTGCTGTTGTTAATATTATGTTAACTCGCAATTGTACGGGGCAATTAGTAGTATAGCAGGACAAGTACGAGGTCGTACCCACGAAGACTGAGAAGTTAAAACTAGTTATGTACTTAGATTCCCAAATTCAAGAAAGTAGGAGGTTATGTCTAAAACATAATTTAAAACAAGAGTGGTTGTGATTGTTGAACAAAAGAAGCAAAATGAAATTTCAAACAAAAACAAATAAACAAATGTAACAAAGAGTGGTTTTAAGAGTTGGAAAACAGATTTTGAGACTAGGGCATTCGAATCACCATAACAATTCAATTCTGGGTTATAAAGATTCAAGTAACAAGTCTAATTCAGATTCAAAGATTGATTCTAACTAAAGTATGATTAGGCCATGGTGTTTGGTCCTAACCTTGTGTTCCTAATTCCCTAATTTGATCATTTGTTGTCTAACCTAAAATTAAGCATTAGGAACCCATTAAGCATAGAAGAACATTTTAAACAACCAAGTATGTATCTAATCCCTATTGTCGAATGTCCATACATACTCTTCCTATTCATAGTTCAATTCGAATTAAAGCATGGTGTATACTCTTAATTCAAACCAAGATAGTTAACAAACAAGTTCTAATGGTGATCAATCATTCAAACAAGCATGTTAACTTATAAGCATAATGAATAAGAACATGAATCATGAATCAAACTTGAAACTCCAAACTTATAAACCCAGAATATTCATGTTAGGTTACATCGAAGCCCTAGTTATGGATTTAGCTACTCATAATGGAAAAGAGACTTGAACAGAAATGAGAAAACATAATGAATGCAATAAGAGTAGAAAAACCCTTTTTATGAAGTTCTTGTGGTGTCCAAGGCTTCTCCAAGTGCTTCTCCACTTCTAATGCTTCTCCAAGAGCTTCCCCACTTCTAGAAAGATGTATGAAGGATATGGAGGTGATTTGGGATGAGTTTGAGTGAGTGGTGATGGCTAAGGAAGATGAAATTCGTAGGGAAATGGAAGAGAGGTTTGCTGGAGTTGTTTTGGTGATTGTTGGAGTGTTTGGGATTTTGAGAGTGTTTGAGGATGGTTGGAGTGAATTGTGGGGTTGTGAATCCCAGGATTTGTTGTGTCTTGAATGTGGAATGGATGTGGTATTTATAGGGAGAGGGGAGTGATAAATCTGAATTCAATATGGCTAATGCATACAACACTTGCATTATAAAAGATGAATTGGTTGATGCACTTCACTAATGCATACAACACTTGCATTATAAAATCTGAATTGGTTGATGCACTTCACCAATAAATCCCACCAGCAGCCCTAGCTCTTCTTCATGTCACCATGACCAAGCTTCCAACCAGCTCAATAGCTCATGCCTAGCTCACCATGACCAAGCTTCCAACCAGAAACAATAGCTCATCCTGAGGTCAGCATGACCAGCAACTTCAAGGGCTTACGAATTGGGCTTCCATTAGGCAAATTAAGACTTTAAGCACTCAAACTTGAAGTTCAGAATGTCTTCTTTCCAGCCATATATAATTTGGGCCAATCCAAGGTCGGAGGAGGAAATTAAGGCCAAAACAAATTGCTAACTCATTTTGCGCGCTGATAAAATCCATCCTGAGCATGGCTCTGTGTTTGCTAGGTAACAGACTCCATATTTATCCAATGGGGCTGAAGTTTGGATATGACATCGTACACACCCATTGGAACAACTTTCATGAAGAATGCTACCTCATACGAGCTGTGTAGGTTGCTGAAACAAAGCTTGCAATATGACCTACGGAACTGGACTGGCAGGGGGCTGTAGCCAAAATGAGTTTGTCTTTTAAGCTCTTCATCCCTTTATCCAAATCAGGCTTTAACATACATGGATTACATCATTTCATATCCAAAGCCATCATTGTTACCTAAAGCTGAAAGATAAACACAAAAAGGATTAAAAGCACAAGTTTAACTCAAAAACATAACCAAATCATAAGCTAGAAGGGTACAAAATGATATACAATTATGAACCGATCAAATACCCCCAAACCTAGATTTTGCTAGTCCTCGAGCAAAACAACACAAAACAAAGTTAAAAACAAAACTAACTAGACCACTTTCGTGGGTAACTCGATTGCATTGAGCGTATGCAACAAGCCTTTAAACCTCTAGGCATCCCTAGTAGGAGGAGTTGTGTCTCCTGAGGGTTTAACAGATACGATACCCACAAACGTTTTTCTAACTCTACAAAACAAAATGGTTAGAAAAACAACTTTGAAATCAACTAATGAAAATGAAAGAAAACTTTAGTCATACCTCCAACACCATAGAGTTGCCAAGATAGGTCATCAATCAGTGTGTACAAGTGGAAGCTATAGCTCAAAGGCACACAGTTTCAAAGCAAGCATACTCAAACCTTGAATAGAGAACATGCTTCGACTCTAATTCTCACAGATAACACTCAATCACTCAGAACCTATGTTTTAATTCTCTCAAGAAAGCATAAGTGAGTGTATGAAATAGAAGCACAAATTTGGTTAGATCTCATGAAAGGAATTAAATACTAAGAATAGAGATACACACATACTTACCAGCACCCATGAATACATCCTCAAAGATCAGCTAGGTCTTTCACAATGTTGTAATGAAAGGCTAAGGTTTAGGGGAAATGGAAGAATTGGAAGGAAAAACAAATAACTTAAGAACATACCAAGGTTGCATGCTTCATTAATCTGCAAGGCATCATTGATTTAGATTGGCATGGCAGCAAACTTCATGGTATCACCTGGCATAGACTTTATTTTTCACACTTAGATCATATTGAAACACTTTCATCTTTGCTGATTTGATTTGCAACTTCTTTAACTTTATTGCACAGACTCACACCAAATTTCATTTAGGTACACGGCAGCAACTTCCTTGCATCAAACTTTATCTTGGCACACCTTGGTATATTTCTAAGTTATAGGGTATGGCTACAAGAGGTTAAGTATCTCAGATTGAGATACAAAGGTAGGGAAAATGATGAGGGTGATAAAAGAAAAGGCTTTGAGTGTTTGGCTTCAAGAGGGCTAATGGAACACACATATGGGTAGGGTGAAAAGAAAGCATATAGAATGGTTATACACACATAGCCTAGCATCACTTCAATGAGTTCATTCATGAATGAGAGCAAGCATATGATATCTGCAAAAGAGAATCATCCTTAGTATTCGATCAAAATGAAATGATGAGATCAATTAGAGTGAATTGAAGAAAATAAGTATGGATGAGAAATAGAACACTTTAAACCCTCTCAAGAAAGCAATTAGGCTCGATATAGCTCACTAGGGTAGTCTCCACTATTTTCCTTCAAGAATTTGAGCATGGTACTTTAGCCACCAGAATTCTAAGAGCCAAAGCTTTGTGAAGTGTAAAATTCTGATATGAAAACCTCAATGGCAGCTCCATAGCATCGATTGTATGACATTTAGAAAGAAAAAAAAATTAGTGACAAATGAACGAAAATTGAAACACAAATGAATGAAATTTGAAAACCTTCCCCCCAGACCTGAATTAAACATTGTCCTCAATGTTAAAGCAAAGTAAAGATGATTGAGAACAAGTAAATGATAAAGGGAAAAGTTAAGAAAAAGGTTTAGAGAAAAAATAAATAAATAAATAAATAAATAAATAAATAAATAAAATGAATATATAAGCAACTCATGGATGACCAATTAAGGGCCTCAAAACACAGCCAGGGGATCCGGGAAGGTTGGAGGGGTCACAATGGTCCCGCTTAAAACCCAAACTTCTTAGACACCGAAGGTGTCGCCTAAAGAACTCCTAGACACTGTATTGACGGAGGTGCTCACTGGGGTTACCAAAAGTTAGCTTATAAGAATTTTTATTTTTTTTATTTTTTTTTATTTTTATATTTATTTATTTATAAAAAGGAACAGAAACTTAAAATGACTAAAATAAAAACAAAACAAGTAAAGAGAAAGGATTGAAATGCTTCCCCTTGATGCGATTAGGTCGATTGCTACCAAGCACCTTCTTCTTGAACACATGGGTTGCCTCCCAAGAAGCGCCTTAGTTACTGTCTTGGCAAGACATTGTGCAATCAGCTAAGTTGATGGTACGAAGGGAAGTTGATCTACCACATGGCCAGTTTGGATGCCAGCTGAAACTCCCTCATAGAATGGCTTTAAACGTTGTCCATTTACTTTGAAAGTCGAGCCATCTTTAGGGTTTTGAATCTCCACAGCTCCATAGGGAGAAACATTGACCACGGTAAATGGGCCTTACCATCTAGACTTCAATTTTCCTGGAAAGAGACGCAAACGTGAGTTAAACAAAAGAACTGACATACCTTTGGAGAACTCTTTCCGTTGAATGTTTCTGTCATGGTAACTCTTGGTTCGTTCTTTGTAAAGCTTTGCATTCTCATAAGACTCATGTCTAATTTCTTCCAATTCATTGAGCTGAAACTTTCTTGCATGGTCTGCCTTGTCTAGATCAAAATTCAACTTCTTGATGGCCCAAAAAGCATTGTGTTCAAGCTCCATTGGCAGGTGACAAGCTTTCCCAAACACAAGACGATAAGGGCTCATTCCAATGGGAGTCTTATATGCAGTCCTATAAGCCCATAATGCATCATTGAGCTTGGCTGCCCAATCTTTCCTTGTATTGTTCACCACCTTCTCCAGGATGTGCTTAATTTCTCTATTGCTTATTTCCACTTGACCAGAAGTTTGCGGATGATATGGTGTAGAGACTCGATGGGTGATGTTGTACTTTTTCATGAGTGCTTCGAATGGCTTGTTACAGAAGTGGCTGCCTCCATCACTAATGACAGCCCTTGGAGTACCAAACCTTGTGAAAATATTATCCTTCAAGAACTTCAGCACCACCTTATAATCATTGGTTTTGGTGGCTATGGGTTCCACCCATTTAGACACATAATCAACAGCAACAAGTATGTAAGTATAACCAAAGGAAGATGGGAATGGTCCCATGAAATCAATACCCCACACATCGAAGAGCTCCACAACAAGTATGTTATTCAATGGCATTTCATTCCTGCGACTTATGTTCCCCATCCTTTGGCACCTATCACACTTAACACAAAAATTAAACGCATCTTTGAATAGAGTGGGCCAAAAGAAACCAGATTGCAGAATTTTAAGTGCTGTTTTCTTAGCTCCAAAGTGACCTCCACAAGCCAATTCGTGGCTATGCCTAAGTATGCTTTCTAGCTCATTCTTCTCATTCTTCACAACGGTGATTCCGGACTTCTTTAGAACAACTTGCACAGGGCTCACCCACTTAGAATATGAAATTGGGTAGATGATTCCTACATCGAGTAGCTTTAAAACTTCAGCTCTAACCACCTCTTTCATGTTGGGATTTAGCCTCCTTTGGGCATCACGAGATGGTTTGCTGTCTTCTTCCATTAAAATCCGGTGCATGCACATGCTTGGACTAATTCCTTTGATGTCTGCTATGGTCCACCCAATGGCTGTTTTATGCTCTTTTAGAACTTTAATTAAGCTCTCTTCTTCATGTGAGGAGAGACCTGCAGCAATTATAACAGGGAGAGTTTCGTTAGCACCCAAATATGTATATTTAAGATTATTGGGAAGAGGTTTAAGTTCTAGCTTTGGTGGGATGACAATGGATGGCTCCAATTTCGTGGATGATGGTCCAAGAGGCTCGATTGGTGGCCTAAAGGATGGTGGGTATGGCGGAAACACTTCTAAGGCAGCCACCACTTCTTGGAACTCCGGTTCACAAAGATCTTCCTCTTCTTGTGTTAAGACAACTTCTAGAGCATCATTAGACTTTCTCTGCAAAATTTTGGAAGAAACCTCATGATCCACAACATCAATTGAAAAGCAAGAATCAAGAGAGATAGAAGGTTGAGATAGAGCATTAAGCATTTTAAATTCAACAGTTTCACCCAAAACAGTCATGGAGAGGGTGCTATCTTTCACTTTGATGATTGTGTCTGCAGTGGCCATGAATGGCCTGCCTAGGAGAATGGGATCAACACGATCTCCATTTGGATTGTCTTCCATGTCCATCACTACAAAATCAGCAGGGAGAATTAGTGTATTAACTTGAACTAGAATATCTTCTACAATACCTTTTGGATATTTTATAGAATGATCAGCTAGTTCAAGTCGCATTGAAGTCTTCTTCATCCCTTCTAAGCCAAGCTCTTGATAAACTGAATATGGCAAAACATTGATGCTTGCTCCCAAGTCCAACATGGCTCTTCCAACCTTCTTGCCTCCAATGTTAATGGGAATGTCAAAGCTGCCAGGATCATCTAGTTTTGGTGGAAGCTTCCTTTGCAATACAGCACTTACATTCTGGTCGAGCTTTACTCCTTCATTTGGAGCGAAATTGAGCTTGTGAGTTTTCAAGTCCTTGATGAATTTTCCATATGCAGGAATCTGTTCAATAAGATCAAGCAAAGGCAAATTGATATTAACTTTACTCAAAATATCATAAATCTCTTTAAAAGCCTTATCTTGCTTTGCTTTCTTAAGACGCCCTGGAAATGGAATCTGTGGAACATATGGAGCGGGTGGCACGTATCTATCTTCTTGAAGATGTGGTGGCACAAATTTGTCATCCCTTTTATGCAATTGGAATTGATCGGATTTCTGAGAATCTGATTTGGCCTTAGGAGCAGATTGAGAAGTTTTGAGTTGTTCTCCTTCCGTGGCCATGGTCTCCTCGTCTTTATCTTCTACAATCACAACATCATTTGAAAGATTAGAATTATCTTTATTATCAATGATCTTACCTGATCTGAGCACATGAATGGCCTTGGCTTCTGGGTTCTTTGGATTGATCTCAGTTTGGCTTGGCCATTTCCCAGGCACTCTTTGAGTTATTTCAGCAGCTATTTGGCCTAATTGGACTTCCAATTTGGAGATGGCAGCTTGTGTAGTTTGCTGAAAATTGGATTGGTTGATTGCCATCTGCTTCACTATATCTTCCAATGATGATGATGATTGTTGTGGCCTTTGGAATGAAGGGGGATTTGCTTGATTCTGGGTATTTCTCCATGAAAAGTTTGGATGATTTCTCCAACCTGGATTATAACTTTGAGAGTATGGATCATTTCTTGGACCTTGGTTGTAGGAATTTACCAACTTAGCTTGCTCTTGCACAAATTCTGGGTATCCAGCCCCAAGTGGACAAGCTGTGGTAGCATGGTCATGAGATTCACAAATGCTACACACTTCCTTCGGAGGGCTTCTTGAGTTTAATGCAAGAAGAGCATCTAGCTTTTGTTCCAGTTTTGAAATCTGCACACTAGAAGCATCATTAGAACCACTAATAACACGTGTACCTCTTGTATCCGTATGTTGGGTCTCCATTGCTATCTCCTCAAAGAGTTCGTACGTTTCTTCTGGAGTTTTGGTTTTAAAAGAACCACTTGCAAAATTGGTGACTATATTATGACTAGAAGGGGTTAGTCCTTTATAAAACATACGCATTTGAAGCTTCAATGGAATCCCATGATGAGGACATTGGTTGAGCAGCCCATTAAATCTCTCCCATGCTTCACAAAACGATTCATCATCTTGCTGTGCAAATAACAAGATCTTGTCCCTAAGCATGTTGGTCTTTTGCGTGGAGAAGTATTTTTCCAGGAACTTCTTTTGAATGGCAAACCATGTAGTGAGTGAACCAGGCTTCAAAGAATTCAACCAATACTTCGCCTTATCCTTTAAAGTGTATGGAAACACTCTCATTCGAAGTTGATCTTCTGTCACACCTGTCAAGGGAAAAGAACTCACAACATTAAAAATATCCTTTATATGGGTTAATGGATCTTCATTAGGTAAACCATAAAAGGAAGGCAGCATATTAAGATGAGAAGATTTAAGCTCATAATTTCGAGCTACAGTGGGCAGCAAAATGCTTGAAGGAGATGCTGGAATTGCTGGGATATCAAGTTCTCCCATGAACTCAATGGCAGCCATCATTTCTTCTTCTTCTTGGTCTGAACTTGCTTCCGAATTTGAAAGTGAAGAACCAGGAAGTTCAGTGTAGAGAGCAAGACTTGTAAATGTAGCAAGAGCTTGCTCTTTTGCAGTTGACAACTCCCTTTCTAGACGATTCTGAATTTCAGAGGTCACTCGTCTGGGTTGCAATGATGGTCCTGCGTTCAAAGATCTAGAACGTTGGAACGAAGACCTCACTTGTTCAAGTAATGGCTTTTTAGACATAAACTACCTGAAACAGAAAATTAGATTAATTAGAAACACTAAAAAGAATAGGGTAACCTTGGGCACATAACCAGGGAAGAACTTTCGTTCAATCCCCGGCAACGGCGCCAAAATTTGTTGTTAATATTATGTTAACTCGCAATTGTACGGGGCAATTAGTAGTATAGCAAGACAAGTACGAGGTCGTACTCACGAAGACTGAGAAGTTAAAACTAGTTATGTACTTAGATTCCCAAATTCAAGAAAGTAGGAGGTTATGTCTAAAACATAATTTAAAACAAGAGTGGTTGTGATTGTTGAACAAAAGAAGCAAAATGAAATTTCAAACAAAAACAAATAAACAAATGTAACAAAGAGTGGTTTTAAGAGTTGGAAAACAGATTTTGAGACTAGGGCATTCGAATCACCATAACAATTCAATTCTGGGTTATAAAGATTCAAGTAACAAGTCTAATTCAGATTCAAAGATTGATTCTAACTAAAGTATGATTAGGCCATGGTGTTTGGTCCTAACCTTGTGTTCCTAATTCCCTAATTTGATCATTTGTTGTCTAACCTAAAATTAAGCATTAGGAACCCATTAAGCATAGAAGAACATTTTAAACAACCAAGTATGTATCTAATCCCTATTGTCGAATGTCCATACATACTCTTCCTATTCATAGTTCAATTCGAATTAAAGCATGGTGTATACTCTTAATTCAAACCAAGATAGTTAACAAACAAGTTCTAATGGTGATCAATCATTCAAACAAGCATGTTAACTTATAAGCATAATGAATAAGAACATGAATCATGAATCAAACTTGAAACTCCAAACTTATAAACCCAGAATATTCATGTTAGGTTACATCGAAGCCCTAGTTATGGATTTAGCTACTCATAATGGAAAAGAGACTTGAACAGAAATGAGAAAACATAATGAATGCAATAAGAGTAGAAAAACCCTTTTTCTGAAGTTCTTGTGGTGTCCAAGGCTTCTCCAAGTGCTTCTCCACTTCTAATGCTTCTCCAAGAGCTTCCCCACTTCTAGAAAGATGTATGAAGGATATGGAGGTGATTTGGGATGAGTTTGAGTGAGTGGTGATGGCTAAGGAAGATGAAATTCGTAGGGAAATGGAAGAGAGGTTTGCTGGAGTTGTTTTGGTGATTGTTGGAGTGTTTGGGATTTTGAGAGTGTTTGAGGATGGTTGGAGTGAATTGTGGGGTTGTGAATCCCAGGATTTGTTGTGTCTTGAATGTGGAATGGATGTGGTATTTATAGGGAGAGGGGAGTGATAAATCTGAATTCAATATGGCTAATGCATACAACACTTGCATTATAAAAGATGAATTGGTTGATGCACTTCACTAATGCATACAACACTTGCATTATAAAATCTGAATTGGTTGATGCACTTCACCAATAAATCCCACCAGCAGCCCTAGCTCATCTTCATGTCACCATGACCAAGCTTCCAACCAGCTCAATAGCTCATGCCTAGCTCACCATGACCAAGCTTCCAACCAGAAACAATAGCTCATCTTGAGGTCAGCATGACCAGCAACTTCAAGGGCTTACGAATTGGGCTTCCCTTAAGCAAATTAAGACTTTAAGCACTCAAACTTGAAGGTCAGAATGTCTTCTTTCCAGCCATATATAATTTGGGCCAATCCAAGGTCGGAGGAGGAAATTAAGGCCAAAACAAATTGCTAACTCATTTTGCACGCTGATAAAATCCATCCTGAGCATGGCTCTGTGTTGGCTAGGTAACAGACTCCATATTTATCCAATGGGGCTGAATGTTGGATATGTAATAGTACACACCCATTGGAACAACTTTCATGAAGAGTGCTGCCTCATCCGAGCTGTGTAGGTTGCTGAAACAAAGCTTGTAATATGACCTACGGAACTGGACTGGCAGGGGGCTGTAGCCAAAATGAGTTTGTCTTTTAAGCTCTTCATCCCTTTATCCAAATCAGGCTTTAACATACATGGATTACATCATTTCATATCCAAAGCCATCATTGTTACCTAAAGCTGAAAGATAAACACAAAAAGGATTAAAAGCACAAGTTTAACTCAAAAACATAACCAAATCATAAGCTAGAAGGGTACAAAATGATATACAATTATGAACCGATCACCTGCCGAAAAGGGATAAGCCGTAGCAGACTTCATCGCTGAACTGACACCTTCGGAGACTTCAAAAACTGAGAAAACCCCTCCACAGGAAGGCCTACCGAACGGCAGTCGTCTCGACCAGTCAACTCCTTTCTGGATCCTGCACGTTGACGGTTCGGCAAACCAACAAGGATGCGGAGCAGGTCTGGTACTCACCGCTCCCGATGGAGCCAAAATTGAATATGCCATTAGGTTTGTCTTCCGAACGTCCAACAACGAAGCCGAATACGAGGCACTTTTGGCTGGCCTACAGCTCGCCAGAAGCATGGGGGCAATTCAGATCAGCATCTATAGCGACTCGCAGCTAATAGTGAACCAGGTGACTGCCGACTTCGTAGCTAAGGACGCGTCCATGACGGCATACCTTACGGCAGCACACCAACTGCTAAACAAGTTCCAGGCGTACGAGATTCGGTAGATACCAAGAAACGAGAACAGTCATGCCGACGCCCTCGCTAGACTGGCTTCGGCAATCAACGACAAGGTAGGACGAAGGATCCCCGTCGAGATACTGGCCCTTCCGAGCACCGCCATTGCCGAGATCTGCGCTGTAGAGTACAGCAACACATGGATGTCGCCTATTCATGCCTACCTAACGAACGGCACCCTCCCTGCAGACAAGGCCAAGGCCAGACAGCTGCGTTACCGATCGACAAGGTACATTGTCATCAACGACATTCTGTACAAACGTGGCTACTCGACCCCCTACATGAAATGTATCACCGAAGAGCAGGGCGAATATGTCCTTCGGGAGATCCACAGTGGTGTCTGCGGCGATCATTCCGGCTCTAAATCCCTGGCCCACAAGGCCTTCCGACAGGGATACTATTGGCCGTCAATGCATCGTGATGCAATAGCAATGGTGAAGAAATGTGATAAATGCCAACGGTTTGGCAATATTCCCCACCTGCCTGCCGAACCCCTCACACCGATTGTAAGTCCATGGCCGTTCGCCCAATGGGGGCTCGACCTGATCGGTCCAATGCCACAGGGCAAGGGACAGGTTAAGTATGCAATTGTTGCCGTGGACTACTTCACGAAATGGGTTGAGGCTGAAGCCCTAGCCACCATAACGGCAGCGAGGGTCGAAGAGTTTGTCTGGACCAATATCTGTTGCCGCTTCGGCATCCCCTACGCCGTCATCACTGATAACGGCAGACAGTTCGACTCGGTGCTCGCCTCAAAATCAACCTGTTCTTCGCCTCGCCAGCTCACCCACAATCGAACGGTCAGGTAGAGGCCGTAAATAAGATCATCAAGAAACTCTTGAAACAGCAACTCAACAGTGCCAAAGGCGCTTGGCCGGAGAAGCTTCCCGAAGCTCTGTGGGCCATACGGACATCCTACCGAACCTCCACAGGGGAAACTACCTTCAGCCTTGCATTCGGCTCAGAAGCCGTTGTCCCAGTTGAGATCGATGAGTCTTCTTACCGAACGGAAAGCTTCGAGCCGAAGGCTAACGAGGCAGCACTCGCGTTAAGCTTGGATTTAATCGAAGAACGGCGGACGGTAGCCAACCTTCGGAACGAAGCTTACAAACAGCGCGTCTCTCGGTACTACGACTCAAGGGTCAAACCGTGTTCCTTCAGAATCGGGGACTGGGTTATGCGCAAGGTTTCGCTTGCAACTAAAAACCCAATGGAAGGAACCCTCGGACCTTCTTGGGAAGGACCTTACGAAGTCATCGGCATCCTACGTTCCGGTACTTACAGGCTCCGAGGCACAGATGGGAAGACCCTCGGTCACCCATGGAATGTGGACCATCTCAAGAGTTATTTTAAATAAAGCCCCCTAGCCAACAGCAGGGAGGAATTTGTATTTTTGCCTACGGCATACATAAATAAAACGAGATTATCCAGTTCCATGCATTCAGAACGTAACATCCTAGCGGTATCCGTTCGAAAAAATTGTTTCGGTAGGGCTCACCAAAATGAGCCACAGTAACATTGCCTACGGCAATTAAAAGTACACCACTACATGCTTGCTGCCGATTCCAACTTAGCTTGTCAATTTTTTCCAAGTTAATAGTATGTACGAGCCTACGGCAGTACAAGGACGGCAGTACAAGGCCCTAGACTTGCCCACGGCATCTCTATGGACGAAAGGCTAATGGGGCCTTGTTCCTTTGGTTTTGTCTACCGATAGTGGAGACACTTGTCCTAAAAACAGTTATTAGCCTACGGCAGTAACGAATATGAGAAAAATCCAAAGCAAACAAATTCCTAAGTGGCCAACGGCCCAATCGGTAATTATCCTACAGCTATTAGCCTACGGCAGTAACAAGCATGGGTAAGAATTCAAACGTATATTAACAAAACACAAGTTTGAAAAGACAAATTACTTCAAATTAAAAATGCCCTCGGCATTAGTATGTCCAGACATTTTGCCAACAGCAATTAAAGTACAAAAACTATTACAAAAAAAAGCAGCTCAAGCCTCGGCGGCACGACCTCCCTGGTCTTCTGTATCCTCAACCACGACATCGACGTTGGCGTCAGGGGCATCCTCGGCATCAGAACCCTCGGCATCTTCAGGGGGATCTTCCCCCTCATATTCCTCGATCATCTCTTCTGTGATGCCTTCCGGCAGGGGAGGAGGATCGGCAGCAAAGTTCAGGTTCAGCTTCTGGCCCGGGTTGAACCGTTTGAAACGGTAGATGAGGTCAGCCATCTCCAAAGCCACCTCATTGTCCACCAGAGAAGTGAACTCGGCGGAAGAACGGTAGTCCCTGATCGCCCCTCTAACGGCAGCCTCAACCTCCGCCGCCTTCGTCCGCTCGGAAGCCTCCAATGCCGTCTGCACCACTAGCTTCGCCTCTTCAGCATCCTTGGCCGCCCGCTCTGCGCCATCCAGAGCCTCGCGCATCTCGGCAAGCTTCGCCTCGTGCACTTGGATCTGCCGTTCGGCAGCGTGCATGTCCTGCACGAGGTTGGCGTGGTCCTGAAGGGCCTTGGCTGCGTCGGCAACCTTGGAACGGCCATCCTCGTATAGCCGTTTGGCGCGCTCGGCAGCGTTGATCGCCCTCCTCATGCATAGCCACATGTCCATCGACGCCTGAAAAATAAGGCCACAAGTTAGTACCGAACGAAATACAACAATAACAAAAACACAATGAGAATCAGAAGGTTACCGTGGCCTGGAGACGGAAGGCACGCCCCGCCTCTTCCCGAAGAGCCCTCTTCGGCAGCTCGTCAATTTCAGACAGGTCCATCTGCGAACCCACGATCATGTGGTTCACAAATTGAACTGTCTTGGACGGACAGGCGAGTGTTACCGCTTCGGTAGGGCCCTCTTCGTCCTCAACCGCGAAGATAGCCCTCTGGGAATCGGCAAGACGCACCCGCTTGGGGGTCGAAGCGGCATCCAGGTCCACCGTAAACGGCCGTTTCCCGGATGACTTGGACGAGGCGGCATCGGCACCCTGGCTCGGAATGGGTGCCGGCTCGTTGACAGGCGTCCTTCTGCTCATGGGCTCGGCATGGCGTTGCCTGTGCCGTTCGGCAAGAGGCTGCTCCTAAGGGACTGCCTCCGAGACCCTCTCCGCCGAAGCCTCTGACTGCCGTTTCTGCTTCTTCCCTTTTGAAAGCACTTGGAGGCGCCTCTTCGAGGTCTCCAACATCTTCTTGGCCTCGGCAGTCTTCCTGGCCTCTGACACTGCAGGAATGGTGGAGTTAGCAAAAACAAAAAAAAAAAAAAAAAGAAAGAAAGAAAGAGAGGGGGTAAAGTGAACTTACTCTCGGCAGGGTTCGCAAGACGGGCTCTGACGAGGTTCTCGGTAAAGAGGAATTGTGGGTATTCCCTGTCACCGACAGGAACTCTCAGCCGAACTCTGTCAATCTGCCGAAGCTCCGACTGTGTTGCCGATGGTTACTTCAGTTTGCCTACAAAAAAGGCAAGAGGTTAATTCCTTGAACAAATAAAAATTGACCTACCGATCGCTATGGTAGCAACCTACCGGCAATCTGAAAAGTGGTTGGGATATGGAAACGAACGGGAACTCCCGAGGGCGATTCCCAATCGCCAGAAAGGAGGACCCGCCGATTCCTCCAAGACTTCTGGGAGGTCGGCACAGCCGTGAGAAAATGGCCCTTTTCGGAAGCCCTGAGATAGTTCGCCTGGACCCAGCCACCATGATCGGTACTCTTCGATTTGGTGATGCTGTACAGGTGGGAGAACTGTTCGTAGGAAGGCCCCTCTCATCGGCAAGCCCGAATGCCGTAACTACGCCCATCAGAACGGCCTAGAAGTTCGGATTGAACTGCCCAGGGGCATATCCAATCTGGGCCAAGATTCGCTGAACTGGGGGCTGCAACGGTAGCCTAATGCCCTGCTGAAGGACGTCGGTGAAAAACGCAACCTCACCGTCCTGGGGGTTGCTCAGAGATTCGGTAGGGCTTGGGATCCTCATCCCTACCGATTGGGGAATCTTGAACTCCTCCCTGATCCTCGCCAGCTCTCGGTAGGTTAGCTTGTTGGGCGGCAGGTAGTCTACGTCAAAGAGCTGCTCTCTCGGTACACCCAACAGTACCCTTGGGTTACCGCTGTTAACAATCGTCACCCTCGGCATAGAAGGTGACTCAGAAGGCTCTCCACGGCCTGAGGTGGAAGCCTCCGGACGGTGACTGGAAGATGCCTCCGGCATCCGAACGTTCTCTTCAGGTTCGGGATACGAGCCCAACCCAGCTTGACGACCGCTGCTATACACGATCGCCAACGGTAGGGGCTGGCTAGTCATGAGCCCCTTACCGATCCCATGGGTAGGCGCAGGTCTGAACCTCTCGCCCACCACTTCCACCTCAGAACCACTATCGCTATCGGTATCTTGGGCTGACTCTTCACTATCGGTAGCCTTCCCCTTATCTGGAGACTCCTCCTCAAAGGCGTTGGGCTCACTCTCGAATCCCGACTCGCTATCAGACATCTACAAAAGCAACGGAAGGAAACTAAGGGCCATGCATGGAACTATCCTACCAATGCCTACGTCTCTACCTATGGCAACTAGACTACCGAACCACATCCCACTTCCATAAAGTTCTAGTCTAGTTCAAACCATGGAAGGACGTATGCACAATGAAAAGAAGAAATGGAAATTGCAAAGTTACCGAACGGTACCTTGTGTATTGGAAGTAAAAGGCTCAAATCGCTTCTCGTACCGTTTGCTGTTGCCGGAAATCGCCTGTATTGCCGTTTGCTCACACCGGAAATCGCCTATGATACCGTTCGCCTTCGTCAGAAATCTCCTGGACAGAGCTCTCGCCTTACTCACAAATGCAAAGTGAGTTTTGCCTCAGAGACTCCCTCTATTTATAGGGAGAAAGTTGCAACGGTACGCCTCGAAATACCAAACGACGCATTAACGGCGCCGCTCCGCGTGATAAGACACGCCACGTGTCGAGCGCTGAATGGAATCTCTGACAGCACGCTGGGTGCAGAAGACGAAGCGTCATTCTGTCCCATCATTACCCCTCACTGTGCGCAAGGTCGCATGAGAAGATATCAAACTCGCCCAAGTTAACAGGGCATCAGCAATCATCTCTCGGAACCCTTTAAACATACTAAGACCTACCGAACGGTAACCCTCGAAGTGGCGACTCTTGAGTTTCCGGGCAAGTCTTTGAAGTCGATCGGCACCAGGACAAGGCCCCAGCGCGCCTCCCTGACAGACTACCGAACGGTAGATTAACCGAGCGGCTACCGAAGGACATACAAGTCCCCGACCGAGAAATCTCGCTCGAGAACTTGGGGGACTCCTGTTTACACCCAAAATAAACAGCCAATAAGGGCAAGACACGTGGAGGAAATTGGGCTTGGTCAGAGGCGCACTCGGCACCCTACCTGCCGATCTCTCTATTAGGGCAACGCCCTCTCCTGGGACACGTGGCGCGCTCCCAAGCGACGCCCACAGTCCCACATCGAAATAATCAACAAAATGCACACCTCCCAAGACCTATAAGAGGAGGTCAACTACCCCCAAATAGAGGTAATCAGAACTTACGGCATACAAGCCTATTGATCTGTCAGTTGAACTTTCTATTCCCGAACTTACTTAAGCATCGGAGAGCCTTCGGCCGGTACCACACCGGTGCCCCAGGTTTTACCGTACGTTTGCTCATATTGCAGATTGCGCAGACTACCGAGGCATCAAGGATACCGAAGGCATCAAATTACTAAGTTGACCCCCTAAGTCAGAGAACCACTTTTTGGCATCAACAGATTTCACTCAAAACTCCCCAAATGACTCCTCCCACCATATTATGATGTTGCCCAAGTTTTGGGCTCGATCCGAAATCAATAGGTGTGAGAAATTGGACAATTCAAGTTCAACGGCAGTTCGTTCCTAATTGGAGTGGTTGGTGTATTCCATACTTCTAGCGATTGGATTTCACTCAAAACTCACCAAATGACTCCTCCCACAATATTATGATGTTGCCCATGTTTTGGGCTCGATCCGAAATCAATTGGTGTTCGAAATTGGACAATTCAAGTTCAACGGCAGTTCGTTCCTAATTGGAGTGGTTGGGGTATTCCATACTTCTAGCGATTGGATTTCACTCAAAACTCCCCAAATGACTCCTCCCACCATATTATGATGTTGCCCAAGTTTTGGGCTCGATCCGAAATCAATTGGTGTTCGAAATTGGACAATTCAAGTTCAACGGCAGTTCGTTCCTAATTGGAGTGGTTGGTGTATTCCATACTCCTAGCGATTGGATTTCACTCAAAACTCACCAAATGACTCATCTCACCATATTATGCTGTTGCCCAAGTTTGGGGCTCGGTCCGAAATCAATAGGTGTGAGAAATTGGACAATTCAAGTTCAACGGCAGTTCGTTCTTAATTGGAGTGGTTGGTGTATTCCATACTTGTAGCGATTGGATTTCATTCAAAACTCACCAGATGACTCCTCCCACCATATTATGCTGTTGCCCAAGTTTTGGGCTCGATCCGAAGTCAATAGGTGTGAGAAATTGGACAATTCAATTTCAACGGTAGTTCGTTCCTAATTGGAGTGGTTGGTGTATTCCATACTTCTAGCGATTGGATTTCACTCAAAACTTACCAAAGGACTCCTCCAACCATATCATGATGTTCCCAAGTTTTGGGCTCGATCCGAAACCAATAGGTGTTCCAAATTGGACAATTCAAATTCAACGGCAGGTCGTTCCTAATTGGATTAGTTGGTGTATTCCATACTTCTAGCGATTGGATTTCACTCAAAACTCACCAATTGACTCCTCCCACCACATTACGATGTTGCCCACGTTTTGGGCTCGATCCGAAATCAATAGGTGTGAGAAATTGGACAATTGAAGTTCAACGGCAGATCGTTCTTAATTGGAGTGGTTGGTGTATTCCATACTTCTAGCGATTGGATTTCACTCAAAACTCCCCAAATGACTCCTCCCACCATATTATGATGTTGCCCAAGTTTTGGGCTCGATCCGAAATCAATAGGTGGGAGAAATTGGACAATTCAAGTTCAACGGCAGTTCGTTCCTAATTGGAGTGGTTGGTGTATTCCATACTTCCAGCGATTGGATTTCACTCAAAACTCACCAAATGACTCCACCCGCCATACTATGATGTTGCCCAAGTTTTGGGCTCGATCCGAAATCAATAGGTGTTCAAAATTGGACAATTCAAATTCAACGGCACGTCGTTCCTAATTGGAGTGGTTGGTGTATTCCATACTTCTAGCGATTGGATTTCACTCAAAACTATCCAAATGACTCCTCCCACCATATTATGATGTTGCCCAAGTTTTGGGCTCGATCCGAAATCAATTGGTGTTCGAAATTGGACAATTCAAGTTCAACGGCAGTTCGTTCCTAATTGGAGTGGTTGGTGTATTCCATACTTCTAGCGATTGGATTTCACTCAAAACTCACCAACTGACTCCTCCCACCATATTATGATGTTGCCCAAGTTTTGGGCTCGATCCGAAATCAATAGGTGTGAGAAATTCGACAATTCAATTTCAACGGCAGTTCGTTCCTAATTGGAGTGGTTGGTGTATTCCATACTTCTAGCGATTGGATTTCACTCAAAACTCCCCAAATGACTCCTCCCACCATATTATGATGTTGCCCAAGTTTTGGTCTCGATCTGAAATCAATAGGTGTGAGAAATTGGACAATTCAAGTTCAACGGCAGTTCGTTCCTAATTGGAGTGGTTGGTGTATTCCATACTTCCAGCGATTGGATTTCACTCAAAACTCACGAAATGACTCCTCCCGCCGTATTATGATGTTGCCCAAGTTTTGGGCACAACCCGAAATCAATAGGTGTTCCAAATTGGACAATTCAAATTCAACGGCAGGTCGTTCCTAATTGGAGTGGTTGGTGTATTCCATACTTCTAGCGATTGGATTTCACTCAAAACTCACCAAATGACTCCTCCCACCATATTATGATGTTACCCACGTTTTGGGCTCGATCCGAAATCAATAGGTGTGAGAAATTGGACAATTGAAGTTCAACGGCAGATCGTTCCTAATGGTAGTGGTTGGTGTATTCCATACTTCTAGCGATTGGATTTCACTCAAAACTCACCAAATGACTCCTCCCACCATATTATGGTGTTGCCCATGTTTTGGGCTCAATCCAAAATCAATTGGTGTTCGAAATTGGACAATTCAAGTTCAACGGCAATTCGTTCCAAATTGGAGTGGTTGGTGTATTCCACACTTCTAGCTATTGGATTTCGCTCAAAAGTCACCAAATGACTCCTCCCACCATATTATGATGTTGCCCAAGTTTGGGGCTCGGTCCGAAATCAATTGGTGTGAGAAATTGGACAATTCAAGTTCAACGGCAGTTCGTTCCTAATTGGAGTGGTTGGTGTATTCCATACTTCCAGCGATTGCATTTCACTCAAAACTCACCAAATGACTCCTCCCGCCATATTATGATGTTGCCCAAGTTTTGAACTCGATCCGAAATCAATAGGTGTGAGAAATTGGACAATTCAAGTTCAACGGCAGTTCGTTCCTAATTGGAGTGGTTGGTGTATTCCATACTTCCAGCGATTGGATTTCACTCAAAACTCACGAAATGACTCCTCCCGCCGTATTATGATGTTGCCCAAGTTTTGGGCACAACCCGAAATCAATAGGTGTTCCAAATTGGACAATTCAAATTCAACGGCAGGTCGTTCCTAATTGGAGTGGTTGGTGTATTCCATACTTCTAGCGATTGGATTTCACTCAAAACTCACCAAATGACTCCTCCCACCATATTATGATGTTACCCACGTTTTGGGCTCGATCCGAAATCAATAGGTGTGAGAAATTGGACAATTGAAGTTCAACGGCAGATCGTTCCTAATGGTAGTGGTTGGTGTATTCCATACTTCTAGCGATTGGATTTCACTCAAAACTCACCAAATGACTCCTCCCACCATATTATGGTGTTGCCCATGTTTTGGGCTCAATCCAAAATCAATTGGTGTTCGAAATTGGACAATTCAAGTTCAACGGCAATTCGTTCCAAATTGGAGTGGTTGGTGTATTCCACACTTCTAGCTATTGGATTTCGCTCAAAACTCACCAAATGACTCCTCCCACCATATTATGATGTTGCCCAAGTTTGGGGCTCGGTCCGAAATCAATTGGTGTGAGAAATTGGACAATTCAAGTTCAACGGCAGTTCGTTCCTAATTGGAGTGGTTGGTGTATTCCATACTTCCAGCGATTGCATTTCACTCAAAACTCACCAAATGACTCCTCCCGCCATATTATGATGTTGCCCAAGTTTTGGGCTCGATCCGAAATCAATAGGTGTCCCAAATGGGACAATTCAAATTCAACGGCAGGTCGTTCCTAATTGGAGTGGTTGGTGTATTCCATACTTCTAGCGATTGGATTTCACTCAAAACTCACCAAATGACTCCTCCCACCATATTATGCTGTTGCCCAAGTTTTGGGCTCGATCCGAAATCAATAGGTGTGAGAAATCGGACAATTCAATTTCAACGGCAGTTCGTTCCTAATTGGAGTGGTTGGTGTATTCCATACTTCTAGCGATTGGATTTCACTCAAAACTCCCCAAATGACTCCTCCCACCATATTATGATGTTGCCCAAGTTTTGGGCTCGATCCGAAATCAATAGGTGTGAGAAAATGTACAATTCATGTTCAACGGCAGTTCGTTCCTAATTGGAGTGGTTGGCGTATTCCACACTTCTAGCTATTGGATTTCGCTCAAAACTCACCAAATGACTCCTCCCACCATATTATGATGTTGCCCAAGTTTGGGGCTCGGTCCGAAATCAATTGGTGTGAGAAATTGGACAATTCAAGTTCAACGGCAGTTCGTTCTTAATTGGAGTGGTTGGTGTGTTCAATACTTGTAGCGATTGGATTTCATTCAAAACTCACCAGATGACTCCTCCCACCATATTATGCTGTTGCCCAAGTTTTGGGCTCGATCCGAAGTCAATAGGTGTGAGAAATTGGACAATTCAATTTCAACGGCAGTTCGTTCCTAATTGGAGTGGTTGGTCTATTCCATACTTCTAGCGATTGGATTTCACTCAAAACTCACCAAATGACTCCTCCCACCATATTATGATGTTGCCCAAGTTTTGGGATCGATCCGAAATCAATAGGTGTTCCAAATTGGACAATTCAAGTTCAACGGCAGTTCGTTCCTAATTGGAGTGGTTGGTGCATTCCATACTTCTAGCGATTGGATTTCACTCAAAACTCACCAAATGACTCCTGCCACCATATTATGATGTTGCCCAAGTTTGGGGATCGATCCGAAATCAATAGGTGTGAGAAATTGGACAATTCAAGTTCAACGGCAGTTCGTTCCTAATTGGAGTGGTTGGTGTCTTCCATACTTCTAGCGATTGGATTTCACTCCAAACTCACCAAATGACTCCTCCCACAATATTATGATGTTGCCCATGTTTTGGGCTCGATCCGAAATCAATTGGTGTTCGAAATTGGACAATTCAAGTTCAACGGCAATTCGTTCCTAATTGGAGTGGTAGGTGTATTCCATACTACTAGCGATTGGATTTGACTCAAAACTCACCAAATGACTCCTCCCACCATATTATGCTCTTGCCCAAGTTTTGGGCTCGATCCGAAATCAATAGGTGTGAGAAATTGGACAATTCAATTTCAACGGCAGTTCGTTCCTAATTGGAGTGGTTGGTGGATTCCATACTTCTAGCGATTGGATTTCACTCAAAACTCCCCAAATGACTCCTCCCACCAAATTATGATGTTGCCCAAGTTTGGGGCTCGATCCGAAATCAATAGGTGTTCCAAATTGAACAATTCAAGTTCAACGGCAGTTCGTTCCTAATTGGAGTGGTTGGTGTATTCCATACTTCTAGCGATTGGATTTCACTCAAAGCTCACCAAATGACTCCTCCCACCATATTATGATGTTGCCCAAGTTTGGGACTCGATCCGAAATCAATAGGTGTTCCAAATTGGACAATTCAAGTTCAACGGCAGTTCGTTCCTAGTTGGAGTGGTTGGTGTATTCCATACTTCTAGCGATTGGATTTCACTCAAAGCTCACCAAATGACTCCTCCCACCATATTATGAGTTTGCCAAAGTTTTGGGCTCGATCCGAAATCAATAGGTGTTCCAAATTGGACAATTCAAGTTCAACGGCAGTTCGTTCCTAATTGGAGTGGTTGGTGTATTCCATACTTCTAGCGATTGGATTTCACTCAAAACTAACCAAATGACTCCTCCCACCATATTATGATGTTGCCCAAGTTTTGGGCTCGATCCGAAATCAATAGGTGTGAGAAATTGGACAATTCAAGTTCAACGGCAGTTCGTTCCTAATTGGAGTGGTTGGTGTATTCCACACTTCCAGCGATTGGATTTCACTCAAAACTCACCAAATGACTCCTCCCACCATATTATGCTATTACCCAAGTTTTGGGCTCGATCCGAAATCAATAGGTGGGAGAAATGGGACAATTCAAGTTCAACGGCAGTTCGTTCCTAATTGGAGTGGTTGCTGTATTCCATACTTCTAGCGATTGGATTTCAATCAAAACTCACCAAATGACTCCTCCCACCATATTACGATGTTGCCCAAGTTTGGGGCTCGATCCGAAATCAATAGGTGTTCCAAATTGGACAATTCAAGTTCAACGGCAGTTCGTTCCTAATTGGAGTGGTTGGTGTATTCCATACTTCTAGCGATTGGATTTCACTCAAAACTCACCAACTGACTCCTCCCACCATATTATGATGTTGCCCAAGTTTTGTGCTCGATCCGAAATCAATAGGTTTTCCAAATTGGACAATTCAAGTTCAATGGTAGTTCGTTCCTAATTGCGGTGGCTGGTGTACTCCATACTTCTAGCGATTGGATTTCACTCGAAACTCACTAAATGACTCCTCCCACCATATTATGATGTTGCCCAAGTTTTGGGCTCTATCCGAAATCAATAGGTGTGACAAATTGGACAATTCAAGTTCAACGGAAGTTCGTTCCTAATTGGAGTGGTTGGTGTATTCCATACTTCTAGTGATTGGATTTCACTCAAAACACACCAAATGACTCCTCCCACAATATTATGATGTAGCCCAAGTTTGGGGCTCGATCCGAAATCAATAGGTGTGAGAAATTGGACAATTAAAGTTCAACGACAGTTCGTTCCTAATTGGAGTGGTTGGTGTATTCCATACTTCTAGCGATTGGATTTCACTCAAAACTAACCAAATGACTCATCCCACCATATTATGATGTTGCCCAAGTTTTGGGCTCGATCCGAAATCAATAGGTGTGAGAAATTGGACAATTCAAGTTCAACGGCAGTTCGTTCCTAATCGGAGTGGTTGGTGTATTCCATACTTGTAGCGATTGTATTTCACTCAAAACTAACCAAATGACTCCTCCCACCATATTATGATGTTGCCCAAGTTTTGGGCTCGATCCGAAATCAATAGGTGTGAGAAATTGGACAATTCAAGTTCAACGGCAGTTCGTTCCTAATTGGAGTGGTTGGTGTATTCCATACTTCTAGCGATTGGATTTAACTCAAAACTCACCAAATGACTCCTCCCACCATTTATGATGTTGCCCAAGTTTTGGGCTCGATCCGAAATCAATAGGTGTTCCAAATTGGACAATTCAAGTTCAACGGCAGTTGGTTCCTAATTGTAGTGGTTGGTGAATTCCATACTTCTAGCGATTGGATTTCACTCAAAACTCACCGAATGACTCCTCCCACCACATTATGATGTTAACCAAGTTTTGGGCCCGATCCGAAATCAATAGGTGTTCCAAATTGGACAATTCAAGTTCAACGGCAGTTCGTTCCTAATTGTAGTGGTTTGTGTATTCCATACTTCTAACGATTGGATTTCACTCAAAACTCACCAAATGACTCCTCCCACCATATTAGGTTGTTGCCCAAGTTTGGGGTTCGATCCGAAATCAATAGGTGTGAGAAATTGGACAATTCAAGTTCAACGGCAGTTCATTCCTAATTGGAGTGGTTGGTGTATTCCATACTTCTAGCGATTGGATTTCACTCAAAACTCACCAAATGACTCCTCCAACCATATTATGATGTTGCCCAAGTTTTGGGCTCGATCTGAAATCAATAGGTGTTCAAAAGTGGACAATTCAAGTACAACGGCAGTTCTTTCCTAATTGGAGTGGTTGGTGGATTCCATACTTCTAGCGATTGGATTTCACTCAAAACTCACCAAATGACTCCTCCCTCCATATTATGATGTTGCCCAAGTTTTGGGCTCGATCCGAAATCAATAGGAGTGAGAAATTGGACAATTCAAGTTCAACGGCAGTTCGTTCCTAATTGGAGTGGTTGGTGTATTCCATACTTCTAGCGATTGGATTTCACTCAAAACTCACCAAATGACTCCTCCCACCATATTATGATGTTGCCCAAGTTTTGAACTCGATCCGAAATCAATAGGTGTGAGAAATTGGACAATTCAAGTTCAATGGCAGGTCGTTCCTAATTGGAGTGGTTGGTGTATTCCATACTTCTAGCCCACCAAATGACTCCTCCCACCATATTATGATGTTGCCCGAGTTTGGGGCTCGATCCGAAGTCAATAGGTGCGAGAAATTGGACAATTCAAGTTCAACGGCAGATCATTCCTAATTGGAGTGGTTGGTGTATTCCATACTTCTAGCGATTGGATTTCTCTCAAAACTCACCAGATGACTCCTCCCACTATATTATGATGTTGCCCATGTTTTGGGATCGATCCGAAATCAATTGGTGTTCGAAAGTGGACAATTCAAGTTCAACGGCAGTTCGTTCCTAATTGGGGTGGTTGGTGTATTCCATACATCTAGCGATTGGATTTCACTCAAAACTCCCCAAATGACTCCTCCCACCATGTTATGATGTTGCCCAAGTTTTGGGTTCGATCCGAAATCAATTGGTGTTCGAAATTGGACAATTCAAGTTCAACTGCAGTTCGTTCCTAATTGGAGTGGTTGGTGTATTCCATACTTCTAGAGATTGGATTTCACTCAAAACTCACCAAATGACTCCTCCCACCGTATTAAGATGCTGTCCAAGTTTTGGGCTCGATCCGAAATCAATACGTGTGAGAAATTGGACAATTCAAATTCAACGGCAGTTCGTTCCTCATTGGAGTGGTTGGTGTATTCCGTACTTCTAGCGATTGCATTTCACTCAAAACTCACCAAATGACTCATCCCACCATATTATAATGTTGCCCAAGTTTTGGGCTCGATCCGAAATCAATCGGTGTTCCAAATTGGAGAATTCAAGTTCAACGGCAGTTCGTTCCCAATTGGAGTGGTTGGTTTATTCCATACTTCTAGCGATTGGATTTCACTCAAAACTCACCAATTGACTCCTCCCACCATATTATGATGTTGCCAAAGTTTTGGGGTCGATCCGAAATCAATAGGTGCGAGAAATTGGACAATTCAAGTTCAACGGCAGTTCGTTCCTAATTGGAGTGGTTGGTGTATTCCACACTTCTAGCGATTGGATTTCGCTCAAAACTCACCAATCGACTCCTCCCACCATATTATAATGTTGCCCAAGTTTTGGGCTCGATCCGAAATCAATAGGTGTGATAAATTGGACAATTCAATTTCAACGGCAGTTCGTTCCAAATGTGAGTGGTTGGTGTATTCCATACTTCTAGCGATTGGATTTCACTCAAAACTCCCCAAATGACTCCTCCCACCATATTATGATGTTGCCCAAGTTTTGGGCTCGATCCGAAATCAATAGGTGTGAGAAATTGGACAATTCAAGTTCAACGGCAGTTCGTTCCTAATTGGAGTGGTTGGTGTATTCCAAACTTCTAGCGATTGGATTTCACTCAAAACTCACCAAATGACTCCTCCCACCATATTATGTTGTTGCCCAAGTTTTGGGCTCGATCCGAAATCAATAGGTGTGATAAATTGGACAATTCAATTTCAACGGCAGTTCGTTCCAAATGTGAGTGGTTGGTGTATTCCATACTTCTAGCGATTGGATTTCACTCAAAACTCCCCAAATGACTCCTCCCACCATATTATGATGTTGCCCAAGTTTTGGGCTCGATCCGAAATCAATAGGTGTGAGAAATTGGACAATTCAAGTTCAACGGCAGTTCGTTCCTAATTGGAGTGGTTGGTGTATTCCAAACTTCTAGCGATTGGATTTCACTCAAAACTCACCAAATGACTCCTCCCACCATATTATGTTGTTGCCCAAGTTTTGGGCTCGATCCGAAATCAATAGGTGTGATAAATTGGACAATTCAATTTCAACGGCAGTTCGTTCCAAATGTGAGTGGTTGGTGTATTCCATACTTCTAGCGATTGGATTTCACTCAAAACTCCCCAAATGACTCCTCCCACCATATTATGATGTTGCCCAAGTTTTGGGCTCGATCCGAAATCAATAGGTGTGAGAAATTGGACAATTCAAGTTCAACGGCAGTTCGTTCCTAATTGGAGTGGTTGGTGTATTCCATACTTCTAGCGATTGGATTTCACTCAAAACTCACCAAATGACTCCTCCCACCATATTATGCTGTTGCCCAAGTTTTGGGCTCGATCCGAAATCAATAGGTGTGATAAATTGGACAATTCAATTTCAACGGCAGTTCGTTCCAAATGTGAGTGGTTGGTGTATTCCATACTTCTAGCGATTGGATTTCACTCAAAACTCCCCAAATGACTCCTCCCACCATATTATGATGTTGTCCAAGTTTTGGGCTCGATCAGAAATCAATACGTGTGAGAAATTGGACAATTCAATTTCAACGGCAGTTCGTTCCTAATTGGAGTGGTTGGTGTGTTCCGTACTTCTAGCGATTGTATTTCACTCAAAACTCACCAAATGACTTCTCCCACCATATTATGATGTTGCCCAAGTTTTGGGCTCGATCCGAAATCAATCGGTGTTCCAAATTGGACAATTCAAGTTCAACGGCAGTTCGTTCCCAATTGGAGTGGTTGGTGTATTCCATACTTCTAGCGATTGGATTTCACTCAAAAGTCACCAAATGACTCCTCCCACCATATTATGATGTTGCCCAAGTTTTGGGGCTCGGTCCGAAATCAATAGGTGTGAGAAATTGGACAATTCAAGTTCAACGGCAGATCGTTCCAAATGTGAGTGGTTGGTGTATTCCATACTTCTAGCGATTGGATTTCACTCAAAAGTCACCAAATGACTCCTCCCACCATATTATGATGTTGCCCAAGTTTTGGGGCTCGGTCCGAAATCAATAGGTGTGAGAAATTGGACAATTCAAGTTCAACGGCAGATCGTTCCTAATTGGAGTGGTTGGTGTATTCCATACTTCTAGCGATTGGATTTCACTCAAAACTCACCAATTGACTCCTCCCACCATATTATGATGTTGCCTGATAAGCTCATAATTTCATACATATACATGCCCTATTTATTTACTTCTTTTGCTTAGTTTCTTAGATTTCTAAGTTATTTGCCTCCCTTTGTGTGTTTTGTAGGCAAATAGAGCAAGAGAGCATAATCCATGCAATTCAAGCATGTTAAGGCCTAATTTGGATGAATCGATGAAGAGCTTAAAGACAAACTCATTTTGGCTACAGCCCCCTGCCAGTCCAGTTCCGTAGGTCATATTGCAAGCTTTGTTTCAGCAACCTACACAGCTCGGATGAGGCCTCATTCTTCATGAAAGTTGTTCCAATGGGTGTGTACTATAACATATCCAAAATTCAGCCCCATTGGATAAATATGGAGTCTGTTACCTAGCAAACACAGAGCCATGCTCAGGATGGATATTATCAGCGCGCAAAATGAGTTAGTAATTTGTTTTGGCCTTAACTTCCTCCTCCGACCTTGGATTGGCCCAAATGATATATGGCTGGAAAGAAGACATTCTGAACTTCAAGTTTGAGTGCTTAAAGTCTTAATTTGCTTAAGGAATCCCAATTCTTAAGCCCTTGAAGTTGCTGGTCATGCTGACCTCAGGATGAGCTATTGTTTCTGGTTGGAAGCTTGGTCATGGTGAGCTAGGCATGAGCTATTGAGCTGGTTGGAAGCTTGGTCATGGTGACATGAAGATGAGCTAGGGCTGCTGGTGGGATTTATTGGTGAAGTGCATCAACCAATTCAGATTTTATAATGCAAGTGTTGTATGCATTAGTGAAGTGCATGTTCATCTTTTATAATGCAAGTGTTATATGCATTAGCCATATTGAATTCAGATTTTTCACTTCCTTAGGCCTATAAATAGGGAGGTTCTCTAAGCTTGTAAACACACCCCACGGGGGGGAGCTCTCAAACACTTCTCTAGAGCTCCCTTCCCTTCTCTCCCTCAAATTCTCTTAGTTTCTCTTTCTAGTTTTCAATTGTTATAATGAGATCTTTGTGCTGAAATTCTCCTTAAGTTTTTCCAAGTTCTACTTAATTTTCATTGTTATGTAAATTCTTTTCTTTAGTTTCAAGTTTGATTAGTTTCCAAGTTTCAATTATGATTTTTGTTCTTATTCATTATGCTTATAAGTTAATATGCTAGTTTGAATGATTGATCACCATTTAGGCTTGCATGTTAGCTATCTTGGTTTGAATTAAGAGTAGACACCATGCTTTAATTCGAATTGAACTATGAATAGGAAGAGTATGTATGGACATTCGACAACAGGGATTAGATACATGCTTGGTTGTTTAAATTGTTCTTCTATGCTTAATGGGTTCCTAATGCTTAATTTTAGGTTAGACAACAAATGATCAAATTAGGGAATTAGGAACACAAGGTTATGACCACACACCATGGCTTAATCATACTTTAGCTAGAACCAATCCATTAATCTAATTGAACTTGGGAACTTATCTGCTTGAGTTAGTTATTTCTTTCTTCCTTGTTTTATTTATTTCCTTTCTTTTTTCAATTCTGTTTTGTGTAGGGAAACTAAATTGGATCATTCAATCACCAATCCCTGTGGAATCGACCTCGCACTTACATACGCTAAACTACCAACGGTTCGTGCACTTGCGAGTATCACAAGTTGAGGATGCAGCTTAATCCATTTTGGTGCAGCTGAATCTACGCAACATTGCCCAAGTTTTGGGGTCGATCCGAAATCAATAGGTGTGAGAAATTGGACAATTCAAGTTCAACGGCAGTTCGTTCCTAATTGGAGTGGTTGGTGTATTCCACACTTCTAGCGATTGGATTTCACTCAAAACTCACCAATTGACTCCTCCCACGATATTATAATGTTGCCCAAGTTTTGGGCTCGATCCGAAATCAATAGGTGTGAGAAATTGGACAATTCAAGTTCAACGGCAGTTCGTTCCTAATTGGAGTGGTTGGTGTATTCCATACTTCTAGCGATTGGATTTCACTCAAAACTCACCAAATGACTCCTCCCACCATATTATGCTGTTGCCCCAGTTTTGGGCTCGATCCGAAATCAATAGGTGTGAGAAATTGGACAATTCAATTTCAACGGCAGTTCGTTCCAAATATGAGTGGTTGGTGTATTCCATACTTCTAGCGATTGGATTTCACTCAAAACTCCCCAAATGACTCCTCCCACCATATTATGATGTTGCCCAAGTTTTGGGCTCGATCCGAAATCAATAGGTGTGAGAAATTGGACAATTCAAGTTCAACGGCAGTTCGTTCCTAATTGGAGTGGTTGGTGTATTCCATACTTCTAGCGATTGGATTTCACTCAAAACTCACCAAATGACTCCTCCCACCATATTATGCTGTTGCCCAAGTTTTGGGCTCGATCCGAAATCAATAGGTGTGATAAATTGGACAATTCAATTTCAACGGCAGTTCGTTCCAAATATGAGTGGTTGGTGTATTCCATACTTCTAGCGATTGGATTTCACTCAAAACTCACCAAATGACTCCTCCCACCGTATTATGATGTTGTCCAAGTTTTGGGCTCGATCAGAAATCAATACGTGTGAGAAATTGGACAATTCAATTTCAACGGCAGTTCGTTCCTAATTGGAGTGGTTCGTGTATTCCGTACTTCTAGCGATTGGATTTCACTCAAAACTCACCAAATGACTCCTCCCACCATATTATGATGTTGCCCAAGTTTTGGGCTCGATCCGAAATCAATCGGTGTTCCAAATTGGACAATTCAAGTTCAACGGCAGTTCGTTCCCAATTGGAGTGGTTGGTGTATTCCATACTTCTAGCTATTGGATTTCACTCAAAACTCACCAAATGACTCCTCCCACCATATTATGATGTTGCCCAAGTTTTGGGGCTCGGTCCGAAATCAATATGTGTGAGAAATTGGACAATTCAAGTTCAACGGAAGTTCGTTCCTAATTGCAGTGGTTGGTGTATTCCACACTTCTAGCGATTGGATTTCACTCAAAACTCACCAAATGACTCCTCCCACCATATTATGATGTTGCCCAAGTTTTGAGCTCGATCCGAAATCAATAGGTGTGAGAAATTGGACAATTCAAGTTCAATGGCAGGTCGTTCCTAATTGGAGTGGATGGTGTATTCCATACTTCTAGCGATTGGATTTTACTCAAAACTCACCAAATGACTCCTCCCACCATATTATGATGTTGCCCAAGTT
This sequence comes from Prunus avium, assembly GCF_965620075.1. Lineage (NCBI taxonomy): Eukaryota > Viridiplantae > Streptophyta > Magnoliopsida > Rosales > Rosaceae > Prunus > Prunus avium. The sequence goes on from NC_142284.1 coordinate 33,983,499, forward strand.
TGGGGCTCGATCCGAAAGCAATAGGTGTGAGAAATTGGACAATTCAAGTTCAACGGCAGGTCGTTCCTAATTGGAGTGGTTGGTGTATTCCATACTTCTAGCGATTGGATTTCACTCAAAATTCACCAAATGACTCCTCCCACCATATTATGATGTTGCCCATGTTTTGGGCTCGATCCGAAATCAATTGATGTTCGAAATTGGACAATTCAAGTTCAACGGCAGTTCGTTCCTAGTTGGAGTGGTTGGTGTATTCCATACTTCTAGCGGTTGGATTTCACTCAAAACTCCCCAAATGACTCCTCCCACCATATTATGATGTTGCCCAAGTTTTGGGCTCGATCCGAAATCAACAGGTGTGAGAAATTGGACAATTCAATTTCAACGGCAGTTCGTTCCTAATTGGAGTGGTTGGTGTATTCCATACTTCTAGCGATTGGATTTCACTCAAAACTCCCCAAATGTCTCCTCCCACCATATTATGATGTTGACCAAGTTTTGGGCTCGATCCGAAATCAATAGGTGTGAGAAATTGGACAATTCAAGTTCAACGGCAGTTCGTTCCTAATTGGAGTGGTTGGTGTATTCCAAACTTCTAGCGATTGGATTTCACTCAAAACTCACCAAATGACTCCTCCCACCATATTATGATGTTGCCCAAGTTTGGGGCTCGGTCCGAAATCAATAGGTGTGAGAAATTGGACAATTCAAGTTCAACGGCAGTTCGTTCCTGGTTGGAGTGGTTGGTGTATTCCATACTTGTACCGATTGGATTTCACTCAAAACTCACCCGATGACTCCTCCCACCATATTATGCTGTTGCCCAAGTTTTGGGCTCGATCCGAAGTCAATAGGTGTGAGAAATTGGACAATTCAATTTCAACGGCAGTTCGTTCCTAATTGCAGTGGTTGGTGTATTCCATACTTCTAGCGATTGGATTCAACTCAAAAGTCACCAAAGGAGTCCTCCAACCATATCATGATGTTGCCCAAGTTTTGGGCTTGATCCGAAATCAATAGGTGAAAGAAATTGGACTATTCAAGTTCAACGGCAGTTCGTTCCAAATTGGAGTGGTTGGTGTATTCCATATTTCTAGCGATTGGATTTCACTCAAAACTCAACAAATGACTCCTCCCACCATATTATGATGTTGCCCATGTTTTGGGCTCGATCCGAAATCAATTGATGTTCGAAATTGGACAATTCAAGTTCAACGGCAGTTCGTTCCTAATTGGAGTGATTGGTGTATTCCATACTTCTAGCGATTGGATTTCACTCAAAACTCCCCAAATGACTCCTCCCACCATATTATGATGTTGCCCAAGTTTTGGGCTCGATCCGAAATCAACAGGTGTGAAAAATTGGAGAATTCAAGTTCAACGGCAGGTCGTTCCTAATTGGAGTGGTTGGTGTATTCCATACTTCTAGCGATTGGATTTCACTCAAAACTCACCAAATGACTCCTCCCACCATATTATGATGTTGCCCAAGTTTTGGGCTCGATCCGAAATCAATAGGTGTTCCAAAGTGGACAATTCAAGTACAACGGCAGTTCGTTCCTAATTGGAGTGGTTGGTGTATTCCATACTTCTAGCGATTGGATTTCACTCAAAACTCACCAAATGACTCCTCCCTCCATATTATGACGTTGCCCTGGTTTTGGGCTCGATCCGAAATCAATAGGTGTGAGAAATTGGACAATTCAAGTTCAACGGCAGTTCGTTCCTAATTGGAGTGGTTGGTGTATTCCATACTTCTAGCGATTGGATTTCATTCAAAACTCACCAAATGACTCCTCCCACCATATTATGATGTTGCCCAAGTTTTTGGCTAGATCCGATATCAATAGGTGTTCCAAATTGGACAATTCAAGTTCAACGGCAGTTCGTTCCTAATTGGAGTGGTTGGTGTATTCCATACTTCTAGCGATTGGATTTCACTCAAAACTCACCAAATGACTCCTCCCTCCATATTATGATGTTTCCCAAGATTGGGCCTCGATCCGAAATCAATAGGTGTGAGAAGACAATTCAAGTTCAACGGCAGTTCGTTCCTAATTGGAGTGGTTGGTGTATTCCATACTTCTAGCGATTGGATTTCACTCAAAACTCACCAAATGACTCGTCCCTCCGTATTATGATGTTGCCCAAGTTTTGGGCTCGATCCGAAATCGATAGGTTTGAGAAATTGGACAATTCAAGTTCAATGGCAGTTCGTTCCTAATTGGAGTGGTTGGTGTATTCCTTACTTCTCGCGATTGGATTTCACTCAAAACTCACCAAATCACTCCTCCCACCATATTATGATGTTGCCCAAGTTTTGGGCTCGATCCGAAATCAATAGGTGTTCCAAAGTGGACAATTCAAGTACAACGGCAGTTCGTTCCTAATTGGAGTGGTTGGTGTATTCCATACTTCTAGCAATTGGATTTCACTCAAAACTCACGAAATGACTCCTCCCACCATATTATGATGTTGCCCAAGTTTTGGGCTAGATCCGAAATCAATTGGGGTTCCAAATTGGACAATTCAAGTTCAACGGCAGTTCATTCCTAATTGGAGTGGTTGGTGTATTCCATACTTCTAGCGATCGGATTTCACTCAAAACTCACCAAATGACTCCTCCCTCCATATTATGATGTTGCCCAAGTTTGGGCCTCGATCCGAAATCAATAGGTGTGAGAAATTGGACAATTCAAGTTCAACGGCAGGTCGTTCCTAATTGGAGTGGTTGGTGTATTCCATACTTCTAGCGATTGGATTTCACTCAAAATTCACCAAATGACTCCTCCCACCATATTATGATGTTGCCCATGTTTTGGGCTCGATCCGAAATCAATTGATGTTCGAAATTGGACAATTCAAGTTCAACGGCAGTTCGTTCCTAGTTGGAGTGGTTGGTGTATTCCATACTTCTAGGGGTTGGATTTCACTCAAAACTCCCCAAATGACTCCTCCCACCATATTATGATGTTGCCCAAGTTTTGGGCTCGATCCGAAATCAACAGGTGTGAGAAATTGGACAATTCAATTTCAACGGCAGTTCGTTCCTAATTGGAGTGGTTGGTGTATTCCATACTTCTAGCGATTGGATTTCACTCAAAACTCCCCAAATGTCTCCTCCCACCATATTATGATGTTGACCAAGTTTTGGGCTCGATCCGAAATCAATAGGTGTGAGAAATTGGACAATTCAAGTTCAACGGCAGTTCGTTCCTAATTGGAGTGGTTGGTGTATTCCAAACTTCTAGCGATTGGATTTCACTCAAAACTCACCAAATGACTCCTCCCACCATATTATGATGTTGCCCAAGTTTTGGGCTAGATCCGATATCAATAGGTGTTCCAAATTGGACAATTCAAGTTCACCGGCAGTTCGTTCCCAATTGGAGTGGTTGGTGTATTCCATACTTCTTGGGATTGGATTTCACTCAAAACTCACCAAATGACTCCTCCCACCATATTATGATGTTGCCCAAGTTTTGGGCTAGATCCGATATCAATAGGTGTTCCAAATTGGACAATTCAAGTTCAACGGCAGTTCGTTCCTAATTGGAGTGGTTGGTGTATTCCATACTTCTAGCGATTGGATTTCACTCAAAACTCACCAAATGACTCCTCCCACCATATTATGATGTTGCCCAAGTTTTGGGCTCGATCCGAAATCAATAGGTTTGAGAAATTGGACAATTCAAGTTCAACGGCAATTCATTCCTAATTGGAGTGGTTGGTGGATTCCATACTTCTAGCGATTGGATTTCACTCAAAACTCCCCAAATGACTCCTCCCACCATATTATGATGTTGCCCAAGTTTTGGGCTAGATCCGATATCAATAGGTGTTCCAAATTGGACAATTCAAGTTCAACGGCAGTTCGTTCCTAATTGGAGTGGTTGGTGTATTCCATACTTCTAGCGATTGGATTTCACTCAAAACTCACCAAATGACTCCTCCCACCATATTATGATGTTTCCCAAGTTTTGGGCTCGATCCGAAATCAATAGGTGTGAGAAATTGGACAATTCAAGTTCAACGACAGTTCGTTCCTAATTGGAGTGGTTGGTGTATTCCATACTTCTAGCGATTGGATTTCACTCAAAACTCACCAAATGACTCCTCCCACCATATTATGATGTTGCCCAAGTTTTGGGCTAGATCCGATATCAATAGGTGTTCCAAATTGGACAATTCAAGTTCAACGGCAGTTCGTTCCTAATTGGAGTGGTTGGTGTATTCCATACTTCTAGCGATTGGATTTCACTCAAAACTCACCAAATGACTCCTCCCACCATATTATGATGTTGCCCAAGTTTGGGGCTCGGTCCGAAATCAATAGGTGTGAGAAATGGGACAATTCAAGTTCAACGGCAGTTCGTTCCTAATTGGAGTGGTTGGTGTATTCCATACTTGTACCGATTGGATTTCCCTCAAAACTCACCCAACGACTCCTCCCACCATATTATGCTGTTGCCCAAGTTTTGGGCCTGATCCGAAGTCAATAGGTGTGAGAAATTGGACAATTCAATTTCAACGGCAGTTCGTTCCTAATTGGAGTGGTTGGTGTATTCCATACTTCTAGCGATTAGATTTCACTCAAAACTCACCAAAGGACTCCTCCAACCATATCATGATGTTGCCCAAGTTTTGGGCTCGATCCGAAAACAATAGGTGAAAGAAATTGGACTATTCAAGTTCAACGGCAGTTCGTTCCTAATTGGAGTGGTGGGTGTATTCCATATTTCTAGTGATTGGATTTCACTCAAAAGTCACCAAATGACTCCTCCCACCATATTATGATGTTGCCCATGTTTTGGGCTCGATCCGAAATCAATTGATGTTCGAAATTGGACAATGCAAGTTCAACGGCAGTTCGTTCCTAATTGGAGTGGTTGGTGTATTCCATACTTCTAGCGATTGGATTTCACTCAAAACTCCTCCCTCCCACCATATTATGATGTTGCCCAAGTTTTGGGCTAGATCCGAAATCAATAGGTGTTCCAAATTGGACAATTCAAGTTCAACGGCAGTTCGTTCCTAATTGGAGTGGTTGGTGTATTCCATACTTCTAGCGATTGGATTTCACTCAAAACTCCCCAAATGACTCCTCCCACCATATTATGATGTTGCCCAAGTTTTGGGCTAGATCCGAAATCAATAGGTGTTCCAAAGTGGACAATTCAAGTACAACGGCAGTTCGTTCCTAATTGGAGTGGTTGGTGTATTCCATACTTCTGGCGATTGGATTTCACTCAAAACTCACCAAATGACTCCTCCCTCCATATTATGATGTTGTCCAAGTTTGGGGCTCGATCCGAAATCAATAGGTGTGAGAAATTGGACAATTCAAGTTCAACGACAGCTCGTTCCTAATTGGAGTGGTTGGTGTATTCCACACTTCTAGCGATTGGATTTCACTCAAAACTCACCAAATGACTCCTCCCGCCATATTATGAAGTTTCCCAAGTTTTGGGCTCAATCCGAAATCAATAGGTGTGAGAAATTGGCCAATTCAAGTTCAACGGCAGTTCGTTCCTAATTGGTGGTGTTGGTGTATTCCATATTTCTAGCGATTGGATTTCACTCAAACCTCACCAAATGACTCCTCCCACCATATTATGATGTTGCCCATGTTTTGGGCTCGATCCGAAATCAATAGGTCTGAGAAATTGGTCAATTCAATTTCAACGATAGTTCGTTCCTAATTAAAGTGGTTGGTGTATTCCATACTTCTAGTGATTGGATTTCACTCAAAACTCACCAAATGACTCCTCCCACCATATTATGATGGTGCCCAAGTTTGGGGATCGATCCGAAATCAATTGGTGTGAGAAATTGATAAATTCAATTTCGACGACAGTTCGTTCCTAATTGGAGTGGTTGGTGTATTCCATACTTCTAGCGATTGGATTTCACTCAAAACTCACCAAATGACTCCTCCCACCATATTATGATGTTGTCCAAGTTTGGGGCCCGATCCGAAATCAATAGGTCTGAGAAATTGGTCAATTCAATTTCAACGATAGTTCGTTCCTAATTAAAGTGGTTGGTGTATTCCATACTTCTAGTGATTGGATTTCACTCAAAACTCACCAAATGACTCCTCCCACCATATTATGATGTTGCCCAAGTTTTGGGCTCGATCCGAAATCAATAGGTGGGAGAAATTAGACAATTCAAGTTCAACGGCAGTTCGTTCCTAATTGGAGTGGTTGGTGTATTCCATACTTCTAGCGATTGGATTTCACTCAAAACTCACCAAATGACTCCTCCCACCATATTATGATGTTGCCCAAGTTCTGGGCTCGATCCGAAAGCAATAGGTGTTCCAAATAGGACAATTCAAGTTCAACGGCAGTTCGTTCCTAATTGGAGTGGTCGGTGTATTCCATACCTCTAGCGATTGGATTTCACTCAAAACTCACCAAATGACTCCTCCCACCATATTATGATGTCGTCCAAGTTTGGGGCTCGATCCGAAATCAATTGGTGTGAGAAATTGGACAATTCAGGTTCAACGGCAGTTCGTTCCTAATTGGAGTGGTTGGTGTATTCCATACTTCTAGCGATTGGATTTCACTCAAAACTCCCCAAATGACTCCTCCCACCATATTATGATGTTGCCCAAGTTTTGGCCTCAATTCGAAATCAATCGGTGTTCCAACTTGGACAATTCAAGTTCAACGGCAGTTCGTTCCCAATTGGAGTGGTTGGTGTATTCCATACTTCTAGCGATTGGATTTCACTCAAAACTGACCAAATGACTCCTCCCACCATATTATGATGTTGCCCAAGTTTTGGACTCGATCCGAAATCAATAGTTGTTCCAAAATGGAAAATTCAATTTGAACGGCAGTTCGTTCCCAATTCGAGTGGTTGGTGTATTCCATACTTCTAGCGATTGGATTTCACTCAAAACTCACCAAATGACTCCTCCCACCATATTATGATGTTTCCCAAGTTTTGGGCTCGATCCGAATTCAACATGTGTGAGAAATTGGTGAATTCAATTTCAACGACAGTTCTTTCCTAATTGGAGTGGTTGGTGTATTCCATACTAATAGCGATTGGATTTCACTCAAAACTGACCAAATGACTCCTCCCACCATATTATGATGTTGCCCAGGTTTTGAGCTCGATCCGAAATCAATAGGTGTGAGAAATTGGACAATTCAAGTTCAACGGAAGTTCGGTCCTAATTGGAGTGGTTGGTGTATTTCATACTTCTAGCGATTGGATTTCACTCAAAACTCAACAAATGACTCCTCCCACCATATTATGATGTTGCCCAAGTTTTGGGCTCGATCCGAAATCAATAGGTTTTCCAAATTGGACAATTCAAGTTCAACGGCAGTTCGTTCCTAATTGCAGTGGTTGGTGTATTCCATACTACTAGCGATTGGATTTCACTCAAAACTCACCAAATGACTCCTCCCACCATATTATGATGTTGCCCAAGTTTTGGGCTCGATCCAAAATCAATAGGTGTTCCAAATTGGACAATTCAAGTACAACGGCAGTTCGTTCCAAACTGGAGTGGTTGGTGTATTCCATACTTCTAGCGATTGGATTTCACTCAAAACTCACCAAATGACTACTCCCACCATATTATGATGTTGCCCAAGTTTTGGGCTCGATCCGAATTCAATAGGTGTGAGAAATTGGTCAATTCAATTTCAACGACAGTTCTTTCCTAATTGGAGTGGTTGGTGTATTCCATACTTCTAGTGATTGGATTTCACTCAAAACTCACCAAATGACTCCTCCCACCATATTATGATGTTGCCCAAGTTTTGGGCTCGATCCGAAATCAATAGGTGTTCGAAATTGGGCAATTCAAGTTCAACGGCAGTTCGTTCCTAATTGGAGTGGTTGGTGTATTCCATACTTCTAGCGATTGGATTTCACTCAAAACTCACCAAATGACTCCTCCCACCATATTATGATGTTGCCCAAGTTTTGGGCTCGATCCGAAATCAATTGTTGTGAGAAATTGGTCAATTCAATTTCAACGAAAGTTCGTTCCTAATTGGAGTGGTTGGTGTATTCTGTACTTCTAGCGATTGGATTTCACTCAAAACTCACCAAATGACTACTCCCACCATATTATGATGTTGCCCAAGTTTTGGGCTCGATCCGAATTCAATAGGTGTGAGAAATTGGTCAATTCAATTTCAACGAAAGTTCGTTCCTAATTGGAGTGGTTGGTGTATTCCATACTTCTAGCGATTGGATTTCACTCAGAACTCACCAAATGACTCCTCCCACCATATGATAATGTTGCCCACGTTTTGGGCTCGATCCGAAATCAATAGGTGTTCCAAATTGGACAATTCAAGTTCAACGGCAGTTCGTTCCAAATTGGAGTGGTTGGTGTATTCCATACTTCTAGCGATTGGATTCCACTCAAAACTAACCAAATGACTACTCCCACCATATTTTGATGTTGCCCAAGTTTTGGGCTTGATCCAAAATCAATAGGTGTGAGAAATGGACAATTCAAGTTCTACGGCAGTTCGTTCCTAATTGGAGTGGTTGGTGTATTCCACACTTCTAGCGATTGGATTTCATTCAAAACTCACCAAATGACTCCTCCCACCATATTATGATGTTGCCCAAGTTTTGGGCTCGACCCGAAATCAATAGGTGTGAGAAATTGGTCAATTCATTTTGAACGAAAGTTCGTTCCTAATTGGAGTGGTTGGTGTATTCCATACTTCTAGCGATTGGATTTCACTCAAAACTCACCAAATGACTCCTCCCACCATATTATGATGTTGCCCAAGTTTTGGGCTCGATCCCACTTGCATAATGTTCTGGTCTAGTTCAATCCATGGAAGGACGTATGCACAATGAAAAGAAGAAATGGAAATTGCAAAGTTACCGAACGGTACCTTGTGTATTGGAAGTAAAAGGCTCAAATCGCTTCTCGTACCGTTTGCTGTTGCCGGAAATCGCCTGTATTGCCGTTTGCTCACACCGGAAATCGCCTATGATACCGTTCGCCTTCGTCAGAAATCGCCTGGACAGAGCTCTCGCCTTACTCACAAATGCAAAGTGAGTTTTGCCTCAGAGACTCCCTCTATTTATAGGGCGAAAGTTGCAACGGTACGCCTCGAAATACCAAACGACGCATTAACGGCGCCGCTCCGCATGATAAGACAAGCCACGTGTCGAGCGCTGAATGGAATCTCTGACAGCATGCTGGGTGCAGAAGACGAAGCGTCATTCTGTCCCATCATTACCCCTCACTGTGCGCAAGGTCGCATGAGAAGATATCAAACTCGCCCAAGTTAACAGGGCATCGGCAATCATCTCTCGGAACCCTTTAAACATACTAAGACCTACCGAACGGTAACCCTCGAAGTGGCGACTCTTGAGTTTCCGGGCAAGTCTTTGAAGTCGATCGGCACCAGGACAAGGCCCCAGCGCGCCTCCCTGACAGACTACTGAACGGTAGATTAACCGAGCGGCTACCGAAGGACATACAAGTTCCCAACCGAGAAATCTCGCTCGAGAACTTGGGGGACTCCTGTTTACACCCAAAATAAACAGCCAATAAGGGCAAGACACGTGGAGGAAATTGGGCTTGGTCAGAGGCGCCCTCGGCACCCTACCTGCCGATCTCTCCATTAAGGCAACGCCCTCTCCTGGGACACGTGGCGCGCTCCCAAGCAACGCCCACAGTCCCACATCGAAATAATCAACAAAATGCACACCTCCCAAGACCTATAAGAGGAGGCCAACTACCCCCAAATAGAGGTAATCAGAACTTACGGCATACAAGCCTATTGATCTGTCAGTTGAACTTTCTATTCCCGAACTTACTTAAGCATCGGAGAGCCTTCGGCCGGTACCACACCGGTGCCCCAGGTTTTACCGTACGTTTGCTCATATTGCAGATTGCGCAGACTACCGAGGCATCAAGGATACCGAAGGCATCAAATTACTAAGTTGACCCTCTAAGTCAGAGAACCACTTCTTGGCGTCAACAGAGTGGTCGGTGTATTTCAGACTTCTAGCGATTGGATTTCACTCAAAACTCACCAAATGACTCCTCCCACCATATTATGATGTTGCACAAGTTTGGGGTTCGATCTGAAATCAATAGGTGTTCGAAATTGGACAATTCAAGTTCAACGGCAGTTCGTTCCTAACTACAGTGGTTGGTGTATTCCATACTTCTAGTGATTGGATTTCACTCAAAACTCACCAAATGACTCTTCCCACCATATTATGATGTTGCCCAAGTTTGGGGCTCGATCCGAAATCAATAGGTGTCAGAAATTGGACAATTCAAGTTCAACGGCAGTTCGTTCCTAATTGGAGTGGTTGGTGTATTCCATACTTCTAGCGATTGGATTTCACTCAAAACAAACCAAATGACTCCTCCCACCATATTATGATGTTGCCCAACTTTTGGGCTCGATCCGAAATCAATAGGTGTTCCAAATTGGACAATTCAAGTTCAACGGCAGTTCGTTCCTAATTGGAGTGGTTGGTGTATTCCATACTTCTAGCGATTGGATTTCACTCAAAAATCACGAAATGACTCCGCCCACCATATTTTGTTGTTGCCCAAGTTTTGGTCTCGATCTGAAATCAATAGGTGTTCCAAATTGGACAATTCAAGTTCAACGGCAGTTCGTTCCTAATTGGAGTGGTTGGTGTATTCCATACTTCTTGCGATTGGATTTCACTCAAAACTCACCAAATGACTCCTCCCACCATATTATGATGTTGCCCAAGTTTTGGGCTTGATCCGAAATCAATAGGTGTTCGAAATTGGATAATTCAAGATCAACGGCAGTTCGTTCCTAACTATAGTGGTTGGTGTATTCCATACTTCTAGCGATTGGATTTCACTCAAAACTCACCAAATGACTCTTCCCACCATATTATGTTGTTGCCCAAGTTTGGGGCTCGATCCGAAATCAATAGGTGTGAGAAATTGGACAATTCAAGTTCAACGGCAGTTCGTTCCTAATTGGAGTGGTTGGTGTATTCCATACTTCTAGCAATTGGATTTCACTCAAAACTCACCAAATGACTCTTCCCACCATATTATGATGTTGCCCAAGTTTGGGGCTCGATCCGAAATCAATAGGTGTGAGAAATTGGACAATTCAAGTTCAACGGCAGTTCGTTCCTCATTGGAGTGGTGGGTGTATTCCGTACTTCAAACTCACCAAATGACCCCTCCCACCATATTATGATGTTGCCCAAGTTTTGGGCTCGATCCGATATCAATAGGTGATCCAAATTGGACAATTCAAGTTCAACGGCAGCTCGTTCCTAATTGGAGTGGTTGGTGTATTTCATACTTCTAGCGATTGGATTTCACTCAAAACTCACCAAATGACTCTTCCCACCATATTATGATGTTGACCAAGTTTGGGGATCGATCCGAAATCAATAGTTGTGAGAAATTTGACAATTCAAGTTCAACGGCAGTTCGTTCCAAATTGGAGTGGTTGGTGTATTCAATACTTCTAGCGATTGGATTTCACTCAAAACTAACCAAATGACTCCTCCCACCATATTATGATGTTGCCCAAGTTTGGGGCTCGATCCGAAATCAATAGGTGTTCCAAATTGGACAATTCAAGTTCAACGGCAGTTCGTTCCTAACTACAGTGGTTGGTGTATTCCATACTTCTAGTGATTGGATTTCACTCAAAACTCACCAAATGACTCTTCCCACCATATTATGATGTTGCCCTAGTTTGGGGCTCGATCCGAAATCAATAGGTGTCAGAAATTGGACAATTCAAGTTCAACGGCAGTTCGTTCCTAATTGGAGTGGTTGGTGTATTCCATACTTCTAGCGATTGGATTTCACTCAAAACAAACCAAATGACTCCTCCCACCATATTATGATGTTGCCCAACTTTTGGCCTCGATCCGAAATCAATAGGTGTTCCAAATTGGACAATTCAAGTTCAACGACAGTTCGTTCCTAAGTGGAGTGGTTGGTGTATTCCATGCTTCTAGCGATTGGATTTCACTCAAAAATCACCAAATGACTACTCCCACCATATTTTGTTGTTGCCCAAGTTTTGGTCTCGATCTGAAATCAATAGGTGTTCCAAATTGGACAATTCAAGTTCAACGGCAATTCGTTCCTAATTGGAGTGGTTGGTGTATTCCATACTTCTAGCGATTGGATTTCACTCAAAACTCACCAAATGACTCCTCCCACCATATTATGATGTTGCCCAAGTTTTGGGCTTGATCCGAAATCAATAGCTGTTCGAAATTGGATAATTCAAGTTCAACGGCAGTTCGTTCCTAACTATAGTGGTTGGTGTATTCCATACTTCTAGCGATTGGATTTCACTCAAAACTCACCAAATGACTCTTCCCACCATATTATGATGTTGCCCAAGTTTGGGGCTCGATCCGAAATCAATAGGTGTGAGAAATTGGACAATTCAAGTTCAACGGCAGTTCGTTCCTAATTGGAGTGTTTGGTGTATTCCATACTTCTAGCGATTGGATTTCACTCAAAACTCACCAAATGACTCTTCCCACCATATTATGATGTTGCCCAAGTTTGGGGCTCGATCCGAAATCAATAGGTGTGAGAAATTGGACAATTCAAGTTCAACAGCAGTTCGTTCCTAATTGGAGTGGTTGGTGTATTCCATACTTCTAAAGATTGGATTTCACTCAAAACTCACCTAATGACTCCTCCGGCCATATTATCTTGTTGCCCAAGTTTTGGGCTCGATCCGAAATCAATAGGTGTGAGAAATTGGACAACGCAAGTTCAACGGCAATTCGTTCCTAATTGGAGTGGTTGGAGTATTCCATACTTCTAGCGATTGGATTTCACTCAAAACTCACCAAATGACTACTCCCGCCATATTATCTTGTTGCCCAAGTTTTGGGCTCGATCCGAAATCCATAGGTGTGAGAAATTGGACAATTCAAGTTCAACGGCAGTTCGTTCCTAATTGGAGTGGTTGGTGTATTCCATACTTCTAGCGATTAGATTTCACTCAAAACTCACCGAATGAATCCTCCCGCCATATTATGATGTTGCCCATGTTTTGGGCTCGATCCGAAATCAATAGGTGTGAGAAATTGGACAATTCAAGTTCAACGGCAGTTCGTTCCTAATTGGAGTGGTTGGTGTATTCCGTACTTCTAAAGATTGGATTTCACTCAAAACTCCCCAAATGACTCCTCCCACCATATGATGAAGTTGCCGAAGTTTTGGGCTCGATACGAAATCAATAGGTTTGGGAAATTGGACAATTGAAGTTCAACGGCAGTTCTTTCCTAATTGGAGTGGTTGGTGTATTCCATACTTCTAGCGATTGGATTTCACTCAAAACTCACCAAATTCCTCCTCCCACCATATTATCATGTTGCCCAAGATTTGGGCACGATCCGAAATCAATAGGTGTGAGAAATTGGACAATTCAAGTTCAACGGCCGTTCGTTCCTAATTGGAGTGGTTGATTCGATTTCACTCAAAGTTCACCAAATTACTCCTCCCACCATACTACCATGTTGCCCAAGTTTTGGGCTCGATCCGAAATCAATTGGTGTGAGAAATTGGACAATTCAAGTTCAAAGGCAGTTCGTTCCTAATTGGAGTGGTTGGTGTATTCTGTACTTCTAAAGATTGGATTTCACTCAAAACTCTCCAAATGACTCCTCCCACCATATTATGAAGTTTCCCAAGTTTGGGGCTCGATCCGAAATCAATAGGTGTGAGAAATTGGACAATTCAAGTTCACCGGCAGTTCGTTCGTAATTGGAGTGGTTGGTGTGTTCTGTACTTCTAAAGATTGCATTTCACTCAAAACACACCAAATGACTCCTCCCACCATATTATGAAGTTACCCAAGTTTTGGGCTCGATCCGAAATCAATAGGTGTGAGAAATTGGACAATTCAAGTTCAACGGCAGTTCGTTCCGAGTTGGAGTGGTTGGTGTATTCCATACATCTAGCCATTGGATTTCCCTCAAAACTCACCAAATGACTACTCCCACCATTTTATCATGTTGCCCAAGTTTTGGGCTCGATCTGAAATCAACAGGTGTGAGAAATTGGACAATTCAAGTTCAACGGCAGTTCGTTCCTAATTGGAGTGGTTGGTGTATTCCATACATCTAGCGATTGGATTTCACTTAAAACTCACCAACTGACTCCTAACACCAGATTATCTCGTTGCCCAAGTTTTGGGCTCGATCCGAAATCAATAGGTGTGATAAATTGCACAATTCAAGTTCAACGGCAGTTCGTTCCTAATTGGAGTGGTTGGTGTATTCCATACTTCTAGCGATTGGATTTCCCTCAAAACTCACCAAATTACTCCTCCCACCATATTATGATGTTGCCCAAGTTTTGGGCTCGATCCGAAATCAATAAGTGTGAGAAATTGGACAATTCAAGTACAACGGCAGTTCGTTCCTAATTGGGGTTGTTGGTGTATTCCATACATCTAGCGATTGGATTTCCCTTAAAACTCACCAAATGAATCCTCCCACCATATTATCGTGTTGCCCAAGTTTTGGGCTCGATCCGAAATCAGTAGGTGTGAGAAATTGGACAATTCAAGTTGAACAGAAGTTCGTTCCTAATTGGAGTGGTTGGTGTATTCCATACATCTAGCGATTGGATTTCCCTTAAAACTCACCAAATTACTCCTCCCACCATATTATCATGTTACCCAAGATTTGGGCTCGATCCGAAATCCATAGGTGTGAGAAATTGGACAATTCAAGTTCAACGGCAATTCGTTCCTAATTGGAATGGTTGGTGTATTCCATACTTCTAGCGATTGGATTTCACTCAAAACTCACCAAATGACTCCTCCCACCATATTATGATGTTGCCCAAGTTTTGGGCTCGATCCGAAATCAATAAGTGTGAGAAATTGGACAAGTCAAGTACAACGGCAGTTCGTTCCTAATTGGGGTTGTTGGTGTATTCCATACATCTAGCGATTGGATTTCCCTTAAAACTCACCAAATGAATCCTCCCACCATATTATCGTGTTGCCCAAGTTTTGGGCTCGATCCGAAATTAGTAGGTGTGAGAAATTGGACAATTCAAGTTCAACGGAAGTTCTTTCCTAATTGGAGTGGTTGGTGTATTCCATACTTCTAGCGATTGGATTTCACTCAAAACTCACCAATTGACACCTAACACCAGATTATCATGTTGCCCAACTTTTGGGCTCGATCCGAAACAATAGGTGTGAGAAATTGGACAATTCAAGTTCAACGGAAGTTCGTTCCTAATTGGAGTGGTTGGTGTATTCCATACTTCTAGCGATTGGATTTCACTCAAAACTCACCAAATGACTCCTCCCACCATATTATGATGTTGCCCAAGTTTTGGGCTCGATCTGAAATCAATAAGTGTGAGAAATTGGACAATTCAAGTACAACGGCAGTTCGTTCCAAATTGGGGTGGTTGGTGTATTCCATACATCTAGCGATTGGATTTCCCTTAAAACTCACCAAATGAATCCTCCCACCATATTATCATGTTGCCCAAGTTTTGGGATCGATCCGAAATCAGTAGGTGTGAGAACTTGGACAATTCAAGTTCAACAGAAGTTCTTTCCTAATTGGAGTGGTTGGTGTATTCCATACTTCTAGCGATTGGATTTCACTCAAAACTCACCAAATGACTCCTCCCACCATATTATGATGTTGCCCATGTTTGGGGCTCTATCTGAAATCAATAGGTGCGAGAAATTGGACAATTCAAGTTCGACGGCAGTTCGTTCCTAATTGGAGTGGTTGGTGTATTCCATACTTCTAGCGATTGGATTTCACTTAAAACTCACCAATTGACACCTAACACCAGATTATCATGTTGCCCAACTTTTGGGCTCGATCTGAAACAATAGGTGTGAGAAATTGGACAATTCAAGTTCAACGGAAGTTCGTTCCTAATTGGAGTGGTTGGTGTATTCCATACTTCTAGCGATTGGATTTCACTCAAAACTCACCAACTGACACCTAACACCAGATTATCATGTTGCCCAACTTTTGGGCTCGATCCGAAATCAATAGGTGTGAGAAATTGGACAATTCAAGTTCAACGGAAGTTCGTTCCTAATTGGAGTGGTTGGTGTATTCCATACTTCTAGCGATTGGATTTCACTCAAAACTCACCAAATGACTCCTCCCACCATATTATGATGTTGCCCATGTTTGGGGCTCTATCTGAAATCAATAGGTGCGAGAAATTGGACAATTCAAGTTCGACGGCAGTTCGTTCCTAATTGGAGTGGTTGGTGTATTCCATACTTCTAGTGATTGGATTTCACTCAAAGCACACCAAATTACTCCTCCCACCATATTACCGTGTTGCCCAAGTTTTGGGCTCGATCCGAAATCAATTGGTGTGAGAAATTGGACAATTCAAGTTCAATGGCAGTTCGTTCCTAATTGGAGTGGTTGGTGTATTCTGTACTTCTAAAGATTGGATTTCACTCAAAACTCACCAAATGACTCCTCCCGCCATATTATGAAGTTTCCCAAGTTTTGGGCTCAATCCGAAATCAATAGGTGTGAGAAATTGGACAATTCAAGTTCAACGGCAGTTCGTTCCTAACTGGAATGGTTGGTGTATTCCATACTTCTAGCGATTGGATTTCACCCAAAACTCACCAAATTCCTCCTCCCACCATATTATCATGTTGCCCAAGATTTGGGCTCGATCCGAAATCAATAGGTGTGAGAAATTGGACAATTCAAGTTCTACGGCAGTTCGTTCCTAATTGGAGTGGTTGGTTGGATTTCACTCAAAGCTCACCAAATTACTCCTCCCACCATATTACCATGTTGCCCAAGTTTTGGGCTCGATACATGTAGCGATTGGATTTCACTCAAAACTCACCAAATGACTCCTCCCGCCACATTATGATGTTTCCCAAGTTTGGGGCTCGATCCGAAATCAATAGGTGTGAGAAATTGCACAATTCAAGTTCAACGGCAGTTCGTTCCTAATTGGAGTGGTTGGTGTATTCCATACTTCTAGCGATTGGATTTCACTCAAAATTCACCAAATGACTCCTCCCACCATATTATGATGTTGCCCAGGTTTTGGGCTCGATCCGAAATCAATAGGTGAAAGAAATTGGACAATTCAAGTTCAACGGCAGTTCGTTCTTAATTGGAGTGGTTGGTGTATTCCATACTTCTAGCGATTGGATTTCACTCAAAACTCACCAATTGACACCTAACACCAGATTATCATGTTGCCCAACTTTTGGGCTCGATCCGAAACAATAGGTGTGAGAAATTGGACAATTCAAGTTCAACGGAAGTTCGTTCCTAATTGGAGTGGTTGGTGTATTCCATACTTCTAGCGATTGGATTTCACTCAAAACTAACCAACTGACACCTAACACCAGATTATCATGTTGCCCAACTTTTGGGCTCGATCCGAAATCAATAGGTGTGAGAAATTGGACAATTCAAGTTCAACGGAAGTTCGTTCCTAATTGGAGTGGTTGGTGTATTCCATACTTCTAGCGATTGGATTTCACTCAAAACTCACCAAATGACTCCTCCCACCATATTATGATGTTGCCCATGTTTGGGGCTCTATCTGAAATCAATAGGTGCGAGAAATTGGACAATTCAAGTTCGACGGCAGTTCGTTCCTAATTGGAGTGGTTGGTGTATTCCATACTTCTAGTGATTGGATTTCACTCAAAGCACACCAAATTACTCCTCCCACCATATTACCGTGTTGCCGAAGTTTTGGACTCGATCCGAAATCAATTGGTGTGAGAAATTGGACAATTCAAGTTCAATGGCAGTTCGTTCCTAATTGGAGTGGTTGGTGTATTCTGTACTTCTAAAGATTGGATTTCACTCAAAACTCACCAAATGACTCCTCCCGCCATATTATGAAGTTTCCCAAGTTTTGGGCTCAATCCGAAATCAATAGGTGTGAGAAATTGGACAATTCAAGTTCAACGGCAGTTCGTTCCTAATTGGAATGGTTGGTGTATTCCATACTTCTAGCGATTGGATTTCACCCAAAACTCACCAAATTCCTCCTCCCACCATATTATCATGTTGCCCAAGATTTGGGCTCGATCCGAAATCAATAGGTGTGAGAAATTGGACAATTCAAGTTCAACGGCAGTTCGTTCCTAATTGGAGTGGTTGGTTGGATTTCACTCAAAGCTCACCAAATTACTCCTCCCACCATATTACCATGTTGCCCAAGTTTTGGGCTCGATACATCTAGCGATTGGATTTCACTCAAAACTCACCAAATGACTCCTCCCGCCACATTATGATGTTTCCCAAGTTTGGGGCTCGATCCGAAATCAATAGGTGTGAGAAATTGGACAATTCAAGTTCAACGGCAGTTCGTTCCTAATTGGAGTGGTTGGTGTATTCCATACTTCTAGCGATTGGATTTCACTCAAAATTCACCAAATCCCTCCTCCCACCATATTATCAAGTTGCCCAAGATTTGGGCTCGATCCGAAATTAGTAGTTGTGAGAAATTGGACAATTCAAGTTCAACGGCAGTTCGTTCTTAATTGGAGTGGTTGGTGTATTCCTTACTTCTAGCGATTGGATTTCACTCACAACTCACCAAATGACTCCTCCCACCATATTATGAGGTTGCGCAAGTTTTGGGCTCGATCCGAAATCAATAGGTGAAAGAAATTGGACAATTCAAGTTCAACGGCAGTTCGTTCCTAATTGGAGTGGTTGGCGTATTCCATACTTCTAGCGATTGAATGCCACTCAAAACTCACGAAATGACTCCTCCCACCATATTCTGATGTTGCCCAAGTTTGGGGATCGATCCAAAATTAATAGGTGTGAGAAATTGGACAATTCAA
Source organism: Prunus avium (assembly GCF_965620075.1). Lineage (NCBI taxonomy): Eukaryota > Viridiplantae > Streptophyta > Magnoliopsida > Rosales > Rosaceae > Prunus > Prunus avium. The sequence continues at coordinate 34,002,344 of NC_142284.1, forward strand.
GTTCAACGGCAGTTCGTTCCTAATTCGAGTGGTTGGTGTATTCCATACCTCTAGCAGTTGGATTTCACTCAAAACTCACCAAATGACTCCTGCCACCATATTATGATGTTGCCCAGTTCTGGGGCTCGATCCGAAATCAATAGGTGTGAGAAATTGGACAATTCAAGTTCAACGACAGTTCGTTCCTAATTGGAGTGGTTGGTGTATTCCATACTTCTAGCAATAGGATTTCACTCAAAACTCACCAAATGACTCCTCCCACCATATTATCATGTTCCCCAAGTTTTGGGCTCGATCCGAAATCAGTAGGTGTGAGAAATTGGACAATTCAAGTTCAACGGCAGTTCGTTCCTAATTGAAGTGGTTGGTGTATTCCGTACTTCTAGCGCTTGGATTTCACTCAAAACTCACCAAATGACTCCCCCCGCCATATTATTATGTTGGCCAAGTTTTGGGCTCGATCCGAAATCTGTAGGTGTGAGAAATTGGACAATTCAAGTTCAACGGCAGTTCGTTCCTAATTGGAGTGGTTGGTGTATTCCATACTTCTAGAGATTGGATTTCACTCAAAACCCACCAAATGACTCCTCCCACCATATTATGAAGTTGCCCAAGTTTTGGGCCCGATCCGAAATCACAAGGTGTGAGAAATTGGACAATTCAAGTTCAACGACAGTTCGTTCCAAATTGGAGTGGTTGGTGTATTCCATACTTCTAGAGATTGGATTTCACTCAAAACCCACCAAATGACTCCTCCCACCATATTATGATGTTGCCCAAGTTTTGGGCTCGACCCGAAATCAATAGGTGAAAGAAATTGGACAATTCAAGTTCAACGGCAGTTCGTTCCTAATTGGAGTGGTCGGTGTATTCCATACTTCTAGCGATTGGATTTCACTCAAAACTCACCAAATGACTCCTGACACCATATTATGATGTTGCCCAAGTTTTGGGCTCAATCCGAAATCAAAAGGTGTGAGAAATTTGGCAATTCAAGTTCAGAGGCAGTTCGTTCCTAATTGGTGTGGTTGGTGTATCCCATACTTCTAGCGATTGGATTTCACTCAAAACCCACCAAATGACTCCTGACACCATATTATGACGTTGCCTAAGTTTGGGGCTCGATCCGAAATCAATAGGTGTGAGAAATTGGACAATTCAAGTTCAACGGCAGTTCGATCCTAATTGGAGTGGTCGGTGTATTCCGTACTTCTAGCGATTGGATTTCACTCAAAACTCACCAAATGACTCCTGACACCATATTATGATGTTGCCCAAGTTTGGGGCTCGATCCGAAATCAATAGGTGTGAGAAATTGGACAATTCAAGTTCAACGGCAGTTCGTTCCTAATTGGTGTGGTTGGTGTATTCCATACTTCTAGCAATTGGATTTCACTCAAAACTCACCAAATGACTCCTAACACCATATCATGATGTTGCTGAAGTTTGGGGCTCGATCCGAAATCAATAGGCGTGAGAAATTGGACAATTCAAGTTCAACGGCAGTTCGTTCCTAATTGGAGTGGTCGGTGTATTCCATACTTCTAGCGATTGGATTTCACTCAAAACTCACCAAATGACTCCTCCCACCATATTATGAAGTTGCCCAAGTTTTGGGGTTGATCCGAAATCAATAGGTGTGAGAAATTGTTCAATTCAAGTTCAACGGCAGTTCGTTCATAATTGGAGTGGTTCGTGTATTCCATACTTCTAGCGATTGGATTTCACTCAAAACTCACCAAATGACTCCTCCCACCATATTATGATGTTGCCCAGGTTTTGGGCTCGATCCGAAATCAATAGGTGAAAGAAATTGGACAATTCAAGTTCAACGGCAGTTCGTTCCTAATTGGAGTGGTTGGGGTATTCCATACTTCTGGCGATTGGATTTTACTCAAAACTCACCAAATGACTCCTCCCACCATATTATGGTGTTGCCCAGGTTTGGGGCTCGATCCGAAATCAATAGGTGTGAGAAATTGGACAATTCATTTTCAACGGCAGTCCGTTCCTAACTGGAGTGGTTGGTGTATTGCATACTTCTAGCGATTGGATTTCACTCAAAACCCACCAAATGACTCCTCCCACCATATTATGATGTTGCCCAAGTTTTGGGCTCGATCCGAAATCAATTGGTGAAAGAAATTGGACAATTCAAGTTCAACGACAGTTCGTTCCAAATTGGAGTGTATTCTATACTTCTAGCGATTGGATTTCACACAAAACTCACCAAATGATTCCTAACACCATATTATGATGCGGACCATGTTTTGGGCTCGATTCGAAATCAGCAGGCGTGAGAAATTGGACAATTCAAGTTCAACGGCAGTTCGTTCCTAATTGGAGTGGTTGGTGTATTCCATACTTCTAGCGATTGGATTTCACTCAAAACTCACCAAATGACTCCTCCCACCATATTCTGATCTTGCCCAAGTTTTGGGCTCGATCCGAAATCAATAGGTGTGAAAAATTGGACAATTCAAGTTCAACGGCAGTTCGTTCCTAATTGGAGTGGTTGGTGTATTCCATACTTCTAGCGATTGGTTTCACTCAAAAGTCACCAAATGACTCCTCCCACCATATTATGATGTCGCCCAAGTTTTGGGCTCGATCCGAAATCAATAGGTGTTCCAAATTGGACAATTCAAGTTCAACGGCAGTTCGTTCCTAATTGGTGTGGTTGGTGTATTCCATACTTCTAGCAATTGGATTTCACTCAAAACTCACCAAATGACTCCTAACACCATATCATGATGTTGCTGAAGTTTGGGGCTCGATCCGAAATCAATAGGCGTGAGAAATTGGACAATTCAAGTTCAACGGCAGTTCGTTCCTAATTGGAGTGGTCGGTGTATTCCATACTTCTAGCGATTGGATTTCACTCAAAACTCACCAAATGACTCCTCCCACCATATTATGAAGTTGCCCAAGTTTTGGGGTTGATCCGAAATCAATAGGTGTGAGAAATTGTTCAATTCAAGTTCAACGGCAGTTCGTTCATAATTGGAGTGGTTCGTGTATTCCATACTTCTAGCGATTGGATTTCACTCAAAACTCACCAAATGACTCCTCCCACCATATTATGATGTTGCCCAGGTTTTGGGCTCGATCCGAAATCAATAGGTGAAAGAAATTGGACAATTCAAGTTCAACGGCAGTTCGTTCCTAATTGGAGTGGTTGGGGTATTCCATACTTCTGGCGATTGGATTTTACTCAAAACTCACCAAATGACTCCTCCCACCATATTATGGTGTTGCCCAGGTTTGGGGCTCGATCCGAAATCAATAGGTGTGAGAAATTGGACAATTCATTTTCAACGGCAGTCCGTTCCTAACTGGAGTGGTTGGTGTATTGCATACTTCTAGCGATTGGATTTCACTCAAAACCCACCAAATGACTCCTCCCACCATATTATGATGTTGCCCAAGTTTTGGGCTCGATCCGAAATCAATTGGTGAAAGAAATTGGACAATTCAAGTTCAACGACAGTTCGTTCCAAATTGGAGTGTATTCTATACTTCTAGCGATTGGATTTCACACAAAACTCACCAAATGATTCCTAACACCATATTATGATGCGGACCATGTTTTGGGCTCGATTCGAAATCAGCAGGCGTGAGAAATTGGACAATTCAAGTTCAACGGCAGTTCGTTCCTAATTGGAGTGGTTGGTGTATTCCATACTTCTAGCGATTGGATTTCACTCAAAACTCACCAAATGACTCCTCCCACCATATTCTGATCTTGCCCAAGTTTTGGGCTCGATCCGAAATCAATAGGTGTGAAAAATTGGACAATTCAAGTTCAACGGCAGTTCGTTCCTAATTGGAGTGGTTGGTGTATTCCATACTTCTAGCAGTTGGATTTCACTCAAAACTCACCAAATGACTCCTCCCACCATATTATGATGTTGCCCAATTTTGGGGCTCAATCCGAAATCAATAGCTGTGAGAAATTGGACAATTCAAGTTCAACGGCAGTTCGTTCAAAATTGGAGTGTATTCTATACTTCTAGCGATTGGATTTCACTCAAAATTCACCAAATGACTCCTAACACCGTATTATGATGTTGCCCAAGTTTTGGGCTCGATCCAAAATCAATAGTTGTGAGAAATTGGACAATTCAAGTTCAACGGCAGTTCGTTCCAAATTGGAGTGTATTCTATACTTCTAGCGATTGGATTTCACTCAAAACTCACCAAACGACTCCTAACACCATATTATGATGTTGCCCAAGTTTTGGGCTCGATCCAAAATCAATAGTTGTGAGAAATTGGACAATTTAAGTTCAACGGCAGTTCGTTCCTAATTGGAGTGGTTGGTGTATTCCATACTTCTAGCGATTGGATTTCACTCAAAACTCACCAAATGACTCCTCCCACCATATTATGATGTTGCCCAAGTTTGGGGCTCGATCCGATATCAATAGGTGTGAGAAATTGGACAATTCAAGTTCAACGGCAGTTCGTTCCGAATTGGAATGGTTGGTGTATTCTATACTTCTAGCGATTGGATTTCACTCAAACCTCACCAAATAGCTCCTGACACCATATTATTATGTTGCCCAAGTTTTGGGCTCGATCCGAAATCAATGGTTGTGAGAAATTGGACAATTCAAGTTCAACGGCAGTTCGTTCCAAATTGGAGTGTATTCTATACTTCTAGCGATTGGATTTCACTCAAAACCCACCAAATGCCTCCCCCACCATATTCTCATGTTGCCCAAGTTTTGGGCTCGATCCAAAATCAATAGGTGTGAGAAATTGGACAATTCAAGTTCAACGGCAGTTCGTTCCTAATTGGAGTGGTTGGTGTATTCCATACTTCTAGCAATTGGATTTCACTCAAAACTCACCAAATGACTCCTCCCACCAGATTATCATGTTGCCCAAGTTTTGGGCTCGATCCGAAATCAATAGGGGACAGAAATTGGACAATTCAAGTTCAACGGCAGTTCGTTCCAAATTGGAGTGTATTCTATACTTCTAGCGATTGGATTTCACTTAAAACCCACCAAATGCCTCCCCCCACCATATTATCATGTTTCCCAAGTTTTGGGCTCGATCCGAAATCAATAGGTGTAAGAAATTGGACAATTCAAGTTGAAAGGCGGTTCGTTCCAAATTCGAGTGGTTGGGGAAATTCTTTGTTCTAGCGATTGGATTTCACTCAAAACACACCAAATCATTCCTCCCACCATATTATGATGTTGCCCGTGTTTTGGGCTCGATCCGAAATCAATAGGTGTAAGAAATTGGACAATTCAAGTTCAACGGCAGTTCGTACCTAATTGGAGTGGTTGGTGTATTCCATACTTCTAGCGATTGCATTTCACTCAAAACTCACCAAATGACTCATGACACCATATTATCTTGTTGCCCAAGTTTTGGGCTCGATCCGAAATCAATAGGTGTGAGAAATTGGACAATTCAAGTTCAACGGCAGTTCGTTCCTAATTGGAGTGGTCGGTGTATTCCATACTTCTAGCGATTGGATTTCACTCAAAACTCACCAAATGACTCCACCGACCATATTATGAAGTTGCCCAAGTTTTGGTCCCGATCCGAAATCCCAAGGTGTGAGAAATTGGACAATTCAAGTTCAACGACAGTTCGTTCCTAATTGGAGTGGTCGGTGTATTCCATACTTCTAGCGATTGGATTTCACTCAAAACTCACCAAATGACTCCTCCCACCATATGATGATGTTCACCAAGTTTTGGGCTCGATCCGAAATCAATAGGTGAAAGAAATTGGACAATTCAAGTTCAACGGCAGTTCGTTCCTAATTGGAATGGTTGGGGAATTCCATACTTCTGGCGATTGGATTTTACTCAAAACTCACCAAATGACTCCTCCCACCATATTATGGTGTTGCCCAAGTTTGGGGCTCGATCCGAAATCAATAGGTGTGAGAAATTGGACAATTCATTTTCAACGATAGTTCGTTCCTAATTGGGGTGGTTGGTGTATTCCATACTTCTAGCGATTGGATTTCACTCAAAACCCACCAAATGACTCCTCCCACCATATTATGATGTTGCCCAAGTTTTGGGCTCGACCCGAAATCAATAGGTGAAAGAAATTGGACAATTCAAGTTCAACGACAGTTCGTTCCTAATTGGAGTGGTCGGTGTATTCCATACTTCTAGCGATTGGATTTCACTCAAAACTCACCAAATGACTCCTGACACCATATTATGATGTTGCCCAAGTTTGGGGCTCGATCCGAAATCAATAGGTGTGAGAAATTGGACAATTCAAGTTCAACGGCAGTTCAATCCTAATTGGAGTGGTCGGTGTATTCCATACTTCTAGCTATTGGATTTCACTCAAAACTCACCAAATGACTCCTGACACCATATTATGATGTTGCCCAAGTTTGGGGCTCGATCCGAAATCAATAGGTGTGAGAAATTTGGCAATTCAAGTTCAAAGGCAGTTCGTTCCTAATTGGTGTGGTTGGTGTATTCCATACTTCTAGCGATTGGATTTCACTCAAAACCCACCAAATGACTCCTGACACCATATTATGACGTTGCCCCAGTTTGGGGCTCGATCCGAAATCAATAGGTGTGAGAAATTGGACAATTCAAGTTCAACGGCAGTTCGATCCTAATTGGAGTGGTCGGTATATTCCATACTTCTAGCGATTTGATTTCACTCAAAACTCACCAAATGACTCCTGACACCATATTATGATGTTGCCCAAGTTTGGGGCTCGATCCGAAATCAATAGGTGTGAGAAATTGGACAATTCAAGTTCAACGGCAGTTCGTTCCTAATTGGAGCGGTTGGTGTATTCCATAATTCTAGCGATTGGATTTCACTCAAAACTCACCAAATGACTCCACCGACCATATTATGAAGTTGCCCAAGTTTTGGTCCCGATCCGAAATCACAAGGTGTGAGAAATTGGACAATTCAAGTTCAACGACAGTTCGTTCCTAATTGGTGTGGTTGGTGTATTCCATACTTCTAGCGATTGGATTTCACTCAAAACTCACCAAATGACTCCTCCCACCATATGATGATGTTCACCAAGTTTTGGGCTCGATCCGAAATCAATAGGTGAAAGAAATTGGACAATTCAAGTTCAACGGCAGTTCGTTCCTAATTGGAATGGTTGGGGTATTCCATACTTCTGGCGATTGGATTTTACTCAAAACTCACCAAATGACTCCTCCCACCATATTATGGTGTTGCCCAAGTTTGGGGCTCGATCCGAAATCAATAGGTGTGAGAAATTGGACAATTCAAGTTCAACGGCAGTTCGATCCTAATTGGAGTGGTCGGTATATTCCATACTTCTAGCGATTTGATTTCACTCAAAACTCACCAAATGACTCCTGACACCATATTATGATGTTGCCCAAGTTTGGGGCTCGATCCGAAATCAATAGGTGTGAGAAATTGGACAATTCAAGTTCAACGGCAGTTCGTTCCTAATTGGAGTGGTTGGTGTATTCCAAACTTCTAGCGATTGGATTTCACTCAAAACTCACCAAATGACTCCTCCCACCATATTATGATGTTGCCCAAGTTTTGGGCACGATCCGATATCAATAGGTGTGAGAAATTGGACAATTCAAGTTCAACGGCAGTTCGTTCCTAATTGGTGTGGTTGGTGAATTCCATACTTCTAGCGATTGGATTTCACTCAAAACTCACCAAATGACTCCTAACACCATATTATGATGTCGCCCAAGTTTGGGGCTCGATCCGAAATCAATAGGTGTGAGAAATTGGACAATTCAAGTTCAACGGCAGTTCGTTCCAAATTGGAGTGGTTGGTGTATTCCACACTTCTAGCGCTTGGATTTCACTCAAAACACACCAAATGACTCCCCCCGCCATATTATTATGTTACCCAAGTTTTGGGCTCGATCCGAAATCAGTAGGTGTGAGAAATTGGACAATTCAAGTTCAACGGCAGTTCGTTCCTAATTGGAGTGGTTGGTGTATTCCATACTTCTAGCGATTGGATTTCACTCAAAACTCACCAAATGAGTCCTCCCACCATATTATGATGTTGCCCAAGTTTGGAGATCGATCCGAAATCAATAGGTGTGAGAAATTGGACAATTCAAGTTCAACGGCAGTTCGTTCCTAATTGGAGTGGTTGGTGTATTCCATAGTTCTAGCGATTGGATTTCACTCAAAACTCACCAAACGACTCCTAACACCATATTATCATCTTGCCAAAGTTTTGGGCTCGATCCGAAATCAATAGGTGTGAGAAATTGAACAATTCAAGTTCAACGGCAGTTCGTTCCTAATTGGAGTGGTTGGTGTATTCCATACTTCTAGCGATTGGATTTCACTCAAAACTCACCAAATCACTCCTCCCAACATATTATGGTGTTGCCCAAGTTTTGGGCTCGATCCGAAATCAATAGGTGTGAGAAATTGGACAATTCAAGTTCAACGGCAGTTCGTTCCTAATTGGAGTGGTTGGTGTATTCCACACTTGTAGCGATTGGATTTCAGTCAAAACTCACCAAGTGACTCCTCCCACCAAATTATAATGTTGCCCAAGTTTTGGGCTCGATCCGAAATCAATAGGTGAAAGAAATTGGACAATTCAAGTTCAACGGCAGTTCATTCCTAATTGGAGTGGTTGGTGTATTCCATACTTCTAGCGATTGGATTTCACTCAAAACTCACCAAATGACTACTCCCACCATATTATGATGTTGCCCAAGTTTGGAGCTCGATCCGAAATCAATCGGTGTGAGAAATTGGACAATTCAAGTTCAACGGCAGTTCGTTCCTAATTGGAGTGGTTGGTGTATTCCATACTTCTAGCGATTAGATTTCACTCAAAACTCACCAAATGACTCCTCCCACCATATTATGTTGTTGCCCAAGTTTTGGGCTCGATCCAAAATTAATAGGTGAAAGAAATTGGACAATTCAAGTTCAACGGCAGTTCGTTCCTAATTGGAGTGGTTGGTGTATTCCATACTTCTAGCGATTGGATTTCACTCAAAACTCACCAAATGACTCCTCCCACCATATTATGATGTTGCCCAAGTTTGGGGCTCGATCCAAAATCAATAGTTGTGAAAAATTGGACAATTCAAGTTCAACGGCAGTTCGTTCCTAATTGGAGTGGTTGGTGTATTCCATACTTCGAGCGATTGGATTTCACCCAAAACTCACCAAATGACCCCCCCCACCATATTATCATGTTGCCCATGTTTTGGGCTCGATCCGAAATCAATAGGTGTGAGAAATTGGACAATTCAAGTTCAACGGCAGTTCATTCCTCATTGGGGTTGTTGGTGTATTCCATACTTCTAGCGATTGGATTTCACTCAAAACTCGCAAAATGACTCCTCCCACCATATTATGATGTTGCCCAAGTTTTGGTCTCGATCCGAAATCAATAGGTTTGAGATATTGGACAATTCAAGTTCAACGGCAGTTCGATCCTAATTGGAGTGGTTGGTGTATTCCACACTTCTAGCGATTGTATTTCACTCAAAACTCACCAAATGACTCCTCCCACCATATTATGATTTTGCCCAAGTTTGGGGCTCGATCCGAAATCAATAGGTGTGAGAAATTGGACAATTCAAGTTCAACGGCAGTTCGTTCCTAATGGGAGTGGTTGGTGTATTCCATACTTCTAGCGATTGGATTTCACTCAAAACTCACCAAACGACTCCTCCCACCATATTACGATTTTGCCCAAGTTTTTGGCTCGATCCGATATCAATAGGTTTGAGAAATTCTACAATTCAAGTTCGAAGGCAGTTCGTTCCTAATTGGAGTGGTTGGTTTATTCCACACTTCTAGTGATTGGATTTCACTCAAAACTCACCAAATGATTCCTCCCACCATATTATGATGTTGCCCAAGTTTGCGGCTCGATCCGAAATCAATAGCTGTGAGAAATTGAACAATTCAAGTTCAACGGCAGTTCTTTCCTAATTGGAGTGGTTGGTGTATTCCATACTTCTAGCGATTGGATTTTGCCCAAAACTCACCAAATGACCCCTCCCACCATAATATCATGTTGCCCAGGTTTTGGGCTCGATTCGGAATCAATAGGTGTGAGAAATTGGACAATTCAAGTTCAACGGCAGTTCGTTCCTAATTGGAGTGGTTGGTATATTCCATACTTCTAGCGATTGGATTTCACTCAAAACTCACAAAATGACTCCTCCCACCATATTATGATGTTGCCCAAGTTTTGGTCTCGATCCGAAATGAATAGTTGTGAGATATTGGACAATTCAAGTTCAACGGCAGTTCGATCCTAATTGGAGTGGTTGGTGTATTCCATACTTCTAGCGATTGGATTTCACTCAAAACTCACCAAATGACTCCTCCCACCATACTATGATGTTGCCCAAGTTTAGGGCTCTATCCGAAATCAATAGCTGTGAGAAATTGGACAATTCAAGTTCAACGGCAAGTCGTTCCTAATTGGAGTGGTTGGTGGTTTCCATACCTCTAGCGACTGGATTTCACCCAAAAGTCACCAAATGACCCCTCCCACCATATTATGATGTTGCCCAAGTTTGGGGCTCGATCCGAAATCAATAGGTGTGAGATATTGGACAATTCAAGTTCAACGGCAGTTCGTTCCTAATTGGAGTGGTTGGTGTATTCCATACTTCTAGCAATTGGATTTCACTAAAAACTCACCAAATGACTCCTCCCACCATATTATGATGTTGCCCAAGCTTGGGGCTCGATCCGAAATCAATAGGTGTGAGATATTGGACAATTCAAGTTCAACGGCAGTTCGTTCCTAATTGGAGTGGTTGGTGTATTCCATACTTCGAGCGATTGGATTTCACCCAAAACTCACCAAATGACCCCTCCCACCATATTATCATGTTGCCCATGTTTTGGGCTCGATCCGAAATGAATATCTGTGAGAAATTGGACAATTCAAGTTCAACGGCAGTTCGTTCCTAATTGGAGTGGTTGGTGTATTCCATACTTCTAGCGATTGGATTTCACTCAAAACTCACCAAATGACTCCTCCCACCATGTTACGATTTTGCCCAAGTTTTTGGCTCGATCCGATATCAATAGGTTTGAGAAATTCTACAATTCAAGTTCAACGGCAGTTCGATCCTAATTGGAGTGGTTGGTGTATTCCATACTTCTAGCGATTGGATTTCACTCAAAACTCACCAAATGACTCCTCCCACCATATTACGATGTTGCCCAAGTTTAGGGCTCTATCCGAAATCAATAGCTGTGAGAAATTGGACAATTCAAGTTCAACGGCAAGTCGTTCCTAATTGGAGTGGTTGGTGGTTTCCATACTTCTAGCGATTGGATTTCACCCAAAACTCACCAAATGACCCCTCCCACCATATTATGATGTTGCCCAAGTTTGGGGCTTGATCCGAAATGAATATCTGTGAGAAATTGGACAATTCAAGTTCAACGGCAGTTCGTTCCTAATTGGAGTGTGATCGGTGCATAATTACATGTCATTTTGTATCCTTCTAACTTATGATTTGGTTATGTTTTTGAGTTAAACTTGTGCTTTTAATAAGTTTTGTGTTTGTTTCAGTGTAATAAGCTTGAGACTCATTAAATGCATTTTGGAGACAAGTTTCTCATCGGTGTTTGCAGATCAGTCAACTTCACGAATTGGACTGTACTTGCTCAAGAAGAACCAGATGATGAGCAATACATCATTGGAAAGATGCGGAAGTCTAGTTTCTGGAGAATTTTACGGTTCCTGATTCTGAGTCTTCTAGAGAAAGTTACACAAGTTTTGGCAACTTAAGGTCAAATTCGGCAGCATCTGCGTTACTGGGCCAAATATCACATTTGAAGGGCTTTCTTATTTTTTCCTTGAGCTGGGCTGCATATGCTTGGAAATATAATTCAAAGAGCTTCAAGATCCAGATTTTTCCAGATTTTGTAGGAGGGAAGATCAAGCCCAAAACAAGCCCACAAGATGACTGCAATGAAGTCAATTCCAGTTTATTTTCGGCAGTCAACTTGCAAGGCCCAAAATGTACACTTTTATTTTTCAGATGGGAAAGATATTGTTCATAGAAGTTGTTCCAATGGGTGTCTAGTATAACATATCCAAATTTCAGCCCAATTGAACATATCTAGAGTCCTCAGCCCATCCAACACTGAACCCTGCTCAGGAGGATTCGTTTTTCCAGCAACACATGTGCAACAGCAAAAGAACTTTATTAGCCAGCAACAAAGACTAGCAGCACATGGGTTGGCAGCAAATAAAGAGCCAGACCTCCATGCTAAAAGAAGAAACCAGCAATCCCATGTGAAGAAAGCTTGAGGTGCAGCAAAAGAAGTATGGGATGAGATTGATTCCAACCACACTAACATAGACAAGATGAAATGTGAGTTATGGGTTGTATTAAAAGAGGAATGGTGGTGTTGGATTTCATCATGATGTTCCTCCCTCTTAGCCCGATAAATAGAGAAGTCTTCAAGCTTCAAAACACACCCCAAGGGGGGGAGCTCTCAAACACTTCTCTAGAGCTCCCTTCCCTTCTCTCCCTCAAATTCTCTTAGTTTCCTTTCTAGTTTTTAATTGTTGTAATGAAATATTTGTGCTGAAATTCTCCTTAAGTTTTTCAAGTTCTACTTTACTTTTATTTGTAATGTACATTCTTTCTTAAGTATTCAAGTTTAATTAGTTTCCAAGTTTCAATTATGATTTTTGTTCTTATTCATTATGCTTATAAGTTAATATGCTAGTTTGAATGATTGATCACCATTTAGGCTTGCATGTTAGCTATCTTGGTTTGAATTAAGAGTAGACACCATGCTTTAATTCGAATTGAACTATGAATAGGAAGAGTATGTATGGACATTCGACAACAGGGATTAGATACATGCTTGGTTGTTTAAATTGTTCTTTTATGCTTAATGGGTTCCTAATGCTTAGTTTTAGGTTAGACAACAAATGATCAAATTAGGGAATTAGGAACACAAGGTTATGACCAAACACCATGGCTTAATCATACTTTAGCTAGAATCAATCCGTTAATCTAATTGAACTTGGGAACTTATTTGCTTGAGTTATTTCCTTTTTCTTGTTTTATTTATTTTCTTTTTCATTTCTGTTTTGTGTAGGAGAAATGAATTGGATCATTCAATCACCAATCCTCGTGGGATTGACCTCGCACTTACATATGCTATACTACCAAACGGCTCGTGCACTTGCGAGTATCACAAGTTGAGGATGCAGCTGAATCTATTTTGGTGCAGCTGAATCGACGCAACAAGTTTTTGGCGCCGTTGCTGGGGATTGGCAACATAGTTTGGTTCTATTTCTTTTCCCTACTTGTTTTATTTTTATTTTTCATTTTCATGTTTTTCTAGACAGTTTCATGTTTTAAAGTTAATGGCGTTAGTGGACAAGTTGTGTTTGTAGTCCAACAGAAAAGGACAATTGCCCAACAAGCAAGAGAACTGGGTTTAAGTCCCAGCTTACACAACCCATTGGTGCTCGTTGCTTTGAAGCATGGAATTGGATGTGTGTTGATTTTCCTTTTCATTTTAGTTTTTATTTCCTCATCCTTTTAATTCTATTTCAACTTTTCTGTGTTTGTTTTAGCAATTTATTATAGCTCAATAATAAAGGGAAAGAGAAGGCAACTTCAATCATAAAGATAGGAAGTGTGGAGTAGTGGGAGAAGTCGCAACCTCCAAATGCATCACGCTCGACCTAATCGCTTCAAGGGGGAGTATTCCAATCCTTTCTCTTTAGTTGTTTTGTTATTATTTCAATAATTTTAATTTTCTATTTCTTTTATAAGAAAATAAAAAAAGATTTTTTATATGAGCTGACTCGTGGTAACTCCAGTGAGCATCTCCGTCAATACAGTGTCTAGGAGTTCTTTAGGCGACACCTTCCCGGATCCCCTGGCTGTGTTTTCTGAGGCCCTTAACTGGTCATCCGTGAGTTGCTTGTATATTCGTGTGTTTTTAAATTAAGTTTTTTTTATTTTTGTGTTTTCTTTGTTTTCTTTTCTGCTTTGTTTTTGTTTTTGTTTTGTTAAGTTAGTTTATTTATTTATTTACGTGGTATGGTTAGTTAGTTTATTTCTGAGTGTTAAAACACATTTTTATTTTCACTCCAAACTCTACTTTACAAAAAAAAAAAACAAAAAAAAAAAAACACATTCAAGTAAAATTTTTTTAAAAAAAAACAGCAACTTTTTCTTTTTCTTCATCTTCTTCTTCTTCATCTTCATCTTCATCTTCATCATGGCTTGCCTCTATTGTCTCGCACTTGTAGAATCTGCAGCAGCTCTACATGGTCATCATTTTTCCTCTGCAGTGCTTCCACATGCTGAGTGGCACAATAGAGCCGCTTCTGCAAGTCTGCCACCATAGCCTTCAAGGAAGCCACTTCCTCGCTCAGCGCGGCACATTCACGTTTCCTCGCCAGTAATCGCATGCCCAAATTCGTAGCCGAGACCGCATGGAGCACAGATAAAGTGTGGGACTCCTCCAAAGCCACCTTGTCCGACCGCTGTGCCACATGCAGATGATCTGCCGGTGTGAGTATACTGCCAATCATGCCACCCAGTAGCACTGCTCTGTTCGGCATTGCCTCAGCAAAGTTCGGTATTGCCTCAGCAAAGTTTGAGGCCGTGCCGTGATGATATGTGGAGTTTGGGAAGACAGGAGTTGGAGGAGCCCTTGGCTGGGCATTCGGTGGTGCAAGTGAGAGCTCAAGGTTGAGATCATCAAGGTGAGTGCATGAGGATGCCATTTGTTTTGCTTCTGAATTTTTTGATGTTTTTCCTTGAGTTTGCAGGAAGAAATGCTGGGTATCATCCGCTTGCAGAGGTGTGGTTTAAATAGACATATGCTGATGAGAGAGAGCCAACACCATTTCGGATTTCCCGGGCATGCTCGACCTAATCGCTTCAAGGGGGAGCACCTTTACTTTACTTTACTTTTTTTTTTCCTCCGTGTTTTCTGGTGTTTAATGTTTTTGCCCGTTACTTTCATTTTCTAGTGCTTTGTGTTTTTGCCTTTCCCTTTCGGCTATCATCTTTGTCTTATTTTAGTTAGGGAAATGTGTTTTCTTTTTCTTTTTCTTTTTCTTTCTGCAACCTTACTCTTTTATTTCCGAAACAAAATAAGGAAAATACAAAAACAACAAAATAGAAATAAAAACACCATTAATGCAGTAGAAATCATTTCTTCATAGTGCTCGGTGTCTCGACCATTGGAGCTTTGAGTTTGGCCCTATGGCTGTCCTCTTCCGGGGCTTCACGCACAGCCTCTTGGGGCTCATCACTTGAGCTCCCAAAGATCGCAATTTTAGCTTGAGCGTAATTACTTTCGCGATCTGCTTGCTTGCGTTTACCCGGTCGGTCTAGGTCCTCCAGCTGCTTTCGCATGTCGCAAGAGTACAAATCTACCATTTTTGATAGGTTTTTATTCTCGTCCCGCAATACTTCTAGCTGGTGTCGATTCACCTCCACTATCCTTGCCCTCTCCCTTTTCAAGCTTTTTATAGCACTCTGACACTCTTCAACCATACTTCGCTCCGCCGCCAACTGACCCTTTAATACCTCTACCTCATGGGACTTCGCAAGTAGGCGATGACCCAAACTTGCGACTGTTGCCGTACTCTGCACGCTCAGTGCCAGGGCATCGCTCACGACCCGGTTGTCATCCCTTGTCCCCAGCACACGTATATCTTTAGGAGTCACTAAATTTCTAGCCACTCCAATGGCAACATCGTTGTCCAGGAGTATTGAGTCAGTTACTGTCACAGGCCCCCGTGTGGAAGCAAAGTAGGGCATCCATACTGGTGCCGCTGCTTGGCCTCGTGTCTGAGTCGGTGGAGCTAGGTTGAGATCCAACGAAAATGGGTAGTTAGAGGCCATTTGATTTCTCACTCGCTTTTCTTCTTTCTTTCTTTTCTCTTTTGTGTGTTTCTGAGTTTGTGTTCTTCACCCTTTTCTTTTTACTTCTTATAGACTTAGTCTTTGACAAACCC
Source organism: Prunus avium (assembly GCF_965620075.1). Taxonomy (NCBI): domain Eukaryota; kingdom Viridiplantae; phylum Streptophyta; class Magnoliopsida; order Rosales; family Rosaceae; genus Prunus; species Prunus avium. The sequence goes on from NC_142284.1 coordinate 34,018,326, forward strand.
TAGCCATTGCAGCGTCTGAGCATTTTCTGAATCTCCAGCATTCCTTGAGTCCCACAACCTCTCGCTTTCCAACCATACCCAACTCATTTTTCACGACGTGTCTTTTCTGAACGGACGCGTTCAGTAAAGTCTTTGCGCCTTTCCATGAGCCCGTAATTTCTGCTTGTGGAGTCTGCGGCGCCTCTACACGTCAACACGTGTCGCGCCCTGTCAGTTGGTCCCTTACACTGAACCGAGACATCATGACCCATGTTCTTTTAAAAATAAAATAAAATTTACAACAAAAAAATAAAATAACATGTGGGCTTCGGACTTCATTGTGGGCTTCGGGTTTTCACCGTTGTTTAGGTTTCAAAGTGGGTTAACTTCTTTTGGGTTGGGCTTTCAATCGTTTGGGTTTTAGTTTGCGTAAGACTGTTTGTTTAGGGCTTTCTGTTTCGAGTGTTTTACTATTTTGTTTCTTTTATTTGTTTGTTTTGTAATTTTTATTTTGTAATTATTTTATTTTTGTATTTTAATTCTTGCGTGTTTTGTGATTTTTATTTGCTTTAATACCTTCATTTGTTATTTTTGACATTGCTTGTGCCTAAATTTTAAACATTGAGGACAATGTTCATTTCTAGGTTTGGGGGTATTGGAGTTTAGCAAGTAAATTTGGTTTTTCTTAAAATTAAAAATAATTAATTAATTAATTTTTTTGCTTGTTTTTATTTTGTTTAAGTCTTGCTTTTATTTTTATTTTTATTTTGATTTTATTCACTTTCCGAACACATTTGATGAGATTGTGATAAATGTTTGCATGACTTAAATGAAAATTGAATTTTATTTATTTATTTATTTATTTTCCTTGTAATTTTTTTTTTGTAAAAAAAAAATAATAATAATAATAATAATTAATTTTGCATCGTTCTAGCATGATATGTTCGAAACCTTCTTTGCACTTGCCATTTGTTTCATAATTCTCCAATTAAAGGATTTGCATGACCTAAAGAATTGTATCAAGCATAAATTAGACTTATATAACCATATAATGTGAGCTTTTGAGCCTTGTGCTTCATTTCATGAGTGTTATACACATACTCTTATTTTCTTGTCATCAAAGTTGTTGTTTGATCTCATTATTCATTGATTTGGTTGAACACTTAAAAGTCATTCATTCTTTTGCAATTTGATTTCATGACATTTAAGAAGTGATATTAAGGCCCTCTTTGGATCGTTTGTGCCTTTCAAGCTAACCTTATGCATGCTTAAGCATGATTTTCCATTGTTAACCATTTTGAGCCTACATGTAAACCTTTTCTTTTATTTTAACCAATTATATTTCCTCGCCTTAGCCCGAAAAACAAATATTTACCTTTCTAAGGAACTCATGAACTCTAATTCGGATGTGTTTTTCATGCTAAGTTTGGGAAGGGATATTACATAAATAAAAAATAAAAAAAAAAAGAAAAAAAAAAAAGAAAAGAACTTCACTCAATTGTTGAAAGAAAAGAAAAAAAAAGTTGTGATTAAGTGGTGGTTGATTGAAAATTCATTTTTGGGCCTTCAAAAATAATTGTTGTTTGGAAAGGAGTGTAAATCATTGTAAATGAAGGTATAAGGAGTTTTGATCATGTAAAAGAAAAAATCTAATCGTGATGATTCGAAGTCTTGTAAACTATTATTTTATGCTCTTACATTTTGAGTTCCTTGGACTTTGTATTATCCATACCTTTCATTTCTCACTCACCTTACACCCTTGGCCCCATTACAACCTATAATAAATACCTAAATTGATCTTAAATGTCATATGGTTGAATTGCAAACATTTTCTTACTTTTAAGTGTTTGGCATCCTTATTGAGATCATATTAATGCAAGTTCTTCATCTTCCTATTTTTGAGTTAAGTCCCTTATGATTTAACTCTAATCTCACGTTTATAACTGAGTGTTGCATTGTAGCCCTCTTCTGAGTGATTCATTTGTGAGAGGACAACTTTGGTGAGATTTGAAGTTGAACTTGTGCTTTGTATGATTTTCGAAATTGTGTGAAAACTTAGATTGGGGAATTTGTTGCATTTGGCTACCACACTACTACACTTTGAGCATGTTGTGTTTTGAACTTTGCCGCTTTGTAAATAATGTCTAAAACTGAGCTTTTACTTTTGAGTCATGTGCATGAGTCATTTCTCTTCAAAAAAATGTTCGGAAAGGTTGTTTTGAGTTCTTTTTGTTTTTCTTTTAATTTTTGTTTTTGTTTTTGTTTTTATTTTTGTTGTTTTGCTTAAAGGACTAACACAATTTTTTAAGTTTTTTAATTACTTTGTTTTACAGAGTCAGTAAAACGTTTGTGGGTATCGTATCTGTTAAACCCTCAGGAGACACAACTCCTCCTACTATGGATGCCTAGAGGTTTAAAGGCTTGTTGCATACGCTCAATGCAATCGAGTTACCTACGAAAGTGGTCTAATTAACTTCTTGTTTTGTTTTTATCTGTGTTTTCCTTTTTGTTTTGCTAGAGGACTAGCAAAATCTAGGTTTGGGGGTATTTGATCGGTGCATAATTACATGTCATTTTGTATCCTTCTAACTTATGATTTGGTTATGTTTTTGAGTTAAACTTGTGCTTTTAATAAGTTTTGTGTTTGTTTCAGTGTAATAAGCTTGAGACTCATTAAATGCATTTTGGAGACAAGTTGGCTCATCGGTGTTTGCAGATCAGTCAACTTCACGAATTGGACTGTACTTGCTCAAGAAGAACCAGATGATGAGCAATACATCATTGGAAAGATGCGGAAGTCTAGTTTCTGGAGAATTTTACGGTTCTGGAGAATTTTACGGTTCATGATTCCGAGTCTTCTAGAGAAAGTTATACAAGTTTTGGCAACTTAAGGTCAAATTCGGCAGCATCTGCGTTACTGGGCCAAATATCACATTTGAAGGGCTTTCTTATTTTTTCCTTGAGCTGGGCTGCATATGCTTGGAAATATAATTCAAAGAGCTTCAAGATCCAGATTTTTCCAGATTTTGTAGGAGGGAAGATCAAGCCCAAAACAAGCCCACAAGATGACTGCAATGAAGTCAATTCCAGTTTATTTTCGGCAGTCAACTTGCAAGGCCCAAAATGTACACTTGTATTGCTCAGATGGGAAGATATTGTTCATAGAAGTTGTTCCAATGGGTGTTTAGTATAACATATCCAAATTTCAGCCCAATTGAACATATCTAGAGTCCTCAGCCCATCTAACACTGAACCCTGCTCAGGAGGATTCGTTTTTCCAGCAACACATGTGCAACAGCAAAAGAACTTCATTAGCCAGCAACAAAGACTAGCAGCACATGGGTTGGCAGCAAATAAAGAGCCAGACCTCCATGCTAAAAGAAGAAACCAGCAATCCCATGTGAAGAAAGCTTGAGGTGCAGCAAAAGAAGTATGGGATGAGATTGATTCTAACAACACTAACATAGACAAGATGAAGTGTGAGTTATGGGTTGTATTAAAAGAGGAATGGTGGTGTTGGATTTCATCATGATGTTCCTCCCTCTTAGCCCTATAAATAGAGAAGTCTTCAAGCTTCAAAACACACCCCAAGGGGGGGAGCTCTCAAACACTTCTCTAGAGCTCCCTTCCCTTCTCTCCCTCAAATTCTCTTAGTTTCCTTTCTAGTTTTCAATTGTTGTAATGAAATATTTGTGCTGAAATTCTCCTTAAGTTTTTCAAGTTCTACTTTACTTTTATTTGTAATGTACATTCTTTCTTAAGTATTCAAGTTTAATTAGTTTCCAAGTTTCAATTATGATTTTTGTTCTTATTCATTGTTCTTATTCATTATACTTTACATGCTTGGTTGTTTAAATTGTTCTTTTATGCTTAATGGGTTCCTAATGCTTAGTTTTAGGTTAGACAACAAATGATCAAATTAGGGAATTAGGAACACAAGGTTATGACCAAACACCATGGCTTAATCATACTTTAGCTAGAATCAATCCGTTAATCTAATTGAACTTGGGAACTTATTTGCTTGAGTTATTTCCTTTTTCTTGTTTTATTTATTTTCTTTTTCATTTCTGTTTTGTGTAGGAGAAATGAATTGGATCATTCAATCACCAATCCTCGTGGGATCGACCTCACACTTACATATGCTATACTACCAAACGGCTCGTGCACTTGCGAGTATCACAAGTTGAGGATGCAGCTGAATCTATTTTGGTGCAGCTGAATCGACGCAACAGAGTGGTTGGTGTATTCCATACTTCTAGCGATTGGATTTCACCCAAAACTCACCAAATGACCCCTCCCACCATATTATCATGTTGCCCAGGTTTTGGGCTCGATCCGAAATCAATAGGTGTGAGAAATTGGACAATTCAAGTTCAACGGCAGTTCGTTCCTAATTGGAGTGGTTGGTGTATTCCATACTTCTAGCGATTGGATTTCAGCCAAAACTCACCAAATGACCCCTTCCACCATATTATCATGTTGCCCAGGTTTTGGGATCGATCCGAAATCAATAGGTGTGAGAAATTGGACAATTCAAGTTCAACGGCAGTTCGTTCCTAATTGGAGTGGTTGGTGTATTCCATACTTTTAGCGTTTGGATTTCACTCAAAACTCCCCAAATGACTCCTCCCACCATATTATGAAGTTGCCCAAGTTTTGGGCCCGATACGAAATCAATAGGTGTGAGAAATTGGACAATTCAAGTTCAACGGCAGTTCGTTCCTAATTGGAGTGGTTGGTGTATTCCATACTTCTACCGATTGGATTTCACTCAAAACTCACCAAATGACTCCTCCCACTATATTATGATGTTGCCCAAGTTTTGGGCTCGATCCGAAATCAATAGGTGAAAGAAATTGGACAATTCAAGTTCAACGGCAGTTCGTTCCTAATTGGAGTGGTTGGTGTATTCCATACTTCTAGCGATTGGATTTTACTCAAAACTAACCAAATGATTCCTCCCACCATTTTATGATGTTGCCCAAGTTTTGGGCTCGATCCGAAATCAATTGGTGTGAGAAATTGGACAATTGAAGTTCAACGGCAGTTCGTTCCTAATTGGAGTGGTTGGTGTATTCCATACTTCTAGTGATTGTTTTTCACTCAAAACTCACGAAATGACTCCTCCCACCATATTAGGATGTTGCCCAAGTTTTGGGCTCGATCCGAAATCAATAGGTGTGAGAAATTGGACAATTCAAGTTCAACGGCAGTTCATTCCTAATTGGAGTGGTTGGTGTATTCCATACTTCTAGCGATTGGATTTCACTCAAAACTCACCAAATGACTCCTCCCACCATATTATGATGTTGCCCAAGTTTGGGGCTCGATCCGAAATCAATAGGTGTGAGAAATTGGACAATTCAAGTTCAACGGCAGTTCGTTCCTAATTGGAGTGGTTGGTGTATTCCATACTTCTAGCGATTGGATTTCGCCCAAAACTCACCAAATGACTCCTCCCACCATATTATCCTGTTGCCCATGTTTTGGGCTCGATACGAAATCAATAGGTGTGAGAAATTGGACAATTCAAGTTCAATGACAGTTCGTTCCTAATTGGAGTGGTTGGTGTATTCCATACTTCTAGCGATTGGATTTCACTCAAAACTCACAAAATGACTCCTCCCACCATATTATGACGTTGCCCAAGTTTTGGGCTCGATCCGATATCAATAGGTGTGAGAAATTGGACAATTCAAGTTCAACGGCAGTTCGTTCCTAATTGGAGTGGTTGGTGTATTCCATACTTCTAGCGATTGGACTTCACTCAAAACTCACAAAATGACTCCTCCCACCATATTATGATGTTTCCCAAGTTTTGGGCTCTATCCAAAATCAATAGGTGAAAGAAATTGGACAATTCAAGTTCAACGGCAGTTCGTTCCTAATTGTAGTGGTTGGTGTATTACATACTTCTAACGATTGGATTTTACTCAAAACTCACCAAATGATTCATCCCACCATTTTATGATGTTGCCCAAGTTTTGGGCTCGATCCGAAATCTATTGGTGTGAGAAATTGGACAATTCAGGTTTAACGGCATTTCGTTCCAAATTGGAGTGGTTGGTTTATTCCACACTTCTAGCAATTGTTTTTCACTCAAAACTGACGAAATGACTCCTCCCAGCATATTATGATGTTGCCCAAGTTTTGGGCTCGATCCGAAATCAATAGGTGTGAGAAATTGGACAAGTCAAGTTCAACGGCAGTTCGTTCCTAATTGGAGTGGTTGGTGTATTCCATACTTCTAGCGATTGGATTTCACTCAAAACTCACCAAATGACTCCTCCCACCATATGATGACGTTGCCCAAGTTTTGGGCTTGATCCGGTATCAATAGGTGTTAGAAATTGGACAATTCAAGTTCAACGGCAGTTCGTTCCTAATTGGAGTGGTTGGTGTATTCCATACTTCTAGCGATTGGACCTCACTCAAAACTCACAAAATGACTCCTCCCACCACATTATGACGTTGCCCAAGTTTTGGGCTCGATCCGAAATCAATAGGTGTGAGAAATTGGACAATTCAAGTGAAACGGCAGTTGGTTCCTAATTGGAGTGGTTGGTGTATTCCATACTTATAGCTAATGGATTTCACTCAAAACTCACAAAATGACTCCTCCCACCATATTATGATGTTGCCCAAGTTTTGGGCTCGATCAAAAATCAATAGGTGAAAGAAATTGGACAATTCAAGTTCAACGGCAGTTCGTTCCTAATTGGAGTGGTTGGTGTATTCCATACTTCTAGCGATTGAATTTCACTCAAAATTCTCCAAATGACTCCTCCCACCGTAGTATGATGTTGCCCAAGTTTTGGGCTCGATCCGAAATGCGTAGGTGTGAGAAATTGGACAATTCAAGTTCAACGGCAGTTCGTTCCTAATGGGAGTGGTTGGTGTATTCCATACTTCTAGCGATTGGATTTCACTCAAAACTCACCAAAACACTTCTCCCACCATATTATGATGTTGCCCAAGTTTGGGGCTCGATCCGAAATCAATAGGTGTGAGAAATTGGACAATTCAACTTCAACGGTAGTTCGGTACAAATTGAAGTGGTTGGTGTATTCCATACTTCTACCTAATGGATTTCACTCAAAACTCACCAAATGACTCCTCCCACCTTATTATGATATTGCCCAAGTTTTGGGCTCGATCCGAAATCAATAGGTATGAGAAATTGGACAATTCAAGTTCAACGGCAATTCGTTCCTAATTGGAGTGGTTGGTGTATTCCATACTTCTAGCGATTGGATTTCACTCCAAACTCCCCAAATGACTCCTCCCACCATATTATCATGTTGCCCAAGGTTTGTGCTGAGTCCGAAATGAATAGGTGTGAGAAATTGGACAATTCAAGTTCAACGGCAGTTTGTTCCTAATTGGAGTGGTTGGTGTATTCCACACTTCTAGCGATTGGATTTGACTGAAAACTCACCAAATGACTCCTCCCCCCATATTATGATGTTGTCCAAGTTTTGGGCACGATCCGAAATCAATAGGTGTTCCAAATTGGGCAGTTCAAGTTCAACGGCAGTTCGTTCCTAATTGGAGTGTTTGGTGTATTCCATACTTCTAGCGATTGGATTTCACTCAAAACTCACCAAATGACACCTCCCACCATATTATGATGTTGCCCAAGTTTTGGCTTCGATCCGAAATCAACAGGTGTGAGAAATTGGACAATTCAAGTTCAACGGCAGTTTGTTCCTAGTTGGAGTGGTTGGTGTATTCCATACTTCTAGCGATTGGATTTCACTCAAAACTCACCTAATGACACCTCCCACCATATTAAGATATTTACCAAGTTTTGGCTTCGATCCGAAATCAATAGGTGTGAGAAATTGGACAATTCAAGTTCAACGGCAGTTCGTTCCTAATTGGAGTGGTTGGTGTATTCCATACTTCTAGCGATTGGATTTCACTCCAAACTCCCCAAATGACTCCTCCCACCATATTATCATGTTGCCCAAGTTTTGGGCTCAATCCGAAAATAATAGGTGTGAGAAATTGGACAATTCAAGTTCAACGGCAGTTCGTTCCTAACTGGAGTGGTTGGTGTATTCCATACTTCTAGCGATTGGTTTCACTCAAAAGTCACCAAATGACTCCTCCCACCATATTATGATGTCGCCCAAGTTTTGGGCTCGATCCGAAATCAATAGGTGTTCCAAATTGGACAATTCAAGTTCATCGGCTGTTCGTTCCTAATTGGAGTGGCTGGTGTATTCCATACTACTAGCGATTGGATTTCACTCAAAACTCACCAAATGACTCCTCCCTCCATATTATCATGTTGCCCAAGTTTGGGTCTCGAACCGAAATCAATGGGTGTGAGAAATTGGACAATTCAAGTTCAACGGCAGTTCGTTCCTAATTGAAGTGGTTGGTGTATTCCATACTTCCAGCGATAGGATTTCACTCAAAACTCACCAAATGACTCCTCCCACCATATTAATATGTAGCCCAAGTTTTGGGCTCGATCGGAAATCAATAGGTGTGAGAAATTGGACAATTCAAGTTCAACGGCAGTTCGTTCCTAATTGGAGTGGTTGGTGTATTCCATACTTCTAGCGATTGGGTTTCACTCAAAACTCAACTAATGACTCCTCCCACCATATTAATATGTAGCCCAAGTTTTGGGCTCGATCTGAAATCAATAGGTGTGAGAAATTGGACAATTCAAGTTCAATGGCAGTTCGTTCCTAATTGGAGTGGTTGGTGTATTCCATACTTCTAGCGATTGGATTTCACTCAAAACTCACCAAATGACTCCTCCCACCATATTATCATGTTGCCCAAGTTTTGGGCTCGATCCGAAATCAATAGGTGTGAGAAATTGGACAATTCAAGTTCAACGGCAGTTCGTTCCTAATTGGAGTGGTTGGTGTATTCCATACTTCTAGCGATTGGATTTCACTCAAAACTCACCAAATGACTCCTCCCACCATATTATTATGTTGCCCAAGTTTTGCGCTCGGTCCGAAATCAATAGGTGTGAGAAATTGGACAATTCAAGTTCAATGGCAGTTCATTCCTAATTGGAGTGGTTGGTGTATTCCATACTTCTAGCGATTGGATTTCACTCAAAACTCACCAAAAGACTCCTCCCACCATATTATGATGTTGCCCAAGTTTTGGTCTCGATCCGAAATCAATAGGTGTTCCAAATTGGGCAATTCAAGTTCAACGGCAGTTCGTTCCTAATTGGAGTGGTTGGTGTATTCCATACTTCTAGCGATTGGATTTCACTCAAAACTCACCAAATGACTCCTCCCACCATATTATCTTGTTGTCCAAGTTTTGGGCTTGATCCGAAATCAATAGGTGTGAGAAATTGGACAATTCAAGTTCAACGGCAGTTCGTTCCTAATTGAAGTGGTTGGTGTTTTCCATACTTCTAGCGATTGGATTTCACTCAAAATTCACCGAATGACTCCTCCCACCATATTAATATGTAGCCCAAGTTTTGGGCTCGATCCGAAATCAATAGGTGTTCCAAATTAGGCAATTCAAGTTCAACGGCAGTTCGTTCCTAATTGGAGTGGTTGGTGTATTCCATACTTCTAGCGATTGGATTTCACTCAAAACTCACCAAATGACTCCTCCCACCATATTAATATGTAGCCCACGTTTTGGGCTCGATCTGAAATCAATAGGTGTGAGAAATTCGACAATTCAAGTTCAACGGCAGTTCGTTCCTAATTGGAGTGGTTGGTGTATTCCATACTTCTAGCGATTGGATTTCACTCAAAACTCACCAAATGACTCCTCCCACCATATTAATATGTAGCCCAAGTTTTGGGCTCGATCTGAAATCAATAGGTGTGAGAAATTGGACAATTCAAGTTCAATGGCAGTTCGTTCCTAATTGGAGTGGTTGGTGTATTCCATACTTCTAGCAATTGGATTTCACTCAAAACTCACCAAATGACTCCTCCCAATATTATGATGTTGCCCATGTTTTGGGCTCGATCCGAAATCAATAGGTGTTCCAAATTGGACAATTCAAGTTCAACGGCAGTTCGTTCCTAATTGGAGTGGTTGGTGTATTCCATACTTCTAGCGATTGGATTTCACTCAAAACTCACCAAATGACTCCTCCCACCATATTAATATGTAGCCCAAGTTTTGGGCTCGATCTGAAATCAATAGGTGTGAGAAATTGGACAATTCAAGTTCAATGGCAGTTCGTTCCAAATTGGAGTGGTTGGTGTATTCCATACATCTAGCGATTGGATTTCACACAAAACTCACCAAATGACTCCTCCCACCATATTATCATGTTTCCCAAGTTTTGGGCTCGATCCGAAATCAATAGGTGTGAGAAATTGGACAATTCAAGTTCAACGGCAGTTTGTTCCTAATTGGAGTGGTTGGTGTATTCCAAACTTCTAGCGATTGGATTTCACTCAAAACTCACCAAATGACTCCTCCCACCATATTAATATGTAGCCCAAGTTTTGGGCTCGATCTGAAATCAATAGTTGTGAGAAATTGGACAATTTAAGTTCAATGGCAGTTCGTTCCAAATTGGAGTGGTTGGTGTATTCCATACTTCTACCGATTGGATTTCACTCAAAACTCACCAAATGACTCCTCCCACCATATTATCTTGTTGCCCAAGTTTTGGGCTCGATCCGAAATGAATAGGTGTGAGAAATTGGACAATTCAAGTTCAACGGCAGTTCGTTCCTAATTGGAGTGGTTGGTGTATTCCATACTTCTAGCGATTGGATTTCACTCAAAACTCACCAAATGACTCCTCCCACCATATTAATATGTAGCCCAAGTTTTGGGCTCGATCTGAAATCAATAGGTGTAAGAAATTGGACAATTTATCTTTTAAGGCAGTTCGTTCCTAATCGGAGTGGCTGGTGTATTCCAAAGTTCTAGAGATCGGATTTCACTCAAAACTAACCAAATGACTCCTCCCACCATAGTTTGATGTTGCCCAAGTTTTGGGCTCTATCCGAAATCAATAGGTGTAAGAAATTGGACAATTCAAGTGCAAAGGCAGTTCGTTCCTAATTGGAGTGGTTGGTGTTTTGGGTAGTTCTAGAGATCGGATTTCACTCAAACATAACCAAATGAATCCTCCCACCATATTATGATGTTGCCCACGTTTTGGGCTCGATCCGAAATCAATAGGTGTAAGAAATTGGACAATTTATCTTTTAAGGCAGTTCGTTCCTAAATGGGGTGGTTGGTGTTTTGGGTAGTTCTAGAGATCGGATTTCACTCGAAATTAACCAAATGACTCCTCCGACCATTTTATGTTGTTGCCCAAGTTTTGGGCTCGATCCGAAACCAATAGGTGTAAGAAATTGGACAATATATGTTCAAAGGCAGTTCGTTCCTAATCGGAGTTGTTGGTGTATTCCATGGTTCTACAGATCGGATTTCACTCAAAACTAACCAAATGACTCCTCCCACCATATTATGATGTTGCCCAAGTTTTGGGCTCGATCCGAAATCAATAGGTGTAAGAAATTGGACAATTCAAGTTCAAAGGCAGTTCGTTCCTAATTGGAGTGGTTGGTGTTTTGGGTAGTTCTAGAGATCGGATTTCCCTCAAACTTAACCAAATGACTCCTCCCACCGTATTATGATGTTGCCCAAGTTTTGGGCTTCATCCAAAGTCAATAGGTGTAAGAAATTGGACAATTTATGTTCAAAGGCAGTTCGTTCGTAATCGGAGTGGTTTGTGTATTCCATAGTTCTCGGGCTCGGATTTCACTCAAAACTAACCAAAAGACTCCTCCCACCATATTATTATGTTGCCCAAGTTTTGGGCTCGATCCGAAATCAATAGGTGTAAGAAATTGGACAATTGAAGTTCAAAGGCAGTTCGTTCCAAATTGGAGTGGTTGGTGTTTTGGGTAGTTCTAGAGATCGGATTTCACTCAAAGTTAACCCAATGACTCCTCCCACCATATTATGTGGTTGCCTAGGTTTTGGGCTCGATCCGAAATCAATAAGTGTAAGAAATTGGACAATTCAAGTTCAAAGGCAGTTCGTTCCTAGTTGGGTGGGTTGGTGTATTGGGTAGTTCTAGAGATCGGATTTCACTCAAACTTAACCAAATGATTCCTCCCACCATATTATGATGTTGCCCAAGTTTTGGGCTCGATCCGAAATCAATAGGTGTAAGAAATTGGACAATTTTTGTTCAAAGGCAGTTCGTTCCTAATCGGAGTGGTTGGTGTATTCCATAGTTCTAGAGATCGGATTTCAATCCAAACTAACAAAATGACTCCTCCCACCACATTATGATGTTGCCCAAGTTTTGGGCTCGATCCGAAATCAATAGGTTTAAGAAATTGGACAATTCAAGTTCAAAGGCAGTTCGTTCCTAATTGGAGTGGTTGGTGTTTTGGGTAGTTCTACAGATGGGATGTCCCACAAAATTAACCAAATGACTCCTCCCAACATATTATGATGTTGCCCAAGTTTTGGGCTCGATCCGAAATCAGTAGGTGTAAGAAATTGGACAATTCAAGTTCAAAGGCAGTTCGTTCCTAATCGGAGTCGTTGGTGTATTCCATAGTTCTAGAGATCGGATTTCACACAAAACTATCCAAATGACTCCTCCCACCATATTATGATTTTGCCCAAGTTTTGGGCTCGATTCGAAATAAATAGGGGTAAGAAATTCCACAACTTAAGTTCAAAGGCAGTTCGTTCCTAATTGGAGTGGTTGGTGTTTTGGGTAGTTCTGGGGATCGGATTTCACTTAAACTTAACCAAATGACTCCTCCCACCACATTATGCTGTTGCCCAAGTCTTGGGCTCGATCCGAAATAAATTGGGGGAAGAAATTGGACAATTCCATTTCAAAGGCAGTTCGTTCCTAATTGGAGTGGTTGGTGTTTTGGGTAGTTCTAGAGATCGGATTTCACTCAAAGTTAACCCAATGACTCCTCCCAACATATTATGTGGTTGCCTAGGTTTTGGGCTCGATCCGAAATCAATAAGTGTAAGAAATTGGATAATTCAAGTTCAAAGGCAGTTCGTTCCAAATTGGGGTTTTTGGTGTATTGGGTAGTTCTAGAGATCGGATTTCACTCAAAATTATCCAAATGACTACTCCCACCGTATTATGATGTTGCCCAACTTTTGGGCTCGATCTGAAATCATTAGGTGTAAGAAATTAGACAATTCAAGTTCAAAGGCAGTTCTTTCCGAATAGGAGTGGTTGGGGTTTTGGGTAGTTCTAGAGATCGGATTTCACTGAAACTTAACCAAATGACTCCTCCCACCATATTATGATGTTGCCCAAGTTTTGGGCTCGATCCGAAATCAATAGGTGTAAGAAATTGGACAATTCAAGTTCAAAGGCAGTTCGTTCCAAATTGGAGTGGTTGGTGTTTTGGGTAGATCTAGAGATCGGATTTCACTCAAACTTTACCAAATGACTCCTCCCACCATATTATGATGTTGCAAACGTTTTGGGCTCGATCCGAAATCAATAGGTGTACGAAATTGAACAATTCCAGATCAAAGGCAGTTCGTTCCTAATTGGATTGGTTGGTGTATTTGGTAGTTCTAGAGATCCGATTTCACTCAAACATAACCAAATGACTCGTCCGACCATATTATGATGTTGCCCAGGTTTTGGGCTCGATCCGAAATCGATAGGCGTAAGAAATTGGACAATTCATGTTCAAAGGCAGTTCGTTCCTAATTGGGTTGGTTGGTGTATTGGGTAGTTCTAGAGATCGGATTTCTCTCAAACTTAACCAAATGACTCCTCCCATCATATTATGATGTTGCCCAAGCTTTGGGCTCGATCCGAAATCAATAGGTGTAAGAAATTGGACAATTCAAGTTCAAAGGCAGTTCGTTCCAAATTGGAGTGGTTGGTGTTTTGGGTAGATCTAGAGATTGGATTTCACTCAAACTTTACCAAATGACTCCTCCCACCATATTATGATGTTGCCCCAGTTTTGGGCTCGATCCGAAATCAATAGGTGTAAGAAATTGGACAATTCAAGTTCAAAGGCAGGTCGTTCCTAATTGGGGTGGTTGGTGTATTGGGCAGTTCTAGAGATCGGATTTCACTCAAAATTAACCAAATGACTCCTCCCACCATATTATGATGTTGCCCAAGTTTTGGGCTCGATCCGAAATCAATAGTTGTAAGAAATTGGACAATTCAAGTTCAAAGGCTGTTCGTTCCTAACTGGAGTGGTTGGTGTTTTGGGTAGTTCTAGAGATTGGATTTTACTCAAACTTAACCAAATGACTCCTCCCGCCATATTATGAAGTTGCAAAAGTTTTGGGCTCGATTCGAAATCAATAGGTGTACGAAATTGAACAATTCCAGATCAAAGGCAGTTCGTTCCTAATCGGAGTGGTTGGTGTATTCCATAGTTCTAGAGATCGGATTTCACTCAAAACTAACAAAATGACTCCTCCAACCATATTATGATGTTGCCCAAGTTTTGGGCTCGATCCGAAATCAATAGGTGTAAGAAATTGGACATGTCAAGTTCGAAGGCAGTTCGTTCCTAATCGGAGTGGTTGGTGTATTCCATAGTTCTAGAGATCGGATTTCACACAGAACTAACCAAATGACTCCTCCCACCATATTCTGATGTTGCCCAAGTTTTGGGCTCAATCCGAAATGAATAGTTCTAAGAAATTGGACAATTCAAGTTCAGTGGCAGTTCGTTCCTAATTGGGGATTTTGGTGTATTGGGAAGTTCTAGAGATCGGATTTCACTCAAAATTATCCAAATGACTCCTCCCACCGTATTATGATGTTGCCCAAGTTTTGAGCTCGATCTGAAATCAATAGGTGTAAGAAATTGGACAATTCAAGTTCAAAGGCAGTTCATTCCTAATTGGAGTGGTCGGTGTTGTGGGTAGTTCTAGAGATTGGATTTCCCTCAAACATAACCAAATGAGTCCTCCCACCATATTATGATGTTGCTCAAGTTTTGGGCTCGATCCGAAGTCAATAGGTGTAAGAAATTGGACAATTCAAGTTCAAAGGCAGTTCGTTCCTAATTGGAGTGGTTGGTGTTTTGGGTAGTTCTAGAGATTGGATTTCACTCAAACTTAACGAAATGACGCCTTGCACCATGTTATGATGTTGCCCAAGTTTTGGGCTCGATCCGAAATCAACAGGTGTAAGAAATTGGACAATTCATGTTCAAAGGCATTTCATTCCTGATTGGGTGGGTTGGTGTATTAGGTACTTCTAGGGATCGGATTTCACTCAAACTTAACCAAATGACTCCTCCCACCATATTATGATGTTGCCCAAGGTTTTGGCTCGATCCGAATTCAATAGGTGTAAGAAATTGGAAAATTCAAGTTCAAAGGCAGTTCGTTCCTAATTAGAGTGGTTGGTGTTTTGGGTAGTTCTAGAGTTCGGATTTCACTCAAACTTAACCAAATGACTCCGCCCACCACATTATGTTGTTGCCCCAGTTTTGGGCTCGATCCGAAATCAATAGGTGTAAGAAATTGGACAATTTTTGTTCAAAGGCAGTTCGTTCCTAATCGAAGTGGATGGTGTATTCCATAGTTCTAGAGATCGGATTTCAATCAAAACTAACCAAATGACTCCTTGATCGGTTCATAATTGTATATCATTTTGTACCCTTCTAGCTTATGATTTGGTTATGTTTTTGAGTTAAACTTGTGCTTTTAATCCTTTTTGTGTTTATCTTTCAGTTCATTGAGCTTTAGGTAATAATGATGGCTTTAGAGAGCATAATTCATGCAATTCAAGCATGTTAAGGCCTAATTTGGATGAATGGATGAAGAGCTTAAAGACAAACTCATTTTGGCTACAGCCCCCTGCCAGTCCAGTTCCGTAGGTCATATTGCAAGCTTTGTTTCAACAACCTACATAGCTCGAATGAGGCCACATTCTTCATGCAAGTTGTTCCAATTGGTGTGTACTATAACATATCCAAAATTCAGCCCCATTGGATAAATCTGGAGTCCGTTACCTAGCAAACACAGAACCATGCTCAGGATGGATCTTATCAGCGCGCAAAATGAGTTAGCAATTTGTTTTGGCCTTAACTTCCTCCTCCGACCTTGGATTGGCCCAAATGATATATGGCTGGAAAGAAGACATTCTGAACTTCAAGTTTGAGTGCTTAAAGTCTTAATTTGATTAAGATAAGCCCAAGTTGTAAGCCCTTGAAGTTGCTGGTCATGCTGACCTCAGCATGTGCTGGTTGGATGCTTGGTCATGGTGAGCTAGGTATGAGCTATCATTTCTGGTTGGAAGCTTGGTCATGGTGACATGAAGATGAGCTAGGGCTGCTGGTGGGATCTATTGGTGAAGTGCATCAACCAATTCAAGATTTTCTAATACAAGTGCATCACCCAATTTAGATTTTCTAATACAAGTGCATCAACCATTTCAGATTTTATAAAACAAGTGTTGTATGCATTAGCCATATTGAATTCAGATTTTCACTTCCCCTAGGCCTATAAATAGGGAAGTTCTCTAAGCTTGTAAACACACCCCAAGGGGGGGAGCTCTCAAACACTTCTCTAGAGCTCCCTTCCCTTCTCTCCCTCAAATTCTCTTAGTTTCCTTTCAAGTTGTCAATTGTTGTAACAATAATGTTTTTACTAAATTTTCCTTCAAGTTTTCTTAGTTCCACTCTACTTTTCATTATGTAAATTCTTTTCTTAAGTTTTCAAGTTGAATTAGTTTCCAAGTTTCAATTATGGTTTTTGTTCTTATTCATTATGCTTATAAGTTAATATGCTAGTTTGAATGATTGATCACCATTTAGGCTTGCATGTTAGCTATCTTGGTTTGAATTAAGAGTATACACCATGCTTTAATTCGAATTGAACTATGAATAGGAAGAGTATGTATGGACATTCGACAACAGGGATTAGATACATACTTGGTTGTTTAAAATGTTCTTCTATGCTTAATGGGTTCCTAATGCTTAATTTTAGGTTAGACAACAAATGATCAAATTAGGGAATTAGGAACACAAGGTTATGACCACACACCATGGCTTAATCATACTTTAGCTAGAATCAATCCATTAATCTAAATTGAACTTGGGAACTTATTTGCTTGAGTTACTTATTTCTTTCTTCCTTGTTTTATGTTCTTTGTTTTTGTTTCTATTTTGTGTAGGGAAACTAAATTGGATCATTCAATCACCAATCCCTGTGGAATCGACCTCGCACTTACATATGCTATACTACCAACGGTTCGTGCACTTGCGAGTATCACAAGTTGAGGATGCAGCTTAATCCATTTTGGTGGAGCTAAATCTACGCAACACTCCTCCCACCATATTTTGATGTTGCCCAAGTTTTGGGCTCGATCCGAAATCAATAGGTGTAAGAAATTGAACAATTCAAGTTCAAAGGCAGTTCGTTCCTAATTGGAGTTGTTGGTGTTTTTGGTAGTTCTAGAGATCGGATTTCACTCAAACTTAACCAAATGACTCCTCCCACCAGATTTTGATATTGCCCAAGTTTTGGGCTCGATCCTAAATCAATAGGTGTAAGAAGTTGCACAATTTAAGTTCAAAGGCAGTTCGTTCCTAATTGGGGTGGTTGGTGTATTGGGTAGTTCTCGAGATCGGATTTCACTCAAACTAACCAAATGACTCCTCCCACCGTATTACGATGTGGCCCAAGTTTTGGGCTTTATCCGAAATCAATAGGTGTAAGAAATTGAACAATTCAAGTTCAAAGGAAGTTCGTTCCTAATTGGAGTTGTTGGTGTTTTGGGTAGTTCTATAGATCTGATTTCACTCAAACTTAACCAAATGACTCATCCCACCATATTATGATGTTGCCCCAGTTTTGGGCTCGATCTGAAATCAATAGGTGTAAGAAATTTGAAAATTTTAGTTCAAAGGCAGTTCATTCCTAATTGGAGTGGTTGGGGTTTTGGGTAGATCTAGAGATTGGATTTCACTCAAACTTAACCAAATGACTCCTCCCACCATGTTATGATGTTGCCCATGTTTTGGGCTCGATCCGAAATCAGTAGGTGCAAGAAACTGGACAATTTATGTTCAGAGGCAGTTCGTTCCAAATCGTAGTGGATGGTGTATTCCAAAATTCTAGAGATCGGATTTCAATCAAAACTAACCAAATGGCTCCTCCCACCATATGATGATGTTGCCCAAGTTTTGGGCTCGATCCGAAATCAATAGGCGTAAGAAATTGGACAATTCAAGTTGAAAGGAAGTTCGTTCCTAATTGGGGTGGTTGGTGTATTGGGTAGTTCTAGACATCAGATTTCACTCAAAATTAACCAAATGAGCCCTCCCACCATATTATGATGTTGCCCAAGTTTTGGGCTCAATCAGATATCAATAGGCGTAAGAAATTTGAAAATTTTAGTGTAAAGGCAGTTCGTTCCTAATTGGAGTGGTTGGGGTTTTGGGTAGATCTAGAGACTGGATTTCACTCAAATTTAACCAAATGACTCATCCCACCATATTTTGATGTTGCCCATGTTTTGGGCTAGATCCGAAATCAATAGGTGCAAGAAACTGGAAAATATATGTTCAAAGGCGGTTCGTTCCTAATCAGAGTGGTTGGTGTATTCCATAGTTCTAGAGAGCGGATTTCACTCAAAACCAACCAAATGACTCCTCCCACCATATTATGATGTTGCCCCAGTTTTGGGCTCGATCCCAAATCAATAGGTGTAAGAAATTGGACAATTCAAGTTCAAAGGCAGTTCGTTCCTAATTGGAGTGGTTGGTGTTTCGGGTAGTTGTAGAGATCAGATTTCACTCAAACTTAACCAAATGACTCCTCCCACCATATTATGATGTTGCTCAAGTTTTGGGCTCGATCCGAAATCAATAGGTGTAAGAAAATGGAAAATTTATGTTCCGAGGCAGTTCGTTCCTAATCGGAGTGGTTGGTGTATTCCATAGTTCTAGAGATCGGATTTCACTCAAAACTAACCAAATGA
The DNA here is from genome assembly GCF_965620075.1 of Prunus avium. Lineage (NCBI taxonomy): Eukaryota > Viridiplantae > Streptophyta > Magnoliopsida > Rosales > Rosaceae > Prunus > Prunus avium. Next base: position 34,037,245 of record NC_142284.1, read on the forward strand.
ATCCTCCCACCATATTATGATGTTGCCCAAGTTTTGGGCTCGATCCCAAATCAATAGGTGTAAGAAATTGGACAATTCAAGTTCAAAGGCAGTTCGTTCCTAATTGGAGTGGTTGGTGTTTCGGGTAGTTGTAGAGATCGGATTTCACTCAAACTTAACCAAATGACTCCTACCACCATATTATGATGTTGCTTAAGTTTTGGGCTCGATCCGAATTCAATAGGTGTAAGAAAATGGAAAATTTGTGTTCCGAGGCAGTTCGTTCCTAATCGGAGTGGTTGGTGTATTCCATAGTTCTAGAGATTGGATTTCACTCAAAACTAACCAAATGAGTCCTCCCACCATATTATGATGTTGCCCAAGTTTTGGGCTTTATCCGAAATCAATAGGTGTAAGAAATTGGACAATTCAAGTTCAAAGGCAGTTCGTTCCTAATTGGAGTGGTTGGTGTTTTGGGTAGTTCTTGAGATCGGATTTCACTCAAACTTAACCAAATGACTCCTCGCACCATATTATGATGTTGCCCTAGTTTTGGGCTCGATCTGAAATCAATAGGTGTAAGAAATTGGACAATTCAAGTTCAACGACAGTTCGTTCCTAGTTGGAGTGGTTGGTGTTTTGGGTAGTTCTCGAGATCGGATTTTACTCAAACTTAACCAAATGACTCCTCCCACCATATTATGTTGTTGCCCAAGTTTTGGGCTCAATCTGAAATCAATAGGTGTAGGAAATTGGACAATAACATAACCAAATCATAAGCTAGAGAGGTACAAAATGATATACAATTATGAACTGATCAAATACCCCCATACCTAGATTTTGCTAGTCCTCGAGCAAAACAACAAAAAACAAAGTTAAAAACAAAACAAGAAGTTAACTAAACCACTTCCGCAGGTAACTCGATTGCATTGAGCGCATGCAATAAGCCTTTAAACCTCTAGGCATCCCTAGTAGGAGGAGTTGTGTCTCCTGAGGGTTTAACAGAAACGATACCCACAAACGCTTTACTAACTCTACAAAACAAAGTGGTTAGTAAAACTTGAAATCAACTAATGAGAACGAAAGAAAACTTTAGTCATACCTCCAATACCATAGAGTTGCCAATATAGGTGATCAATCAGTGTGTAATGTGGAAGCTATAGCTCAAAGGCACACGGTTTCAAAGCAAGCACACTCAAGCCTTCAGGAAAGAACATGCTTCGACTCTAATTCTCACAGATAACACTCAATTGTTTAGAACCTAAGGTTTAATTTTCTCAAGAACGCATAAGTGAGTGTATGAAGTAGAAACACAAGTTTTGGTTAGATCTCAAGAATGGAATCAAATACTAAGAATAGAGATACACACATACTTACCAGTACCCATGAATACATCCTCAAAGATCAGCTAGGTCTTTCACAAGGTTGTAATGAAAGGCTAAGGTTATGGGAAATGGAAGAATTGGAAGGAAAAACAAGTAACTTAAGAACATACCATGGTTGCATTCTTCATTGATCTGCAAGGTATCATTGACTTATAATGGCATGGCTGCAAACTTCATGGTACCACCTGGCATAGACTTTATTTATTTATTTATTTATTTTTATTTTTTTTTACACTTAGATCAAATCGAAACACTTTCATCTTCGTTGATTTGATCTGCATCTTCATTAACTTCATTGCACAGATTCACACCATCTTTCATTTAGGCACATGGCAGCAACTTCCTTGCTTCAAACTTTATTTTGGCATACCTTGGTATATTTCTAAGCTATAGGGTATGGCTACAATAGGTCAAGTATCTCAGATTTAGATACAAAGGTAGGGAAATGATGAGGGTGATAGAAGAAAAGGCTTTAAGTGTTTGGCTTCAAGAGGGTTGATGGAACACACATATAGGTAGGGTGAAAAGAAAGCACATCGAATGGTTATGCACACATAGCCTAGCATCACTTCAATGAGTTCATTCATGAATGAGAGCAAGCACATGATATCTGCAAAAGAGAATCATCCTTAGTATTCAATCAAAATGGAATAATGAGATCATTTAGAGTGAAATGAAGAAAATAAATTGGGATGAGAAATAGAAACACTTTAAACCCTCTCAAGAAAGCAATTAGGCTCAATATAGCTCACTAGGGTAGTCTCCACTATTCTCCTTCGAGAATTTGAGCATGGTACTTTAGCCACCAGAATTCTAAGAGCCAAAGCTTTGTGAAGTGCAAAATTCTGATATGAAACCTCAATGGCAGCTCCATAGCATCTATTGTATGACATTAAAAAAAATTAGTGACAAATGAACGAAAATTGAAAACACAAATGAATAAAATTTAAAAACCTTCCCCCCAGACCTGAATTGAACATTGTCCTCAATGTTAAAGCAAAGTAAAGATGATTGAGAACAAGTAAATGATAAAGGGAAAAGTTAAGAAAAAGGTTTAGAAAAAAAAAAAAAATATATATATATATATATATATATATATATATACAAGCAACTCACGGATGACCAGTTAAGGGCCTCAGAAAACACAGCCAGGGGATCCGGGAAGGTTGGAGGGGTCATAATGGTCCCGCTTAAAACCCAAACTTCTTAGACACCGAAGGTGTCGCCTAAAGAACTCCTAGACACTGTATTGACAGAGGTGCTCACTGGGGTTACCAAAAGTTAGCTCATATGAAAAAAAAAAAAAAAATTCTTCTTTTTTTTTAAATTTTATTTATTTATTTATTTAAAGAAACAGAAACTTAAAATGACTAAAATAAAAACAAAACAAGTAAAGAGAAAGGATAGAAATGCTCCCCCTTGATGCGATTAGGTCGATTGCTACCAAGCACCTTCTTCTTGAACACATGGGTTGCCTCCCAAGAAGCACCTTAGTTACTGTCTTGGCAAGACATTGTGCAATCAGCTAAGTTGATGGTACGAAGGGAAGTTGATCTACCACATGGCCAGTTTGGATGCCAGCTGAAACTCCCTCATAGAATGGCTTTAAACGTTGTCCATTTACTTTGAAAGTCGAGCCATCTTTAGGGTTTTGAATCTCCACAGCTCCATAGGGAGAAACATTGACCACGGTGAATGGGCCTTGCCATCTAGACTTCAATTTTCCTGGAAAGAGACGCAAACGTGAGTTAAACAAAAGAACTGACATACCTTTGGAGAACTCTTTCCGTTGAATGTTTCTGTCATGGTAACTCTTGGTTCGTTCTTTGTAAAGCTTTGCATTCTCATAAGACTCATGTCTAATGACAGCCCTTGGAGTACCAAACCTTGTGAAAATATTATCCTTCAAGAACTTGAGCACCACCTTATGATCATTGGTTTTGGTGGCTATGGCTTCCACCCATTTAGACACATAATCAACAGCAACAAGTATGTAAGTACAACCAAAGGAAGATGGGAATGGTCCCATGAAATCAATACCCCACACATCGAAGAGCTCCACAACAAGTATGCTATTCAATGGCATTTCGTTCCTGCGACTTATGTTCCCCATCCTTTGACACCTATCACACTTGACACAAAAATTAAACGCATCTTTGAATAGAGTGGGCCAAAAGAAACCAGATTGGAGAATTTTAAGTGCTGTTTTCTTAGCTCCAAAGTGACCTCCACAAGCCAATTCGTGGCTATGCCTAAGTATGCTTTCTTGCTCTTCTTCTGGAACACATCTTCTGATGAGTTGATCCGGGCAATGCTTGAATAAGAAAGGTTCATCCCAGACATAATGTTTCACCATGGAAAAGAACTTCTTCTTGTCCTGAGAAGTTAGATCATTTCTAAGAACACCACAAGCAAGATAATTAACAAAATCAGCATACCATGGTTCTTTGACTTGGGCAGCATATAGTTGTTCATCAGGGAAAGTCTCATTCAAGGGTAGCACAGCTTCTCCTTTTTCTTCAACCACAATTCTGCTCAAATGATCAGCTACCACATTCTCACATCCCTTCTTGTCTCGAATTTCCAAATCGAACTCTTGCAGCAAGAGAATCCATCTAATCAAGCGCGGTTTGGCGTCCTTCTTAGTGAGCAAGTATCTAAGAGCTGCATGGTCAGAATAAACAATTACTTTAGAACCAACAAGATAAGAACGAAATTTTTCTAAAGCAAAAACCACAGCAAGGAACTCCTTCTCTGTTGTGGAGTAGTTGATTTGAGCATCATTCAAGGTCCGGCTAGCATAATGAATCACATGGGGGAGCTTGTTCTTCTTTTGACCTAAAACTGCACCAATAGCAAAGTCAGAGGCATCACACATTATTTCAAATGGTAAAGACCAATCTGGAGCTATGATAATAGGGGGTGAAGTTAGCTCCCTCTTCAAGGTAGTAAAGGCTTCCATGCAAGCTTCATTAAACTCAAAAACAGCATCCTTAGCAAGGAGATTACACAATGGCCTTGTAATGCTTGAGAAATTTTTGATGAACCTTCTATAGAATCCAGCATGACCCAGAAAGCTTCTAACTCCTTTTACAGAGGTAGGGGGTGGCAGATTTGAGATGAGATCGATCTTGGCTTTATCCACTTCAATTCCCTTGCTTGAAATCACATGGCCTAGCACAATGCCTTGCCTCACCATGAAGTGACACTTTTCCCAATTCAAAATCAGATTTGTTTCATGGAATCTTTTAAGCACTAGAGACAAGTGGTGAAGACAATCATCAAAAGAGGAACCAAAAACTGAAAAATCATCCATAAATACCTCAATGAATCATTCCACCATATCTGAAAAGATTGCCATCATGCATCTTTGGAAAGTTGCTGGGGCATTGCACAAACCGAATGGCATCCTTCTATAAGCAAACGTACCAAATGGGCATGTGAATGTGGTTTTCTCTTGGTCTTCCGGAGCAATGGGAATTTGATTATAACCTGAAAAACCATCAAGAAAACAATAGTAAGCATGGCCAGATAAACGTTCAAGCATTTGATCAATAAAAGGCCAGGGGAAATGATCTTTTCTAGTGGATGTGTTCAACTTCCTATAATCAATGCAAACTCTCCAACCAGTGATAGTTCGTGTAGGAACTATCTCATTCTTCTCATTCTTCACAACGGTGATTCCGGACTTCTTCGGAACAACTTGTACAGGGCTCACCCACTTAGAATCTGAAATTGGGTAGATGATTCCTACATCGAGTAGCTTTAAAACTTTAGCTCTAACCACCTCTTTCATGTTGGGATTTAGCCTCCTTTGGGCATCACGGGATGGTTTGCTGTCTTCTTCCATTAGAATCTGGTGCATGCACATGCTTGGACTAATTCCTTTGATGTCTGCTATGGTCCACCCAATGGCTGTTTTATGCTCTTTTAGAACCTTAATTAAGCTCTCTTCTTCATGTGAGGTGAGACCTGCAGCAATTATAACAGGGAGAGTTTTGTTAGCACCCAAATAAGTATATTTAAGATGATTGGGCAGTGATTTAAGTTCTAGCTTTGGTGGGGTGATAATGGATGGCTCCAATTTCGTGGATGATGGTCCAAGAGGCTCGAGTGGTGGCCTAAAGGATGGTGGGTATGGTTGAAACACTTCTAAGGCAGCCACCACTTCTTGGAACTCCGGTTCACAAAGATCTTCCTCTTCTTGTGTTAAGACAGCTTCTAGAGCATCATTAGACTTTCTCTGCAAAATTTTGGAAGAAACCTCATGATCCACAACATCAATTGAAAAGCAAGAATCAAGAGAGATAGAAGGTTGAGATAGAGCATTAAGCATTTTAAATTCAACAGTTTCACCCAGAACAGTCATGGAAAGGGTGCTATCTTTCACTTTGATAACTGTTTCTGCAGTGGCCATGAATGGCCTGCCTAGGAGAATGCGATCAACATGATCTCCATTTGGATTGTCTTCCATGTCCATCACTACAAAATCAGCAGGGAGAATTAGTGTATTAACTTGAACTAAAATATCTTCTACAATACCTTTTGGATATTTTATAGAATGATCAGCTAGTTCAAGTCGTACTGAAGTATTCTTCATCCCTTCTAAGCCAAGTTTTTGATACAATGAATATGGCATTAGGTTGACACTTGCTCCCAAGTCCAACATGGCTCTTCCAACCTTCTTGCCTCCAATGTTAATGGGAATGTCAAAGCTGCCAGGATCAACTAGTTTTGGTGGAAGCTTCCTTTGCAACACAGCACTTACATTCTGGTCAAGCTTTACATCTTCATTTGGAGCGAAATTGAGCTCGTGAGTTTTCAAGTCCTTGATGAACTTTCCATATGCAGGAATCTGTTCAATAACATCAAGCAAAGGCAAATTGATATTAACTTTACTCAAAATATCATAAATCTCTTTAAAAGCCTTATCTTGTTTTGCTTTCTTAAGATGGCCTGGAAATGGAATCGGTGGAACATATGGAGCGGGTGGCACGTATCTATCTTCTTGAAGATGTGGTGGCACACATTTGTCATCTCTCTTATGTAATTGGAATTGTTTGGATTCTTGAGAATCTGATTTGGCATTAGGAGCAGATTGAGAAGTTTTGAGATGTTCCCCTTCTGTAGCCGTGGTCTCCTCCTCTTCATCTTCTACAATCACAACATCATTTGAAAGATTAGAATCAACTTTATTATCAATGATCTTACCTGATCTGAGCACATGAATGGCCTTGGCTTCTTGGTTCTTTGGATTGATCTCGGTTTGGCTTGGCCATTTCCCAGGTTCTCTTTGAGTTATTTCAGCAGCTAATTGGCCTATTTGAACTTCCAATTTGGCAATGGCAGCTTGTGTAGTTTGCTGGAAATTGGATTGGTTGATTGCCATCTGCTTAACTATATCCTCCAATGATGATGTTTGTTGTGGCTTTTGGAATGAAGGGGGATTGGCTTGATTCTGAGTATTCCTCCATAAAAAGTTTGGATGATTCCTCCAACCTGGATTATAACTTTGAGAGTATGGATCTTTTGTTGGACCTTGGTTGTAGGAATTTACCAACTTAGCTTGCTCTTGCACAAATTCTGGATATCCAGCCCCAAGTGGACAAGCTGTGGTAGCATGGTCAGGAGTTTCGCAAATACTACACACTTCCTTCGGAGGGCTTCTTGAGTTTAATGCAAGAAGAGCATCTAGCTTTTGTTCCAGTTTTGAAATCTGCACACTAGAAGCATCATTAGAACCACTAACAACACGTTTACCTCTTGTATCCTTATGTTGGGTCTCCATTGCTATCTCCTCAAAGAGTTCGTACGTTTCTTCTGGAGTTTTGGTTTTATAAGAACCACCTGCAAAATTCGTGACAATATTATGACTAGAAGGGGTTAGTCCTTTATAAAACAAAAGCATTTGAAGCTTCAATGGAATCCCATGATGAGGACATTGATTGAGCAGCCCATTGAACCTCTCCCATGCTTCACAAAACGACTCGTCATCTTGCTGTGCAAATAACAAGATCTTATCCCTAAGCATGTCGGTCTTTTGCGTGGAGAAGTATTTCTCCAAGAACTTCTTTTGAATGGCAGCCCATGTAGTGAGTGAACCAGGCTTCAAAGAATTCAACCAATATTTCGCCTTATCCTTCAAAGTGTATGGAAACACTCTCATTCGAAGTTGATCTTCTGTCACACCTGTCAAGGGAAAAGAACTCACAACATTAAAAATATCCCTTATATGAGTTAATGGATCTTCATTAGGTAAACCATAAAAGGAAGGTAGCATATTAAGATGAGAAGATTTAAGCTCATAATTTCGAGCTACAGTGGGCAGCAAAATGCTTGAAGGAGATGCTGGAATTGTTGGGATATCAAGTTCTCCCATGAACTCATTGGCAGCCATCTCTTCTTCTTCTTCTTGGTCTGAACTTGCTTCCGAATTTGAAAGTGAAGAACCAGGAAGTTCAGTGTGGAGAGCAAGACTTGAAAATGTGGCCAGAGGTTGCTCTTTTGCAGTTGACAACTCTCTTTCTAGACGACTCTGAATTTCAGAGGTCACTCGTCTGGGCTGCAACGAGAGGTCACTCGTCTGAATTTCAGAGGTCACTTGTTCAAGTAATGGCTTTTTAGACATAAACTACCTGAAATAGAAAATTAGATTAATTAGAAACACTAAAAAGAATAGGGTAACCTTGGGCACATAACCAGGGAAGAACTTTCGTTCAGTCCCCGGCAACGGCGCCAAAATTTGTTGTTAATTATTATGTTAACTCGCAATTGTACGGGGCAATTAGTAGAATAGCAAGACAAGTACGAGGTCGTACCCACGAAGACTGAGAAGTTAAAACTAGTTATGTACTTAGCTTACCAAATTCAAGAAAGTAGGAGGTTATGTCTAAAATAGAATTTAAAGCAAGAGTGGTTGTGATTGTTGAACAAAATAAGCAAAATGAAATTGCAAACAAAAACAAGTAAACAAATGTAACAAAAAGTGGTTTTAAGAGATGGAAAACAGATTTGGAGACTAGGGCATTCGAATCACCATAACAATTCAATTCTGGGTTATAAGGAGTCAAGTAACAAGTCTAATTCAGATTCAAAGATTGATTCTAGCTAAAGTATGATTAGGCCATGGTGTTTGGTCCTAACCTTGTGTTCCTAATTCCCTAATTTGATCATTTGTTGTCTAACCTAAAATTAAGCATTAGGAACCCATTAAGCATAGAAGAACAATTTAAACAACCAAGCATGTATCTAATCCCTGTTGTCGAATGTCCATACATACTCTTCCTATTCATAGTTCAATTCGAATTAAAGCATGGTGTCTACTCTTAATTCAAACTAAGATAGTTAACAAACAAGTTCTAATGGTGATCAATCATTCAAACAAGCATGTTAACTTATAAGCATAATGAATAAGAACATGAATCATGAATCAAACTTGAAACTCCAAACTTGAAACTTATAAACCCAGAATATTCATGTTAGGTTACATCGAAGCCCTAGTTATGGATTTAGCTACTCATAATGGAAAAGAAACTAAAACAGAAATGGGAAAACATAATGAATGCCATAAGAGTAGAAAAACCCTTTTCTGAAGTTCTTGTGGTGTCCAATGCTTCTCCAAGAGCTTCTCCACATCTAGAAGGATGTATGAAGGATATGGAGGTGATTTGGGATGAGTTTGAGTGAGTGGTGATGGCTGAGAAAGAGGAAATTCGTAGGGAAATGGAAGGGAGGTTTTCTGGAGCTGTTTTGGTGATTTTGGGGCAGTTTAGAGTATTGGGTTGATTGGTTGAGTGTTTGGGGTTGTGGGAATGTATGAGGATGATTTCTGGATGTGTTGATGGAATGATGGAAGTGTGGAGGATGGCTGAAGTGAAGTTTGTAGCTTGAAGACTCCTCTATTTATAGGGCTAAGAGGGAGGAACATCATGATGAAATCCAACACCACCATTCCTCATTTAATACAACCCATAACTCCCACTTCATCTTGTCTATGTTAGTGTGGTTGGAATCAATCCCATCCCATAATTCTTTTGCTGCACCTCAAGCTTTCTTCACATGGGTGTTCAATTGTGGCTGCCTTTTGCTGCCAACCCATGTGGGTTTTCTTTTGGTTGCTGGAAATAAAAGATGCTGCTGAACCAGGCTTGGTGTATGAAGGCCTGAGATTTCAATATGTATCCAATGGGGCTCAAATTTGGATATATCATAATAGACACCCATTGGAACAACTTTGATGAAGAATGTATTCCCATCTGAGCAGTATAAGTGTACGTTTTGGGCCTTGCAAGTTGACTGCCGAAAATAGACTGGAATGTATGGTGTGCATTTTTATGGGCCCATGGATTGGGCTTGGCTTCATCAATTGATACTTTTTAGCAGTCCATCTTGCAGTTCAGAATCTCTTCTTTCCAACCACATATTAATTGGGCCAATACATGTTGGGAGGAGGAAGTTAAGGCCGAAAAAAATTGCTAACTCAGTCTGCTCGTTTTTGCACCATTTTGCTAACTGAATGATAAACAGAAAAGGGATTAAAAGCACAAGTTTAACTCAATAACATAACCAAATCATAAGCTAGAGGGGTACAAAATGATATACAATTAGGTGTAAGAAATTGGACAATTCAAGTTCAAAGGCAGTTCGTTCCTAATTGGAGTGGTTGGTGTTTTGGGTACTTCTAGAGATCGGATTTCAATCAAACATAACCAAATGACTCCTCCCACCATATTATGATGTTGCCCAAGTTTTGGGCTCGATCCGAAATCAGTAGGTGTAAGAAATTGGACAATTTATCTTCTAAGGCAGTTCGTTCCTAATCGGAGTGGTTGGTGTATTCCATAGTTCTAGAGATCGGATTTCACTCAAAACTAACCATATGACTCCTCTGTTAAGCTCATAATTTCATACATATACATGCCCAAATTTACTTACTTCTTTTGCTTAGTTTCCTAGATTTCTATGTTATTTGCCTCTCTTTGTGTGTTTTGTAGGCAAAAAGAGCAAGAGAGCATAATTCATGCAATTCAAGCATGTTAAGGCCTAATTTGGATGAATGGATGAAGAGCTTAAAGACAAACTCATTTTGGCTACAGCCCCCTGCCAGTCCAGTTCCGTAGGTCACATTACAAGATTTGTTTCAGCAACCTACACAGCTCGGATGAGGCTGCATTCTTCATGAAAGTTGTTCCAATGGGTGTGTACTATAACATATCCAAAATGCAGCCCCATTGGATAAATATGGAGTCTGTTACCTAGCAAACACAGAGCCATGCTCAGGATGGATTTTATCAGCGCGCAAAATGAGTTAGCAATTTGTTTTAGCCTTAACTTCCTCCTCCAACCTTGGATTGGCCCAAATGATATATGCCTGGAAAGAAGACATTCTGAACTTCAAGTTTGAGTGCTTAAAGTCTTAATTTGCTTAAGGGAAGCCCAATTCGTAAGCCCTTGAAGTTGCTGGTCATGCTGACCTCAGAATGAGCTATTGTTTCTGGTTGGAAGCTTGGTCATGGTGAGCTAGGCATGAGCTATTGAGCTGGTTGGAAGCTTGGTCATGGTGACATGAAGATGAGCTAGGGCTGCTGGTGGGATTTATTGGTGAAGTGCATCAACCAATTCAAATTTTCTAATACAAGTGCATCAACCATTTCAGATTTTATAAAACAAGTGTTGTATGCATTAGCCATATTGAATTCAGATTTTTCACTTCCTTAGGCCTATAAATAGGGAGGTTCTCTAAGCTTGTAAACACACCCCAAGGGGGGGAGCTCTCAAACACTTCTCTAGAGCTCCCTTCCCTTCTCTTCCTCAAATTCTCTTAGTTTCATTTTCTAGTTTTCAATTGTTGTAATGAAATCTTTTGTGTTGAAATTTTCCTTAAGTTTTTCTTAGTTCCACTTTACTTTTCATTATGTAAATTCTTTCCTTAAGTTTTCAAGTTGAATTAGTTTCCAAGTTTCAATTATGGTTTTTGTTCTTATTCATTATGCTTATAAGTTAATATGCTAGTTTGAATGATTTATCACAATTTAGGCTTGCATGTTAGCTATCTTGGTTTGAATTAAGAGTATACACCATGCTTTAATTCGAATTGAACTATGAATAGGAAGAGTATGTATGGACATTCGACAACAGGGATTAGATACATGCTTGGTTGTTTAAATTGTTCTTCTATGCTTAATGGGTTCCTAATGCTTAATTTTAGGTTAGACAACAAATGATCAAATTAGGGAATTAGGAACACAAGGTTATGACCACACACCATGGCTTAATCATACTTTAGCTAGAACCAATCCATTAATCTAATTGAACTTGAGAACTTATTTGCTTGAGGTATTTCCTTTTTCTTGTTTTATTTATTTCCTTTTTTTTCATTTCTGTTTTGTGTAGGAGAAATGAATGGGATCATTCAATCCCCAATCCTCGTGGGATCGACCTCGCACTTACATACGCTATACTACCGAACGGCTCGTGCACTTGCGAGTATCACAAGTTGAGGATGCAGCTTAATCCATTTTGGTGCAGCTGAAATGTACACAACAAGTTTTTGGCGCCGTTGCCGGGGATCGGTAACATTGTTTGATTCTATTTGGCTTTCCTACTTTATTATTATTATTTTTTCCTTAACTGGACAATTTCAAGTTTTAAAGTTAATGACGTTAATGGACAAGTTGTGTTTGTAGTCCAACATAAAAGGACAATTGCCCAACAAGCAAGAGAACTGGGTTTAAGTCCCAGCTTACACAACCCATTGGTGCTTGTTGCTTTGAAGCATGGAATTGGACTTGTGTTGATTTTTCCTTTTCATTTTTAGTTTTTTTTTTTTATATTTCGTAATCCTTTAATTCCGTTTCAAGTTTTTGTGTGTGTTTGTTTTAGCAATGTAAATAGCTCAATAAAAATGGAGAGAGATGGCAACTTCAAAGATAGGAAGTGTGGAGTAGTGGGAGAAGTCGCGACGTCCAAATGCATCACGCTCGACCTAATCGCTTCAAGGGGGAGCATTTCAATCCTTTCTCTTTACTTGTTATTATTTTAAATTTCTGTTTCTTTTTTTATAAAAATTTAAAAAAATAAAAAATTTAAAAATTTAAAAAGATTTTTCATATGAGCTGACTTATGGTAACTCCAGTGAGCACTTCCGTCAATACAGTGTCTAGGAATTCTTTAGGCGACACCTTCGCTGTCTAAGAAGTTTGGGTTTTAAGCGGGACCATTGTGACCCGTCCAACCTTCCCGGATCCCCTGGCTGTGTTTTCTGAGGCCCTTAATTGGTCATCCGTGAGTTGCTTATATATTCATTTTTTTTTTCTTTCTAAACCTTCTTCTTAACTTTTCCCCTTATCATTTACATGTTCTCAATCATCTTTACTTTGCTTTAACATTGAGGACAATGCTTCATTTAAGTTTGGGGGTGCTGGAAAGTTTTTTAGTTTGTGTGTTTGTGTTTGAAAACGTAGGCTTCTTCATTGCTAAATTTTTTTTTTCTGCTACTGTTTTGAAAGTTTGGTCCGCGCTGTGTTCTTCATTTTTTCATGCTGAATCCAACGACGTAAAGAACGTTAAATTTGACCAAGTGGTTTGAAAGTTACATGTCAAAACAGATTATATGTTGAAATTGAGCAGAATAGCAATTTGAAACCTCACGTTTTTCTTTTATGTTTCTTTTCTTTGAGTCATTTTCAGTTTTCCTTCCCACACCAATGATAAATCTTGAGTCTAACTTCTAATATGGCTCTTAGGTATTTGATAAGCATTATGTTAGGTCTGAATCTTATTCTTTTGCTAGCTAAGTCTCACATAATTATGCTTGAGCTTTCTATGCACTTTAGCCAAGATTATACAACTCTTGCATGTCTTACCCAATTGTATGCATTTTTGCTTGTGTGATTCACTGGAATGTCAAGTTTATAACTAAGATATGATTTAGGCCATCTTTGTTAAGCCTCTTTCTTTTTCCTCCATCAACCCATACAATACATATTCCATTGTAAACCCTTTTGTGCCCAAACACTTAGCCATTTCTTTCTATCACCTTATCATCCATTAAACATCCTACCATCTAGGGAACATGTAGAGTATGATTGTATTTGAGATTGTAATGTATTCAAGGCAATAAATGAGCTATAAAAAATTGAAAATAAAAAGAGAAAAGAAGTGTGGCCAATGTAGTCACGACCCTAGGGTGATATAAGGAGAAATCAAGGTGATCTAGGGTAAAGAGCCGCAAAATTGGGCCAAATATTATACAAAGTGTGTAAATATCAAAATCAAATTGTGAAGTGATTCAATTGCAAAATCTGGAGTTGTGAGCTATTCAATTTATGTGCCTTACATTTCAAATGTCAATGATCTTGTTTATATGACATGCTCTACTTTGTTCCTTAGACTTTGTGTTTCAATATCCATTCCTTTTCTAACCATTACATTACATCCATGAGTAAAGTCCTATTGATTTTGGTTTAGCTTGGCAAACTTGTGTTCATTCTTGCAGGAATTCATATCGTTGTTTGAGAAGCATGAGTTGTATCTTCATGGCTATTTCACACACACACCTTGAGCATGATTTTTTGTGAGATTGTGGTAGCACTTGAATAATGTTTAGAACTTCCTTAGTGCTTGTTTTGTTCCTTGTTGAGCCATGTCTATGAAGTTTAACATTTTTGTCCGGTTGGAAGGTTAACGGTTTTTGTATTTTGTTTTGTTTTGTTTTGCTTAAGGGCTAACAAATCTATTAAGTTTTCTAACTACTTTGTTTTGTAGAGTCAGTAAAACATTTGTGGGTATCGTATCTGTTAAACCCTTAGGAGACACAACTCCTCCTACTAGGGATACCTAGAGGTTTAAAGGCTTGTTGCATAGGCTCAATGCAATCGAGTTACCTACGAAAGTGGTCTAGTTAACTTCTTGTTTTGTTTTTAGCTTTGTTTTTCTTTTGTTTTGCTCGAGGACTAGCAAAATCTAAGTTTGGGGGTGTGTTAAGCTCATAATTTCATACATATACATGCCCAAATTTACTTACTTCTTTTGCTTAGTTTCCTAGATTTCTATGTTATTTGCCTCTCTTTGTGTGTTTTGTAGGCAAAAAGAGCAAGAGAGCATAATTCATGCAATTCAAGCATATTAAGGCCTAATTTGGATGAATGGATGAAGAGCTTAAAGACAAACTCATTTTGGCTACAGCCCCCTGCCAGTCCAGTTCCGTAGGTCACATTACAAGATTTGTTTCAGCAACCTACACAGCTCGGATGAGGCCGCATTCTTCATCAAAGTTGGTCCAATGGGTATTTACTATAACATATCCAAACTTCAGCCCCATTGGATAAATATGGAGTCTGTTACCTAGCAAACACAGAGCCATGCTCAGGATGGATTTTATCAGCGCGCAAAATGAGTTAGCAATTTGTTTTGGCCTTAACTTCCTCCTCCGACCTTGGATTGGCCCAAATGATATATGGATTGAAAGAAGACATTCTGAACTTCAAGTTTGAGTGCTTAAAGTCTTAATTTGCTTAAGGGAAGCCCAATTCGTAAGCCCTTGAAGTTGCTGGTCATGCTGACCTCAGGATGAGCTATTGTTTCTGGTTGGAAGCTTGGTCATGGTGAGCTAGGCATGAGCTATTGAGCTGGTTGGAAGCTTGGTCATGGTGACATGAAGATGAGCTAGGGCTGCTGGTGGGATTTATTGGTGAAGTGCATCAACCAATTCAAATTTTCTAATACAAGTGCATCAACCATTTCAGATTTTATAAAACAAGTGTTGTATGCATTAGCCATATTGAATTCAGATTTTTCACTTCCTTAGGCCTATAAATAGGGAGGTTCTCTAAGATTGTAAACACACCCCAAGGGGGGGAGCTCTCAAACACTTCTCTAGAGCTCCCTTCCCTTCTCTTCCTCAAATTCTCTTAGTTTCATTTTCTAGTTTTCAATTGTTGTAATGAAATCTTTTGTGTTGAAATTTTCCTTAAGTTTTTCTTAGTTCCACTTTACTTTTCATTATGTAAATTCTTTCCTTAAGTTTTCAAGTTGAATTAGTTTCCAAGTTTCAATTATGGTTTTTGTTCTTATTCATTATGCTTATAAGTTAATATGCTAGTTTGAATGATTGATCACAATTTAGGCTTGCATGTTAGCTATCTTGGTTTGAATTAAGAGTATACACCATGCTTTAATTCGAATTGAACTATGAATAGGAAGAGTATGTATGGACATTCGACAACAGGGATTAGATACATGCTTGGTTGTTTAAATTGTTCTTCTATGCTTAATGGGTTCCTAATGCTTAATTTTAGATTAGACAACAAATGATCAAATTAGGGAATTAGGAACACAAGGTTATGACCACACACCATGGCTTAATCATACTTTAGCTAGAACCAATCCATTAATCTAATTGAACTTGGGAACTTATTTGCGTGAGGTATTTCCTTTTTCTTGTTTTATTTATTTCCTTTTTTTTCATTTCTGTTTTGTGCAGGAGAAATGAATGGGATCATTCAATCACCAATCCTCGTGGGATCGACCTCGCACTTACATACGCTATACTACCGAACGGCTCGTGCACTTGCGAGTATCACAAGTTGAGGATGCAGCTTAATCCATTTTGGTGCAACTGAAATCTACTCAACATCCTCCCACCATATTATGATGTTGCCCAAGTTCTGGGCTCGATCCGAAGTCAATAGGTGTAAGAAATTGGACAATTCAAGTTCAAAGACAGTTCGTTCCTAATTGGAGTGGTTGGTGTTTTGGGTAGTTCTAGAGGTCGGATTGCACTCAAAGTTAACCAAATGACTGCTCCAACCATATTATGATGTTGCCCTAGTTTTGGGCTCGATCTGAAATCAATACGTGTAAGAAATTGGACAATTCAAGTTCAAAGGCAGTTCGTTCCTAATTGGAGTGGTTCGTGTTTTGGGTAGTTCTAGAGATCAGATTTCACTCAAACTTAACCAAATGACACGTCCCACCATATTATGTTGTTGCTCAAGTTTTGGGCTCGATCTGAAATCAATAGGTGTAAGAAATTGGACAATTTAAGTTCAAAGGCAGTTCGTTCCTAATTGGAGTGGTTGGTGTTTTGGATAGTTCTAGAGATCAGATTTCACTCAAACTTAACCAAATGACACCTCCCACCATATTATGATGTTGCCCAAGTTTTGTGCTCGATCCGAAATCAATAGGTGTAAGAAATTGGACAATTTATGTTCAAAGGCAGTTCGTTCCTAATCGGATTGGTTGGTGTATTCTATAGTTCCAGAGATCGGATTTCACTCAAAACAAATCAAATGACTCCTCCCACCGTATTATGATGTTGCCCAAGTTTTGGGCTCGATCCGAAATCAATAGGTGTAAGAAATTGGACAATTCATGTTCAAAGGCAGTTCGTTTCATATCGGAGTGGTTGGTGTATTCCATAGTTCTAGAGTTCGGATTTCACTCAAAACTAACCAAATGACTCCTCCCACCATATCATGATGTTGCCCAAGTTTTGGGCTCGATCCAAAATCAATAGGTGTAAGGAATTGGACAATTCAAGTTCAAAAGCAGTTCGTTCCCAATTGGAGTGGTTGGTGTTTTGGGTAGTTCTAGGGATCGGATTTCACTCGAACTTAACCAAATGACACCTCCCACCATATTGTGTTGTTGTCCAACTTTTGGGCTCGATCTGAAATCAATAGGTGTAAGAAACTGGGCAATTTATGTTCAAAGGCAGTTCGTTCCTAATCGGAGTGGTTGGTGTATTCTATAGTTCTAAAGATCGGATTTCCTTCAAAACAAACCAAATAACTCCTCCCACCATATTATGATGTTGCCCAAGTTTTGGGCTCGATCCGAAATCAATAGGTGTAAGAAATTGGACAATTCAAGTTCAAAAGCAGTTCGTTCCTAATTGGAGTGGTTGGTGTTTTGGGTAGTTCTAGAGATCGGATTTCACTCAAACTTAACCAAATGACTCCTCCCACCATATTATGATGTTGCCCAAGTTTTGGGCTCGATCCGAAATCAATAGGTGTAAGAAATTGGACAATTTATGTTCAAAGGCAGTTCGTTCCTAATCGGAGTGGTTGGTGTATTCCATAGTTCTAGAGATCGGATTTCAATCAAAACTAACCAAATGACTCCTCCCACCATATTATGATGTTGCTGAAGTTTTGGGCTCGATCCGAAATCAATAGGTGTAAGAAATTGGACAACTCAAGTCCGAAGGCAGTTCGTTCCTAATTGGAGTGGTTTTTGTTTTGGGTAGTTCTAGAGATTGGATTTCACTCAAACTCAACCAAATGACTCCTCCCACCATATTATGATGTTGCCCAAGTTCAGCAAGTGTCAGTTTTGGTTGGACAGAGTGAGCTTCTTGGGGCACGTGTTTTCTGCAGAGGGTGTTTTTGTGGATCTCCATAAAGTTGAGGCAGTAGTGTATTGGCCACGACCAACCAATGTTACTGAGATACGGAGTTTCCTGGGGTTAACAGGTTACTATCGTCGCTTTGTGGAGGGTTTCTCTATTATAGCAACAACTCTCACTCGTTTGACAAGAAAATGCATCAATTGGAATGGTCAGATGAGTGTGAAGAGAGTTTTAACGAACTCGAGAACAGGTTGACCACCGCTCCGGTATTAACACTTCTGGACGAGACAGGAAACTTCGTAAAATACAGTAACGCATCCTGACAAGGAGTAGGTTGTGTGCTGATGCAGCATGGTAGGGTAATTGCTTATGCTTCTAGACAACTTAAGAAGTATGAGTTGAACTATCCTACTCATGATTTGGATCTTGCCGCAGTAGTGTTTGCTCTGAAGTTTTGACGACACTATCTTTATGGGGAAATGTGCTAGACATTTAAGGATCTTAAGAGTTGAAGTATCTGTTCACCCAGAGGGAATTGAACTTGAGGCAAAGGAGATGGCTAGAGTTATGAAAGACTATGAGGGAATTATCGAGCATCACCCAGGGAGAGTAAATATGGTAGCTGATATCCTCAGCAGGAAGTTCTCGGGATCGGTACCTCATTTTCGAGGGAGGTGTCTGCCATAGTTGGTGGAAAGGAGGAAATTGAGAGTTGGGCTAGGTATGGATGATCAAGGAGCACTGTTAGCTACTCTCAATGTGAAACCAGTGCTAGTGGAGCGATTAAGTAAAGCTCAGTCTCAAGATCCACTAGTTCGTATACTGAGATTAGAGGTTGAGAATGGCACTAGGACATATTACTCAGTAAAGAATGATAGGACTTTGATGGTAGGAACAAGATTGTATGTTCCTGAGGATGAGACCTTAAAAAGGGAAATTCTTGAGGAGGCCCATTGCTCGGCCTTTGCCATGTACCTTGGCCACACCAAGATGTATCGTACTCTGAGAGCATTATTGGTGGCCTTTCTGGAAGAAACAGATTGCAGAGTACGTCAGTAGGTGTTTAATTTGTCGGCCAGTCAAGGCAGAGTGGCAGAAACCATTCGGATTGTTGCAACCACTTTCGATTCCCGAGTGGAAATGGGAGCACATTACTATGAATTTTGTGTTCAAACTTCCTCGGACAAAGGACAAGGATGATGGAATATGAGTAATTGTGGATCGACTCACTAAGTCAGCTCACTTTCTGCCGATGAGAGCAAACTATACCTTGAATAAGTTGGCCAAGATTTTTATTGATGAGATAGTGAGACTCCATGGAGCATCAGTGTCCATTATTTCCGATAGAGGTCCTCGGTTCACGTCCCATTTTTGGATGAAGTTACAGGAGGCATTTGAGACCCAGTTGCAGTTCGGAACTGCGTTCCACCCCCAGACAGATGGTCAGTCTGAAAGGATGATTCAGACTTTAGAAAATTTGTTGAGAGCATGTGCATTGCAGTTTCGGGGTAACTGGGATGAGAAATTGCCACTCATGGAGTTTGTCTATATTAACAGTTTTCAGGAGAGTATAGGAATGTCACCATTTGATGCCTTGTACGGGAAACATTGTAGAACACCTTTGTATTGGGATGAAGTGGGCGAGCACAAGTTACGGGTATCTGGGGATGTTGAAAGGACAATGAAACATGTATAAACAATTAGAGAAATGCTCAAGGTGGCCCAAGAAAGACAAAAGAGTTACGCAAATAACAGGAGGAAAGATCTTCAGTTTGAGGTTGGTGACTGGGTATTTTTTTGAAATTGTCGCCTTGGAAAGGCATAGTGAGATTTGGGAAACGAGGAAAACTAAGCCATCACTATGTTGGGCTATATGAGAATGTTTAGCGTGTGGGCCCAGTAGCTTACAGACTGGACTTCCAGCAGATATTTCCCGTCTACATGACGTATTTCACGTATCTATGCTCCGAAAGTATATTTCAGACCCATCCCATGTCTTGGAAGAACAACCCATAAAGTTGAAGGATGATTTAAGTTTTGTGGAGCAGCCTGTTCAGATTATGGATCGGAAGATGCAACTGCTTCGATCTAGAGAGATTCCACTAGTGAAGGTCTTGTGGAGGAGTCACGATGTGGAAGAGGCCACTTGGGGACCTGAAGAACAGGTGCTGGCCCAGTATACTTACCTCTTCGAGTGACAAGTACGTAAATTTCGAGGACGAAATTTTCATAAGGGGGGTAGATTGTAACAACCCAAACCTTAATTATTATTTAACTATTAATTTAATGAAGGAAAAGACTAAACTACCCTCGGAATAATTTATTAGGTTTTAAGTTGACTTTTTGACCGAGAAAGAATTTGGAAAATCCACTTGTACCATTGCATAGAGCACGACAAAACGAGTCCGTAGAAACGTAATGGGCTCAATTCCGAGTCGTATTGAAGATAATACGATCAAAATACGAAAAAGGGCAAAATTGAAATTTTGGAAAAAAAAGTCAGATTTTTAAAAAAACCAGATTTCTTCTCTCTCTCCTCACTCTCTCTCTCCCCACATCTCTTCTCTCTCTCCCTCTCGATTGTTCAGCCGCCACCCTCCCCAATTTGCAGCCACCTCCAGCCGCCACCACACCTCACCGGACCAGCCAAGGAAGCACCGCCGCCACCTCCGCAACCCAGCCAGCCTGCTCCGCCGTCCAGCTGCCACGAAGCTGCCAGAAAAATAAGAAAATCGCGGCAGATTTTCTCCGATTTGCAAATCCCTCAAACTCCCTCCTCCGGCCACCAAATCGGACGGATTAGGTATGGTTTTTCGACTGGTTTTCATGCTCTAGCTGATGGTTGGGTAGGATTGGAGAGATTTTCAGGTTTAAGAGGTTAATTTTTGAGTTAAGTTTCTGCCGAGCTTAGGATGCCGGAATCAGTCACTTCCGGTCACTTTTTGGCCTTAGTCCAAGAACAAAAGTGGTTCCAAATTTGGTGTTTTACCTAGACTAGGAGTTTGGGCCGGCGGTTTAGAGATTTTCCGGTCGCCGGAAATTGTTAGGCACACCCACGCGCGGCCGGCGCGTGGGCGGAGCGTGGGCCAGGTAGCAGGGACCACTCTTGGTCCCAGAACGATCCTAGTGTCCTCACGAGCGCGTAGGATTTCGCGGATCTCAATTCGGATAACGTTTGAACCCCGAACGGATCTCGCATAGTGTGCGTTTTCCGGGTTCAATACGTTCGGACCGTTGGATCGTAGTCAAACTGGAGTATGTCGTTCTAGGTAATTTCAGGATCGTGTAGGATTCAAAGGATCGTCAATCGGAGTCTCGGATACTCCGAAAAGGCCAACCCTAGGGCTAGGATTACAGAAAATCACTCATACGTCCGATCGTGCGATCGTGAGCAATCCAACCGTCCGATCAAGACCAAACTTTCGGGACATGTGTCCTAGGCCTATTGGAACCTCTAGGAATGATCGGATTGGAATTCTGAGGTCGTGGACCCCACGGGGTCCCGAGTTGACTTTTAGGGACTTTATCGCTTTTGAGTCCCGAGATACTTCTAAAGCGTGTCCACTGAGAGGAAAAGCTAATGTGGGCATAGGAATGACTTTTAAAGTGATGCACGCACTTTTAGGAGCCGGGGGTCAGGGTTTTTAATTTAATATTATTTTCCTGAGCAGATTTATTAATAAAATATTCATGATGGTTATACAGGCACCCGGGCACCAGGTGACCCGCAGGAGGGACCTTCAAAGGGTCCAGCTAGCTCAGAGTATCTGTGAGTGGACTGTTTGTTTTATAAACGTTTTATGCATTTTTATTTCATTATTTGATCTTGAATAAGTTTTACTGAATACAGCTTTCCTAGCATGACTTGATAGATTTAAATATTTCTGTGTATTTATGTGCTGCCTAGTGGAACATTTAAAAAGGGATTTGGAAAGTTAGAACTGAGGTATTATCAGATTAAATGGCAGCAGGATTTAAGGAATAGTTTTATAAGTAGTTTTATAAACTTTAATCTTTTTCAAGAATTATATATATATACATTTATTTTAAGCCACCATAGGTACCCAAGGTTGCCTTCAGTATAATAAATGTTGCCTCGGAAATAAAGTTGCCTTCGGAATAATATTATGTTGCCTTCAGTTATAATGATGTCGACGGACATCCAGTTGCCTTCGGGTATGTCAGCATGCTTGACACAGCCCCACGAGTCTCGGGGACGCTCGAACCGTGTGGTGCTAGGATTGCGGATCAGGCCGACCAAGTGTCCCCTGAATTCTGCTAGGATTGCGGATCAGGCCGACCAAGTGTCCCCTGAATTCTGCTAGGATTGCGGATCAGGCCGACCAAGTGTTCCCTGAATCTGCTAGGATTGCGGCTCGGGTGACTTGTGTTTCCCGAGGTCTGCTAGGATGTGTCACTTCGGTGGCACAAGTATGGAATTGACGGATTATATGGAATTGACGGAAAATAAAGGAATTGACGGATTATAAGGAATTGACGGATTACTAAATGGGTACACCTAGGTGGTAGATTTAAAGTGTTTTCAATGTTTTCAGAGACTTAATAATTGATCAAGTATATGATTGATATATATATGATTACATTGATTTCAGTACAATTACGAATAAAGAAATGTTATAGTTTCTTAACTGTTTTTACAGAGGGGTTAGTATGTTCTTATACTATTTTTTTTCTAAAACTTTGTTTTTGGTCCACTCACCCTTTTTAATGTTTTGCGCCCCCAGGCAGTAAGCGTGCACAGTGAGCCACCACCGGGCCGAGTCCATCTTCTGCCACCTTCCTTGACTAAGTAGGATTTTGTTTAATTATTTTATACTTGTACCCTAATCTGTGTAGAGCTCTGATATTGCCCTAGAACACTTGTCTAACTGTTAGTATGTAAATTTTTGGTATGCTGGCAGTTGGTGTATATTTTTATATGCATGTTTGACAGGTGTAATCTTGGGATTGGTTTAACTGCAGGGGAGACCTTGCTGAATTTTTCAGCAAAAGTCAAACCCCAGTTTTAGAAAGTTGACTGGAAGGGCAATTAGGTCTTTGGTGCTCGGCACTTGCCAGGTGTCGGACACAAACAGGGTCCGGCTCGGATTCCAAAGTGGAATTTGGGTCGGGTCCTGTCATGACTCCTCCCACCATATTATGATGTTGCCCAAGTTTTGGGCTCGATCTGAAATCAATAAGTTTAAGAAGTTCAAAGGTAGTTCGTTTCGAATTGGAGTGGTTGGTGTTTTGGGTAGTTCTATTGATCGGATTTCACTCAAACTTAACCAAATGACTCCTCCCACCATATTGTCTTGTTGCCCATGTTTGTGCTCAATCCGAACTCAATAGGTGTAAGAAATTGGACAATTGATGTTCAAACGCAGTTCGTTCCTAATCGGAGTGGTTGGTGTATTTTATAGTTCTAGAGATCAGATTTCACTCAAAACTAACCAAATGACTCCTGCCACCATATTATGATATTGCCCAAGTTTTGGGCTCGA
Source organism: Prunus avium (assembly GCF_965620075.1). Lineage (NCBI taxonomy): Eukaryota > Viridiplantae > Streptophyta > Magnoliopsida > Rosales > Rosaceae > Prunus > Prunus avium. The sequence goes on from NC_142284.1 coordinate 34,060,470, forward strand.
TACGAAATCAATAGGTGTAAGAAATTAGACAAGTCAAGTTCAAAGGCAGTTCGTTCCAGATTGGAGTGGTAGGTGTTTTGGGTAGTTCTAGAGATTGGATTTCACTCAAACGCAGTTTGTTCCTAAACGGAGTGGATGGTGTATTCCATAGTTCTAGAGATCGGATTTCACTCAAAACTAAAAAAATGACTTCTCCCACCATATTATGATGTTGCCCAAGTTTTGGGCTCGATCCGAAATCAATAGGTGTAAAAATTGGACAATTCAAGTTCAAAGGCAGTTCATTCCTAATTGGAGTGGTTGGTGTTTTGGGTAGTTCTAGAGATCGGATTTCACTCAAACATAACCAAATGACTCCTCCCACCACATTATGATGTTCTCCCAGTTTTCGACTCGATCCGAAATCAATAGGTGTAAGAAATTGGACAATCCAAGTTCGAAGGCAGTTCGTACTTAATTGGAGTGGTTGGTGTTTTGGGATGTTCTAGAGATCGGATTTCACTCAAACTTAACCAAATGACTCCTCCCACCATATTATGATGTTGCCCAAGTTTTGGGCTCGATCCGAAATCAATAGTTGTAAGAAAATGCACAATTCAAGTTCGAAGGCAGTTTGTTCCATATTCGGGTGGTAGTCGTATTTGGTAGTTCTAGAGATCGGATTTCACTCAAAATTAACCACATGACTCCTCCCACCATATTATGATGTTGCCCAAGTTTTGCGCTCGATCCGGAATCAATAGGTGTAAGAAATTGGACAATTCAAGTTCAACGACAGTTCGTTCCTAGTTGGAGTGGTTGGTGTTTTGGGATGTTCTAGAGATCGGATTTCACTCAAATTTAACCAAATGACTCGTCCCACCACATTATGATGTTGCCCAAGTTTTGGGCTCGATCCAAAAGCAATAGGCGTAAGAAATTGGGCAATTCAAGTTCAATGGCACTTCGTTCCTAATTGGGGTGGTTGGTGTATTGGGTAGTTCTAGAGATCCGATTGCACTCACAATTAACCAAATGACTCCTCCCACCATATTATGATGTTGCCCAACTTTTGTGCACTATCCGAGATGAATAGGTGTAAGAAATTGGACAATTCAAGTTCAAAGGCAGTTCGTTCCAAATTGGAGTGGTTGGTGTTTTGGGTAGTTCTAGAGATCGGATTTCACTCAAATTTAACCAAATGACTCGTCCCACCATAATATGATGTTGCCCAAGTTTTGGGCTCGATCCAAAATCAATAGGTGTAAGAAATTGGACAATTTATGTTCAATGGCAGTTCGTTCCTAATCGGAGTGGTTTGTGTATTCCATAGTTCTAGAGATCGGATTTCACTCAAAACTAACCAAATGACTCCTCCCACCATATTATGATGTTGCCCAAGTTTTGGTCTCGATCTGAAATCAATAGGTGTAAGAAATTAATAGGTGTAAGAAATTGGACAATTCAAGTTCAAAGGCAGTTCGTTCCTAATTGGAGTGGTTGGTGTTTTTGGTAGTTCTAGAGATTGGATTTCACTCAAACTTAACCAACTGACTACTCCCACTGTATTATGATGTTGCCCCAGTTTTGGGCTCGATCCGAAATCGACAGGTGTAAGAAATTAGACAATTCAAGTTCAAAGGCAGTTCGTTCCTAATTGGAGTGGTTGGTGTTTCGGGTAGTTCTAGTGATTGGATTTCACTCAAACTTTACCAAATGACTCCTCCCACCATATTATGATGTTGCCCAAGTTTTGGGCTCGATCTGACATCAATAGGTGTAAGCCATTGGACAATTCAAGTTCAAAGGCAGTTCGTTCCTAATTCGGGTGGTCGGTGTATTGGGAAGTTCTAGAGATCGGATTTCACTCAAAATTAACCAATTGACTCCTCCCAGCATATTATGTTGTTGCCCAAGTTTTGGGCACTATCCGAGATCAATAGGTGTAAGAAATTGGACAATTCAAGTTTAAAGGCAGTTCGTTCCTAATTGGAGTGGTTGGTGTTTTGGGTAGTTCTAGAGATCGGATTTCACTCAAAATTAACCAAAAGACTCCTCCCACCACATTATGATGTTGCCCAAGTTTTGGGCTCAATCCGAAATCAATAGGAGTAAGAAATTGGACAATTCAAGTTCAAAGGCAGTTCGTTCCTAATTGGAGTGGTTGGTGTTTTTTGTGGTTCTAGCGATCGGATTTCACTCAAACTTAACCAAATGACTCCTCCCACCATATTATGATGTTGTCCCTGTTTTGGTCCCGATCCGAAATTGATAGGTGTAAGAAATTGGACAATTCAAGTTCAAAGGCAGTTCGTTCCAAATTAGAGTGGTCGGTGTTTTGGGTAGTTCTACAGATCGGACTTCACTCAAACTTAACCAAATTATTCCTCCCACCATATTATGATGTTGCCGAACTTTTGGGCCCGATCCGTAATCAATTGGTGTAAGAAATTGGACAATTCAGGTTCAAAGGGACTTCGTTCCTAATCGGAGTGGTTGGTGTTTTGGGTAGTTCTAGAGATCGGATTTCACTCCAACTTACCCAAATGACTCCTCCCCCCATATTATGAGGTTGCCCAAGTTTTGGGCTCGATCTGAAATCAATAGGTGTAAGAAATTGGACAATTCAAGTTCAAAGGCAGTTCGTTCCTAATTGGAGTGGTTGGTGTTTTGGGTAGTTCTACAGATCGGATTTCACTCAAACTCATCCAAATGACTCCTCCCACCGTATTATGATGTTGCCCAAGTTTAGGGCTCGATTCGAAATCAATAGGTGTAAGAAATTGGACAAATCAAGTTCGAAGGCAGTTCGTTCCTATTCGTAGTGGTTGGTGTATTTAATAGTTCTAGAGATCGGATTTCACTCAAAACTAACCAAACGACTCCTCCCACCACATTATGATGTTGCCCCAGTTTTGGGCTCGATCCGAAATCAATAGGTGTAAGAAATTGGACAATTCAAGTTCAAAGGCAGTTCGTTCCTAATTGGAGTGGTTGGTGTTTTGGGTTGTTCTAGAGATAGGATTTCACTCAAACTTAACCAAATGAATCCTCCCACCATCTTATAATGTTGCCCAAGTTTTGGGCTCGATCCGAAATCAATAGGTGCAAGAAATTGGACAATTCAAGTTCAAAGGCAGTTCACTCCTAATTGGAGTGGTTGGTGTTCTGGGTAGTTCTAGCGATCGGATTTCACTCAAACTTAACCAAATGACTCCACCCACCACATTATGATTTTCTCCCAGTTTTGGGCTCGATCCGAAATCAGTAGGTGTAAGAAATTGGACAATTCAAGTTCAAAGGCAGTTCATTCCTAATTAGAGTGGTTGGTGTTTTGGGTAGTTCTAGACATCGGATTTCACTAAAACTTAACCAAATGACTCCTCCCACCGTATTATGATATTGCCCAAGTTTTGGGCTCAATCCGAAATCAATAGGTGTAAGAAATTGGACAATTCAAGTTCGAAGGCAGTTCGTTCCTAATTGGAGTGGTTGGTGTTTTGGGTTGTTCTAGATATCGGATTTCTCTCAAACTTAACCAAATGACTCCTCCCACCATATTATGATGTTGCCCAAGTTTTGGGCTCGATCCGAAATCAATAGGTGTAAGAAATTGGACAATATATCTTCTAAGGCAGTTCGTTCCTAATCGGAGTGGTTGGTGTATTCCATAGTTCTAGAGATCGGATTTCACTCAAAACAAACCAAATGAATCCTCCCACCATATTATGATGTTGCCCAAGTTTTGGGCTCGATCCGAAATCCATAGGAGTAAGAAATTGGACAATTCAAGTTCAAAGGGCGTTCGTTCCTAATTGGGGTGGTTTTTCAATTGGGTAGTTCTAGAGATCGGACTTCACTCAAAATGAACCAAATGACTCCTCCCACCATATTATGATGTTGCCCAAGTTTTGGGCTCGATCCGAAATCAATAGGTGTAAGAAAATGGACAATTCAAGTTCAAAGGCAGTTCGTTCCTAATTGGAGTGGTTGGTGTTTTGGGTGGTTCTAGCGATCGGATTTCACTCAAACTTAACCAAATGACTCCTCCCATCACATTATGATGTTGTCCCAGTTTTGGACTCGATCCGAAATCAATACGTGTAAGAAATTGGAGAATTCAAGTTCCTAGGCAGTTCGTACCTAATTGGAGTGGTTGGTGTTTTGGGTAGTTCTAGAGATCGGATTTCACACAAACTCAATCAAATGACTCCTCCCACCATATTGTGATGTTGCCCAAGTTTTGGGCTCGATCCGAAATCAATAGGTGTAAGAAATTGGACAATATATCTTCTAAGGCAGTTCGTTCCTAATCGGAGTGGTTGGTGTATTCCGTAGTTCTAGAGATCGGATTTCACTCAAAACTATCCAAATGACTCCTCCCACCGTATTACGATGTTGCCCAAGTTTTGGGCTCGATCCGAAATCAAAAGGTGTAAGAAATTGGACAATTCAAGTTCAAAGGCAGTTCGTTCCTAATCGGAGTGGTTGGTGTATTCCGTAGTTCTAGAGATCGGATTTCACTCAAAACTAACCAAAAGACTCCCCCCACCATATTGTTATGTTGCCCAAGTTTTGGGCTCGATCCGAAATCAATAGGTGTAAGAAATTGGACAATTCAAGTTCAAAGGCAGTTCGTTCCTAATTGGAGTGGTTGGTGCATTGGGTAGTTCTAGAGATCGGATTTCACTCAAACATAACCAAATGACTCCTCCCACCATATTATGATGTTGCCCAAGTTTTGGGCTCGATCCGAAATCAATAGGTGTAAGAAATTGGACAATTCAAGTTCAAAGGCAGTTTATTCCTAATTGGAGTGGTTGGTGTTTTGGGTAGTTCTAGAGATCGGATTTCACTCAAACTTAACCAAATGACTCCACCCACCACATTATGATGTTCTCCCAGTTTTGGGGTCGATCCGAAATCAGTAGGTGTAAGAAATTGGACAATTCAAGTTCAAAGGGAGTTCATTCCAAATTGGAGTGGTTGGTGTTTTGGGTAGTTCTAGACATCGGATTTCACTAAAACTTAACCAAATGACTCCTCCCACCGTATTATGATGTTGCCCAAGATTTTGGCTCGATCCGAAATCAATAGGTGTAAGAAATTGGACAATTCAAGTTCGAAGGCAGTTCGTTCCTAATTGGAGTGGTTGGTGTTTTGGGTTGTTCTAGATATCGGATTTCTCTCAAACTTAATGAAATGACTCCTCCCACCATATTATGGTGTTGCCCAAGTTTTGGGCTCGATCCGAAATCAATAGGTGTAAGAAATTGGACAATTCAAGTTCAAAGGCAGTTCGTTCCTAATTGGAGTGGTTGGTGTTTTGGGTAGTTCTAGCGATCGGATTTCACTCAAACTTAACCAAATGACTCCTCCCACCACATTATGTTGTTGTTCCGGTTTTCGACTCGATCCGAAATCAATAGGTGTAAGAAATTGGACAATCCAAGTTTGGAGGCAGTTCGTTCCTAATTGGAGTGGTTGGTGTTTTGGGATGTTCTAGAGATCGGATTTCACTCAAACTTAACCAAAGGACTCCTCCCACCATATTATGATGTTGCCCAAGTTTTTGGCTCGATCCGAAATCAATAGGTGTAAGAAATTGGACAATATATCTTATAAGGCAGTTCGTTCCTAATCGGAGTGGTTGGTGTATTCCATAGTTCTAGAGGTCGGATTTCACTCAAAACTATCCAAATGAATACTCCCACCATATTATGATGTTGCCCAAGTTTTGGGCTCGATCCGAAATCAATAGGAGTAAGAAATTGGACAATTCAAGTTCGAAGGCCGTTCGTTCCTAATTGGGGTGGTTTTTGCATTGGGTAGTTCTAGAGATCGGATTTCACTCAAACTTAACCAAATGACTCGTCCCCCCATATTATGATGTTGCCCAAGTTTTGGGCTCGATCCGAAATCAATAGGTGTAAGAAATTGGACAATTCATGTTCAAAGGCAGTTCATTCCTAATTGGAGTGGTTGGTGTTTTGGGTAGTTCTAGAGATCGGATTTCACTCAAACTTAACTAAATGACTCCTCCCACCATATTATGATGTTGCCCCAGTTTTGGGCTCGATCCAAAATCTATAGGCGTAAGAAGTTGGAGAAGTCAAGTTCAAAGGAAGTTCGTTCCTAATTGGAGTGGTTGGTGTTTTGGGTAGTTCTAGAGGTCGGATTTCACTCAAATTTAACCAAATGACTCCTCCCACCATATTATGATGTTGCTCAAATTTTGGGCTCGATTCGAAATCAATAGGTGTAAGAAATTGGACAATTCAATTTCAAAGGCAGTTCGTTACAAATTGGAGTGGTTGGTGTTTTAGGTAGTTGTAGAGATCGGATTTCATTCAAACTGAACCAAATGACTACTCCCACGATATTGTGAGGTTGCCCAAGTTTTGGGCTCGATTCGAAATCAATAGGTGTAAGAAATTGGACAATTCAATTTCAAAGGCAGTTCGTTCCTAATCGGAGTGGTTGGTGTATTCCGTAGTTCTAGAGATCGGATTTCACTCAAACTTAACCAAATGACTCCTCCCACCATATTATGATGATGCCCAAGTTTTGGGCTCGATTCGAAATCAATAGGTGTAAGAAATTCGACAATTCAAGTTCAAAGGCAGTTCGTTCCAAATTGGAGTGGTTATTGTTTTAGGTAGTTCTAGAGATTGGATTTCACTCAAACTTAGCCAAATGACTCCTCCCACCATATTGTGATGTTGCCAAAGTTTTGGGCTCGATCCGAAATCAATAGGTGTAAGAAATTGGACAATTCAAGTTCAAAGGCAGTTCGTTCCAAATTGGAGTGGTTTCTGTTTTGGGTAGTTCTAGAGATCGGATTTCATTCGAACTTAACCAAATGACTCCTCCCCCGATATTGTGTGGTTGCCCAAGTTTTGGGCTCGATCCGAAATCAATAGGTGTAAGAAATTGGACAATTCAAGTTCAAAGGTAGTTTGTTCCTAATTGGAGTGGTTGGTGTTTTGGGTAGTTCCAGAGATCGGATTTCACTCAAAATGAACCAAATGACTCCTCCCACCTTATTATGATGTTGCCCAAGTTTTGGGCTCGATCCGAAATCAATAGGTGTAAGAAATTGGACAATTCAAGTTCAAAGGCAATTCTTTCCTAATAGGAGTGGTTGGTGTTTTGGGTAGTTCTAGAGATCGGATTTCACTCAAAATTAACCAAATGACTCCTCCCACCATATTATGATGTTGCCCAAGTTTTGGGCTCGATCCCAAATCAATAGGTGTAAGAAATTGGACAATTCGAGTTCAAAGGCAGTTCGTTCCAAATTGGAGTGGTTGGTGTTTTGGGTAGTTCTAGAGATCGGATTTCACTCAAACATAACCCAATGACTCCTCCCACCATATTATGATGTTGCCTAAGTTTTGGGCTCGATCCGAAATCAATAGGTGTAAGAAATTGGACAATATATCTTCTGAGGTAGTTCATTCCTAATCGGAGTGGTTGGTGTATTCCATAGTTCTAGAGATCGGGTTTCACTCAAAACTAACCAAATGACTCCTCCCACCATATTGTGATGTTGCCCACGTTTTGGGCTCGATCCGAGATCAATAGGAGTAAGAAATTGGACAATTCAAGTTCGAAGGCAGTTCGTTCCTAATTGGAGTAGTTGGTGCATTGGGTAGTTCTAGAGATCGGATTTCACTCAAAATTAACCAAATGACTCCTCCCACCATATTATGATGTTGCCCAAGTTTTGGGCTCGATCCCAAATCAATAGGTGTAAGAAATTGGACAATTCGAGTTCAAAGGCAGTTCGTTCCAAATTGGAGTGGTTGGTGTTTTGGGTAGTTCTAGAGATCGGATTTCACTCAAACATAACCAAATGACTCCTCCCACCATATTATGATGTTGCCCAAGTTTTGGGCACGATCCGAAATCAGTAGGTGTAAGAAATTGGACAATTCAAGTTCAAAGGCAGTTCGTTCCTAATTGGAGTGGTTGGTGTGTTGGGTAGTTCTAGGGATTGGATTTCACTCAAACTTAACCAAAGGACTCCTCCCACCATACTATGTTGTTGCCCAAGTTTTGGGCTCGATCCGAAATCAATAGGTGTAAGAAATTGGACAATTCAAGTTCAAAGGCAGTTCGTTCCTAATTGGAGTGGTTGGTGTTTTGGGTAGTTCTAGAGATTGGATTTCACTCAAACTTAACCAAATGACTCCTCCCACCACATTATGATGTTGCCTAAGTTTTGGGCTCGATCCAAAATCAATAGGTGTACGAAATTGGACAATTCAAGTTCAAAGGCAGTTCGTTCCTAATCGGAGTGGTTGGTGTATTCCGTAGTTCTAGAGAACGGATTTCACTCAAAAATAACCAAAAGACTCCTCCCACCATATTATTATGTTGCCCAAGTTTTGGGCTCGATCCCAAATCAATAGGTGTAAGAAATTGGACAATTCGAGTTCAAAGGCAGTTCGTTCCAAATTGGAGTGGTTGGTGTTTTGGGTAGTTCTAGAGATCGGATTTCACTCAAACATAACCAAATGACTCCTCCCACCATATTATGACGTTGCCCAAGTTTTGGGCTCGATCCGAAATCAATAGGTGTAAGAAATTGGACAATTCGAGTTCGAAGGCAGTTCGTTCCAAATTTGAGTGGTTGGTGTTTTGGGTAGTTCTAGAGATCGGATTTCACTCAAACATAACCAAATGAGTCCTCCCACCATATTATGTTGTTGACCAAGTTTTGGGCTCGATCCGAAATCAATAGGTGTAAGAAATTGGACAATTCAAGTTCAAAGGCAGTTCGTTCCTAATTGGAGTGGTTTGTGTTTTGGGTAGTTCTAAAGATCGGATTTCACTCAAACTTAACCAAATGACTCCTCCCACCATATTATGATGTTGCCCAAGTTTTGGGCTCGATCCGAAATCAATAGGTGTAAGAAATTGGACAATATATCTTCTAAGGCAGTTCGTTCCTAATCGGAGTGGTTGGTGTATTCCGTAGTTCTAGAGATCGGATTTCACTCAAAACTATCCAAATGACTCCTCCCACCATATTATGATGTTGCCCATGTTTTGGGCTCGATCCGAAATCAATAGGTGTAAGAAATTGGACAATATATCTTCTAAGGCAGGTCGTTCCTAATCGGAGTGGTTGGTGTATTCCATAGTTCTAGAGATCGGATTTCACTCAAAACTAACCAAATGACTCCTCCCACCATATTATGATGTTGCCCACGTTTTGGGCTCGATCCGAAATCAATAGGAGTAAGAGATTGGACAATTCAAGTTCAAAAGCAATTCGTTCCTAATTGGAGTGGTTGGTGTTTTGGGTAGTTCTAGAGATTGGATTTCACTCAAACTTAACCAAATGACTCCTCCCACCATACTATGTTGTTGCCCAAGTTTTGGGCTCGATCCGAAATCAATAGGTGTAAGAAATTGGACAATTCAAGTTCAAAGGAAGTTCTTTCCTAATTGGAGTGGTTGGTGTTTTGGGTAGTTCTAGAGATTGGATTTCACTCAAACTTAACCAAATGACTCCTCCCACCATACTATGTTGTTGCCCAAGTTTTGGGCTCGATCCGAAATCAATAGGTGAAAGAAATTGGACAATTTATGTTCAAAGGCAGTTCGTTCCTAATCGGAGTGGTTGGTGTATTCCACAGTTCTGGAGATCGGATTTCACTCAAACTTAACCAAATGACTCGTTCCCCCATATTATAATGTTGCCCAAGTTTTGGGCTCGATCCGAAATCAATAGGTGTAAGAAATTGGACAATTCAAGTTCAAAGGCAGTTCGTTCCTAATTGGAGTGGTTGGTGTTTTGGGTAGTTCTAGAGATCGGATTTCACTCAAACTTAACCAAATGACTCGTCCCACCATATTATGTTGTTGCCCAAGTTTTGGGCTCGGTACGAAATCAATAGGTGTAATAAATTGGACAATTCAAGTTCAAAGGCAGTTCGTTCCCAATTGGGGTCGTTGGTGCATTGGGTAGTTCTAGAGATCGGATTTCACTCAAAATTAACCAAATGACTCCTCCCACCATATTATGATGTTGCCCAAGTTTTGTGCTGGATCTGAAATGAATAGGTGTAAGAAATTGGACAATTCAAGTTCAAAGGCAGTTCGTTCCAAATAGGAGTGGTTGGTGTTTTGGGTAGTTCTAGAGATCGGATTTCACTCATACTTAACCAAAAGATGCCTCCCACCATATTATGATGTTGCCCAAGTTTTGGGGTCGATCCGAAATCAATAGGTGTAAGAAATTGGACAATTCAAGTTCAAAGGCAGTTCGTTCCTAATTGGAGTGGTTGGTGCATTGGGTAGTTCTAGAGATCGGATTTCACTCAAAATTAACCAAATGACTCCTCCCACCATATTATGATGTTGCCCAAGTTTTGGTCTAGATCCGAAATCAATAGGTGTAAGAAATTGGACAATTCAAGTTCGAAGGCAGTTCGTTCCAAATTGGAGTGGTTGGTGTTTTGGGTAGTTCTAGAGATCGGATTTCACTAAAACTTAACCAAATGACTCCTCCCACCATATTATGATGTTGCCCAACTTTTGGGCTCGATCCGAAATCAATAGGTATAAGAAATTGGACAACATATCTTCTAAGGCAGTTCGTTCCTAATCGGAGTGGTTGGTGTATTCCATAGTTCTAGAGATCGGATTTCCCTCAAAACTAACCAAATGACTCCTCCCACCATACTATGATGTTGCCCACGTTTTGGGCTCGATCCGAAATCAATAGGAGTAAGAAATTGGACAATTCAAGTTCAAAGGCAGTTCGTTCCTAATTGGAGTGGTTCGTGTTTTGGGTAGTTCTAGAGATCGGATTTCGCTCAAACATAACCAAATGACTCCTCCCACCGTATTATGATGTTGCCCAAGTTTTGGGCTCGATCCGAAATCAATAGGTGTAAGAAATTGGACAATTCAAGTTCAAAGGCAGTTCGTTCCTAATCGGAGTGGTTGGTGTATTCCGTAGTTCTAGAGATCGGATTTCACTCAAAACTAACCAAAAGACTCCCCCCACCATATTATTATGTTGCCCAAGTTTTGGGCTCGATCCGAAATCAATAGGTGTAAGAAATTGGACAATTCAAGTTCAAAGGCAGTTCATTCCTAATCGGAGTGGTTGGTGTATTCCGTAGTTCTAGAGATCGGATTTCACTCAAAACTAACCAAAAGACTCCCCCCACCATATTATTATGTTGCCCAAGTTTTGGGCTCGATCCGAAATCAGTAGGTGTAAGAAATTCGACAATTCAAGTTCAAAGGCAGTTCGTTCCTAATTGGAGTGGTTGGTGCATTGGGTAGTTCTAGAGATCGGATTTCGCTCAAAATTAACCAAATGACTCCTCCCACCATATTATGATGTTGCCCAAGTTTTGGGCTCGATCCGAAATCAATAGGTGTAAGAAATTGGACAATTCGAGTTCAAAGGCAGTTCGTTCCAAATTGGAGTGGTGTTTTGGGTAGTTCTAGAGATCGGATTTCCCTCAAACATAACCAAATGACTCCTGCCACCATATTATGATGTTGCCCAAGTTTTGGGCTCAATCCGAAATCAATAAGTGTAAGAAATTGGACAATTCAAGTTCAAAGGTAGTTCGTTCCTAATTGGAGTGGTTGGTGTATTGGGTAGTTCTAGACATCGGATTTCACTCAAACTTAACCAAAGGACTCCTCCCACCAGATTATGATGTTGCCCAAGTTATGTGCTCGATCCGAAATCAATAGGTGTAAGAAATTGGACAATTCGAGTACAAAGGCAGTGCGTTCCAAATTGGAGTGGTTGGTGTTTTGGGTAGTTCTGGAGATCGGATTTCACTCAAACATAACCAAATGACTCCTCCCACCGTATTATGATGTTGCCCAAGTTTTGGGCTCGATCCGAAATCAGTAGGTGTAAGAAATTGGACAATTCAAGTTCAAAGGCAGTTCATTCCTAATAGGAGTGGTTGGTGTTTTGGGTAGTTCTAGAGATCGGATTTCACTCATACTCAACAAAATGACTCCTCCCACGATATTATGCTGTTGCCCAAGTTTTGGGCTCGATCCGAATTCAATTGGTGTAAGAAATTGGACAATTCAAGTTCGAAGGCAGTTCATTCCAAATTGGAGTGGTTGGTGGTTTGGGTAGTTCTAGAGATCGGATTTCACTCAAACTTAACCAAAGGACTCCTCCCACCATATTATGATGTTGCCCAAGTTTTGGGCTCGATCCGAAATCAATAGGTGTAAGAAATTGGACAATATATCTTCTAAGGCAGTTCGTTCCTAATCGGAGTGGTTGGTGTATTCCATAGTTCTAGAGATCGGATTTCACTCAAAACTAACCAAATGACTCCTCCCACCATATTATGACGTTGCCCACGTTTTGGGCTCGATCCGAAATCAATAGGAGTAAGAAATTGGACAATTCAAGTTCAAAGGCAGTTCGTTCCTAATTGGAGTGGTTGGTGTTTTGGGTAGTTCTACAGATTGGATTTCACTCAAACTGAACCAAATGACTCATCCCACCATATTATGATGTTGCCCAAGTTTTGGGCTCGATCCGAAATCAATAGGTGTAAGAAATTGGACAATTCAAGTTCAAAGGCAGTTCGTTCCTAATCGGAGTGGTTGGTGTATTCCGTAGTTCTAGAGATCGGATTTCACTCAAAACTAACCAAAAGACTCCTCCCACCATATTATTATGTTGCCCAACTTTTGGGCTCGATCCGAAATCAATAGGTGTAAGAAATTGGACAATTCAAGTTCAAAGGCAGTTCGTTCCTAATTGGAGTGGTTGGTGTTTTGGGTAGTTCTACAGATTGGATTTCACTCAAACTGAACCAAATGACTCCTCCCACCATATTATGATGTTGCCCAAGTTTTGGGCTCGATCCGAAATCGATAGGTGTAAGAAATTGGACAATTCAAGTTCAAAGGCAGTTCGTTCCTAATCGGAGTGGTTGGTGTATTCCGTAGTTCTAGAGATCGGATTTCACTCAAAACTAACCAAAAGACTCCTCCCACCATATCATTATGTTGCCCAACTTTTGGGCTCGATTCGAAATCAATAGGTGTAAGAAATTGGACAATTCAAGTTCAAAGGCAGTTCGTTCCTAATTGGAGTGGTTGGTGTTTTGGGTAGTTCTAGAGATCGGATTTCACGAAAAGTTAACCAAATGACTCCTCCCACCATATTATGATGTTGCCCAAGTTTTGGGCTCGATCCGAAATCAATAGGTGTTAGAAATTGGACAATTCAAGTTCAAAGGCAGTTCGTTCCAAACTGGAATGGTTCGTGTTTTGGGTAGTTCTAGAGATCAGATTTCACTCAAACTTAACCAAATGACTCCTCCCACCATATTATGATGTTGCCCAAGTTTTGGGCTCGATCCGAATTCAATACGTGTAACAAATTGGACAATTCACATTCAAAGGCCGTTCGTTCCTAATTGGAGTGGTTGATGCTTTGGGTAGTTCTAGAGATCAGATTTCAATCAAACTTAACCAAATGACTCCTCCCACCATATTATGATGTTGCCCAAGTTTTGGGCTCGATCCGAAATCAATAGGTGTAAGAAATTGGACAATTCAAGTTCAAAGGCAGTTCGTTCCTAATTGGGGTGGTTTTTGCATTGGGTAGTTCTAGAGATCGGATTTCACTCAAAATAAACCAAATGACTCCTCCCATCATATTATGATGTTGCCCAAGTTTTGGGCTCGATCCGAAATCAATAGGTGTAAGAAATAGGACAATTCAAGTTCAATGGCAGTTCGTTCCAAATTGGAGTGGTCGGTGTTTTGGGTCGTTCAAGAGATTTGATTTCACTCAAACTTAGCCAAATGACTCCTCCCACCATATTATGATATTGCCCAAGTTTTGGGCACGATCCGAAATCAATAGGTGTAAGAAATTGGACAATTCAAGTTCAAAGGAAGTTCGTTCCAAATTGGAGTGGTTGGTGTTTCGAGTAGTTCTAGAGATTGGATTTCGCTCAAACTTAACCAAATAACTCCTCCCACTATATTATGATGTTGCCCATGTTTTGGGCTCGATCCGAAATCAATAGGTGTAAGGAATTGGACAATTCAAGTTCAAAGGCAGTTCGTTCCAAATTGGAGTGGTTGGTGGTTTGGGTAGTTCTAGAGATCGGATTTCACTCAAACTTAACCAAAGGACTCCTCCCACCATATTATGATGTTGCCCAAGTTTTGGGCTCGATCCGAAATCAATAGGTGTAAGAAATTGGACAATATATCTTCTAAGGCAGTTCGTTCCTAATCGGAGTGGTTGGTGTATTCCATAGTTCTAGAGATCGGATTTCACTCAAAACTAACCAAATGACTCCTCCCACCATATTATGACGTTGCCCACGTTTTGGGCTCGATCTGAAATCAATAGGAGTAAGAAATTGGACAATTCAAGTTCAAAGGCAGTTCGTTCCTAATTGGAGTGGTTGGTGTTTTGGGTAGTTCTACAGATTGGATTTCACTCAAACTGAACCAAATGACTCCTCCCACCATATTATGATGTTGCCCAAGTTTTGGGCTCGATCCGAAATCAATAGGTGTAAGAAATTGGACAATTCAAGTTCAAAGGCAGTTCGTTCCTAATCGGAGTGGTTGGTGTATTCCGTAGTTCTAGAGATCGGATTTCACTCAAAACTAACCAAAAGACTCCTCCCACCATATCATTATGTTGCCCAACTTTTGGGCTCGATTCGAAATCAATAGGTGTAAGAAATTGGACAATTCAAGTTCAAAGGCAGTTCGTTCCTAATTGGAGTGGTTGGTGTTTTGGGTAGTTCTAGAGATCGGATTTCACGAAAAGTTAACCAAATGACTCCTCCCACCATATTATGATGTTGCCCAAGTTTTGGGCTCGATCCGAAATCAATAGGTGTTAGAAATTGGACAATTCAAGTTCAAAGGCAGTTCGTTCCAAACTGGAATGGTTCGTGTTTTGGGTAGTTCTAGAGATCAGATTTCACTCAAAATTAACCAAATGACTCCTCCCACCATATTATGATGTTGCCCAAGTTTTGGGCTCGATCCGAATTCAATACGTGTAACAAATTGGACAATTCACATTCAAAGGCCGTTCGTTCCTAATTGGAGTGGTTGATGCTTTGGGTAGTTCTAGAGATCAGATTTCAATCAAACTTAACCAAATGACTCCTCCCACCATATTATGATGTTGCCCAAGTTTTGGGCTCGATCCGAAATCAATAGGTGTAAGAAATAGGACAATTCAAGTTCAATGGCAGTTCGTTCCAAATTGGAGTGGTCGGTGTTTTGGGTCGTTCAAGAGATTTGATTTCACTCAAACTTAGCCAAATGACTCCTCCCACCATATTATGATATTGCCCAAGTTTTGGGCACGATCCGAAATCAATAGGTGTAAGAAATTGGACAATTCAAGTTCAAAGGAAGTTCGTTCCAAATTGGAGTGGTTGGTGTTTTGGGTAGTTCTAGAGATTGGATTTCGCTCAAACTTAACCAAATAACTCCTCCCACTATATTATGATGTTGCCCATGTTTTGGGCTCGATCCGAAATCAATAGGTGTAAGAAATTGGATAATTCAAGTTCAAAGGCAGTTCGTTCCTAATTGGGGTGGTTTTTGCATTGGGTAGTTCTAGGGATCGGATTTCACTCAAAATGAACCAAATGACTCCTCCCACCACATTATGATGTTGACCAAGTTTTGGGCTCGATCTGAAATCAATAGGTGTAAGAAATTGGACAATTCAAGTTCAAAGGCAGTTCGTTCCTAATTGGAGTGGTTGGTGTTTTGGGTAGTTCTAGAGATTGGATTTCACTCAAACTTAGTCAAATGACTCCTCCCCCCATATTATGATGTTGCCCAAGTTTTGGGCTCGATACGAAATCAATAGGTGTAAGAAATTGGACAATTCAAGTTCAACGGCAGTTCGTTCCTAATTGGAGTGGTTCGTGTTTCGGGTAGTTCTAGAGATTGGATTTCACTCAAACTTAACCAAATGACTCCTCCCACTATATTATGATGTTGCCCAAGTTTTGGGCTCAATCCGAAATCAATAGGTGTAAGAAATTGGACAATTCAAGTTCAAAGGCAGTTCGTTCCTAATTGGGGTGGTTTTTGCATTGGGTAGTTTTAGAGATCGTATTTCACTCAATAGGTGTAAGAAATTGGACAATTTATGTTCAAAGGCAGTTCGTTCCTAATCGGAGTGGTTGGTGTATTCCGTAGTTCTAGAGATCGGATTTCACTCAAAACTAACCAAATGACTCCGACCACCATATTATGATGTTGCCCAAGTTTTGGGCACGATCAGAAATCAATAGGTGTAAGAAATTGGACAATTCAAGTTGAATGGCAGTTCGTTACAAATTGGAGTGGTCGGTGTTTTGGGTAGTTAAAGAGATTTGATTTCACTCAAACTTAACCAAATGACTCCTCCCAGCATATTATGATATTGCCCAAGTTTTGGGCACGATCCGAAATCAATAGGTGTAAGAAATTGGACAATTCAGGTTCAAAGGCAGTTCGTTCCTAATTGGGGTGGTTTTTGCATTGGGTAGTTCTAGAGATCGGATTTCACTCAAAATGAACCAAATGACTTCTCCCACCATATTCTGATGTTGCCCAAGTTTTGGGCTCGATCCGAAATCAATAGGTGTAAGAAATTAGACAATTCAAGTTCAAAGGAAGTTCGTTCCTCTTTGGGGTGGTTGGTGTATTGGGTAGTTCTAGACATCGGATTTCACTCAAACTTAACCAAATGACTCCGACCACCATATTATGATGTTGCCCAAGTTTTGGGCTCGATCCGAAATCAATAGGTGTAAGAAATTGGACAATTCAAGTTCAAAGGCAGTTCGTTCCAAATTGGAGTATTTGGTGTTTTGGGTTGTTCTAGAGATTGGATTTCACTCAAACTTAACCAAAAGACTCCTCCCACCGTATTATGATGTTGCCGATGGTTTGGGCTCGATCCGAAATCAATAGGTGTAAGAAATTTGACAATTCAAGTTCAATGGCATTTCCTTCCAAATTGGAGTGGTTGGTGTTTCGGGTAGTTCTAGAGATTGGATTTCACTCAAACTTAATCAAATGACACCTCCCACCATATTATGATGTTGCGCATGTTTTGGGCTCGATCCGAAATCAATAGGTGTAAGAAATTGGACAATTTATGTTCAAAGGCAGGTCGTTCCTAATTGGAGTGGTTGGTGTTTTGGGTAGTTCTAGAGATCGGTTTTCACTCAAACTTAACCAAATGACTCCTCCCACCATATTATGATGTTGCCCAAGTTTTGGGCTCGATCCGAAGTCAATAGGTGTAAGAAATTGGACAATTCAAGTTCAACGACAGTTCGTTCCTAATTGGAGTGGTTGGTGTTTTGGGTAGTTCTAGAGATCGGATTTCTCTCAAACTTAACCAAATGACTCCACCCACCATATTATGATGTTGCCCAAGTTTTCGGCTCGATACGAAATCAGTAGGTGTAAGAAATTGGACAATTTATGTTCAAAGGCAGTTCGTTCCTAATCGGAGTGGTTGGATTATTCCATAGTTCTAGAGATCGGATTTCACTCAAAACTAACCAAAAGACTCCTCCCACCATATTATTATGTTGCCCAAGTTTTGGGCTCGATCCCAAATCAATAGGTGTACGAAATTGGACAATTCAAGTTCAAAGGCAGTTCGTTCCTGATTGGAGTTGTTGCTGTTTTGGGTAGTTCTAGAGATCGGTTTTCACTCAAACTTCACGAAATGACTCCTCCCACCATATTATGATGTTGCCCAAGTTTTTGGCTCGATCCGAAGTCAATAGGTGTAAGAAATTGGACAATCCAAGTTCAAAGGCAGTTCGTTTCTAATTGGAGTGGTTGGTGTATTGGGTAGTCCTAGAGATCGGATTTCACTCAAACTTAACCAAATGACTACACCCACCATATTATGATGTTGCGCAAGTTTTTGGCTCGATCCGAAATCAATAGGTTTAAGAAATTGGACAATTTATGTTCAAAGGCAGTTCGTTCTTAATCGGAGTGGTTGGTGTATTCCATAGTTCTAGAGATCGGATTTCACTCAAAACTAAACAAATGACTCCGACCACCATATTATGATGTTGCCCAAGTTTTGGGCTCGATCCGAAGTCAATAGGTGTAAGAAATTGGACAATTCAAGTTCAACGGCAGTTCGTTCCTAATTGGATTGGTTGGTGTTTTGGGTAGTTCTAGAGATCGGATTTCTCTCAAATTTAACCAAATGACTCCACCCACCATATTATGATGTTGCCCAAGTTTTCGGCTCGATACGAAATCAGTAGGTGTAAGAAACTGGACAATTTATGTTCAAAGGCAGTTCGTTCCTAATCGGAGTGGTTGGATTATTCCATAGTTCTAGAGATCGGATTTCACTCAAAACTAACCAAAAGACTCCTCCCACCATATTATTATGTTGCCCAAGTTTTGGGCTCGATCCCAAATCAATAGGTGTAAGAAATTGGACAATTTATGTACGGAGGCAGTTCTTTCCTAATCGGAGTGGTTGGTGTATTCCATAGTTCTAGAGATCGGATTTCACTCAAAACTAACCAAATGACTTCTCCCACCATAGTATGATGTTGCCCAAGTTTTGGGCTCGATCCGAAATCAATAGGAGTAAGAAATTGGACAATTCAAGTTCAAAGGCAGTTCGTTCCTAATTGGAGTGGTTGGTGTTTTGGGTAGTTCTAGAGATTGGATTTCACTCAAACTTAACCAAATGACTCGTCCCACCATACTATGTTGTTGCCCAAGTTTTGGGCTCGATCCGTAATTAATAGGTGTAAGAAATTGGACAATTCAAGTTCAAAGGCAGTTCGTTCGTAATTGGACTGGTTGGTGTTTTGGGTAGTTCTAGATATTGGATTTCACTCAAACTTAACCAAATGACTCCTCCCACCATACTATGTTGTTGCCCACGTTTTGGGCTCGATCCGAAATCAATAGGTGTATGAAATTGGACAATTTATGTTCAAAGGTAGTTCGTTCCTAATCGGAGTGGTTGGTGTATTCCATAGTTCTAGAGATCGGATTTCACTCAAAACTAACCAAATGACTCGTCCCACCACATTATGATGTTGCCCAAGTTTTGGTGTCGATCCGAAATCAGTAGGTGTAAGAAATTGGACAATATAAGTTCAAAGGCAGTTCGTTCCTAATTGGAGTGGTTGGTGTTTTGGATAGTTCTAGAGATCGGACTTCACTCAAACTTAACCAAATGACTCCACCCCCCCATATTATGATGTTGCCCAAGTTTTGGGCTCGATCCGAAATCAATAGGTGTAAGGAATTGGACAATTCAAGTTCAAAGGCAGTTCTTTCCTAATTGGAGTGGTTGGTGTTTTGGGTAGTTCTAGAGATCGGATTTCCCTCAAACTTAACCAAATGACTCCTCCCACCATATTATGATGTTGCCCAAGTTTTGGGGTCGATCCGAAATCAATAGGTGTAATAAATTGGACAATTCAAGTTCAAAGGCAGTTCGTTCCTAATTGGAGTGTGTGGTGTTTTGGGTAGTTCTAGAGATCGGATTTCACTCAAACTTAACCAAATGACTCCACCCACCATATTATGATGTTGCCCAAGTTTTGGGCTAGATCCGAAATCAATATGTGTAAGAAATTGGACAATTTATGTTCAATGGCAGTTCGTTCCTAATCGGAGTGGTTGGTGCATTCCATAGTTCTAGAGATCGGATTTCACTCAAAACTAACCAAATGACTCCTCCCACCACATTCTGATGTTGCCCAAGTTTTGGGCTTCATCCGAAATCAATGGGTGTAAGAAATTGGACAATTTATGTTCAAAGGCAGTTCGTTCCTAGTCGGAGTGGTTGGTGTATTCCATAGTTCTAAAGATCGGATTTCACTCAAAACTAACCAAATGACTCCGACCACCATATTGTGATGTTCCCCAAGTGTTGGGCTCGATACGAAATCAATAGGTGTAAGAAATTGGACAATTCAAGTTCAAAGGCAGTTCGTTCCTAATTGGGGTGGTCGGTGCATTGGGTAGTTCTAGAGATCGGATTTCACTCAAAACTAACCAAAAGACTCCTCCCACCATATTATATTGTTGCCCAAGTTTTGGACTCAATCCGAAATCAATAGGTGTAAGAAGTTGGACAATTTATGTTCAAAGGCAGTTCGTTCCTAATTGGAGTGGTTGGTGTTTTGGGTAGTTCTAGTTATCGGATTTCACTCAAAGTAAACCAAATGACTCTTACCACCATATTATGATGTTGCCCAAGTTTTGGGCTCTATTCGAAATCAATTGGTGTAAGAAATTGGACAATTCATGTTCAAAGGCAGTTCGTTCCAAATTGGAGTGGTTGGAGTTTTGGGTAGTTCTAGAGATTGGATTTCACTTAAACATAACCAAATGACTCCTCCCACCATATTATGATGTTGCCGAAGTTTTGGGCTCGATGCGAAATCAATAGGTGTAAGAAATTTGACAATTCAAGTTCGAAGGCATTTCCTTCCAAATTGGGGTGGTTGGTGTTTCAGGTAGTTCTAGAGATTGGATTTCACTCAAACTTAACCAAATGACTCCTCCCACCATATTATGGTGTTGCTCATGTTTTGGGTTCGATCCGACATCAATAGGTGTAAGAAATTGGACAATTCAAGTTCAAAGGCAGTTCGTTTCTAATTGGAGTGGTTGATGCTTTGGGTAGTTCTAGAGATCGGATTTCACTCAAACTTAACCAAATGACTCCTCCCACCATATTATGATGTTGCCCAAGTTTTGGGCTCTATCCGAAGTCAATAGGTGTAAGAAATTGGACAATTCAAGTTGAACGGCAGTTCGTTCCTAATTGGAGTGGTTGGTGTTTTGGGTAGTTCTAGAGATCGGATTTCACTCAAATTTAACCAAATGACTCCACCCACCATATTATGATGTTGCCCAAGTTTTGGGCTCGATTCGAAATCAATAGGTGTAAGAAATTGTACAATTCAAGTTCGAAGGCAGTTCGTTCCTAATCGGAGTGGTTTGTGTATTCCATAGTTCTAGAGATCGGATTTAACTCAAAACTAACCAAATGACTCTTCCCACCATATTATGATGTTGCCCAAGTTTTGGCCCCGATCCGAAATCAATAGGTGTAAGAAAGTGGACAATTCAAGCTGAAAGGAAAGTTCCTAATTGGAGTGGTTGGTGTTTTGGTTGGTTCTAGAGATCGGATTTCACTCAAACTTAACCACACGACTCCTCCCACCACATTATGATGTTGCCAAAGTTTTGGGCTCGATCCGAAATCAATAGGTGTAAGAAATTGGACAATTCAAATTCAAAGGCAGTTCGTTCCTAATTGGAGTGGTTAGTGTTTTGGGTAGTTCTAGAGATTGGATTTCACTCAGACTCAACAAAATGACTCCTCCCACCATATTATGATGTTGCCCAAGTTTTGGGCTCGATCCGAAATCAATAGGTGTAAGAAATTGGACAATTCAAGTTCGAAGGCAGTTGGTTCCTAATTGGAGTGGTTGGTGTTTTGGGTAGTTCTAAAGATCGGATTTCACTCAAACTTAACCAAATGACTCCTCCCACCATATTATGTTGTTGCCCAAGTTTTGGGCTCGATCCGAATTCAATAGGTGTAAGAAATTGGACAATTTATGTTCAAAGGCATTTCGTTCCTAATCGGAGTGGTTGATGTATTCCATAGTTCTAGAGATCGGATTTCACTCAAAACTAACCAAATGACTCCTCCCATGATATTATGATGTTGCCCAAGTTTTGGGCTCGATCCGAAATGAATAGTTGTATGAAATTGGACAATTCAAGTTCAAAAGCAATTCGTTCCTAATTGGAGTGGTTGGTGTTTTGTGTAGTTCTAGGGATCGGATTTCACTCAAACTTAACCAAACTATGCCTCGTACCATATTATGATGTTGCCCAAGTTTTGGGCTCGATCCGAAATCAATTGGTGCAAGAAATTGGAGAATTCTTGTTCAAAGGCAGTTCGTTCCAAATTGGAGTGGTTGGTGTTTTGGGTAGTTGTTGCGTAGATACAGCTGCACCAAAATGGATTCAGCTGCATCCTCAACTTGTGATACTCGCAAGTGCACGAGCCGTTCGGTAGTATAGCGTATGTAAGTGCGAGGTCGATTCCACAGGGATTGGTGATTGAATGATCCAATTTAGTTTCCCTACACAAAACAGAAAAGAAAAAGAAAGGAAATAAATAAAACAAGGAAAAAAAGATATAACTAAATCAAGCAGATAAGTTCCCAAGTTCAATTAGATTAACGGATTGATTCTAGCTAAAGTATGATTAAGCCATGGTGTTTGGTCATAACCTTGTGTTCCTAATTCCCTAATTTGATCATTTGTTGTCTAACCTAAAATTAAGCATTAGGAACCTATTAAGCATAGAAGAACAATTTAAACAACCAAGCATGTATCTAATCCCTGTTGTCGAATGTCCATACATACTCTTCCTATTCATAGTTCAATTCGAATTAAAGCATGGTGTCTACTCTTAATTCAAACCAAGATAGCTAACATGCAAGCCTAAATGGTGATCAATCATTCAAACTAGCATATTAACTTATAAGCATAATGAATAAGAACAAAAATCATAATTGAAACTTGGAAACTAATCAAACTTGAAACTAAAGAAAAGAATTTACATAACAATGAAAATTAAGTAGAACTTGGAAAAACTTAAGGAGAATTTCAGCACAAAGATCTCATTATAACAATTGAAAACTAGAAAGAGAAACTAAGAGAATTTGAGGGAGAGAAGGGAAGGGAGCTCTAGAGAAGTGTTTGAGAGCTCCCCCCCTTGGGGTGTGTTTACAAGCTTAGAGAACCTCCCTATTTATAGGCCTAAGGAAGTGAAAAATCTGAATTCAATATGGCTAATGCATACAACACTTGTTTTATAAAATCTGAAATGGTTGATGCACTTGTATTAGAAAATTTGAATTGGTTGATGCACTTCACCAATAAATCCCACCAGCAGCCCTAGCTCATCTTCATGTCACCATGACCAAGCTTCCAACCAGCTCAATAGCTCATGCCTAGCTCACCATGACCAAGCTTCCAACCAGAAACAATAGCTCATCCTGAGGTCAGCATGACCAGCAACTTCAAGGGCTTACGAATTGGGCTTCCCTTAAGCAAATTAAGACTTTAAGCACTCAAACTTGAATTTCAGAATGTCTTCTTTCCAGCCATATATCATTTGGGCCAATCCAAGGTCGGAGGAGGACGTTAAGGCCAAAACAAATTGCTAACTCATTTTGCGCGCTGATAAAATCCATCCTGAGCATGGCTCTGTGTTTGCTAGGTAACAGACTCCATATTTATCCAATGGGGCTGAATTTTGGATATGTTATAGTACACACCCATTGAAACAACGTTCATGAAGAATGTTGCCTCATCCGAGCTATGTAAGTTGCTGAAACAAAGCTTGTAATATGACCTACGAAACTGGACTGGCAGGGGGCTGTAGCCAGAATGAGTTTGTCTTTAAGCTCTTCATCGATTCATCCAAATTAGGCCTTAACATGCTTGAATTGCATGAATTATGCTCTCTTGCTCTTTTTGCCTACAAAACACACAAAGAGAAAAAAATAACATAGAAATCTAGGAAACTAAGCAAAAGAAGTAAGTAAATTTGGGCATGTATATGTATGAAATTATGAGCTTAACACACCCCCAAACTTAGATTTTGCTAGTCCTCGAGCAAAACAAAAGAAAAACAAAGATAAAAACAAAACAAGAAGTTAACTAGACCACTTTCGTAGGTAACTCGATTGCATTGAGCGAATGCAACAAGCCTTTAAACCTCTAGGCATCCCTAGTAGGAGGAGTTGTGTCTCCTGAGGGTTTAACAGATACGATACCCACAAACGTTTTACTGAGTCTACAAAACAAAGTAGTTAGAAAACTTAATAGATTTGTTAGCCCTTAAGCAAAACAAAACAAAACAAAATACAAAAACCGTTAACCTTCCAACCGGACAAAAATGTTAAACTTCATAGACATGGCTCAACAAGGAACAAAACAAGCACTAAGGAAGTTCTAAACATTATTCAAGTGCTACCACAATCTCACAAAAATCATGCTCAAGGTGTGTGTGTGTGGGAAGTAGCCATGAAGATACAACTCATGCTTCTCAAACAACGATATGAATTCTTGCAAGAATGAACACAAGTTTGCCAAGCTAAACCAAAATCAATAGGACTTTACTCATGGATGTAATGTAATGGTTAGAAAAGGAATGGATATTGAAATACAAAGTCTAAGGAACAAAGTAGAGCATGTCATATAAACAAGATCATTGACATTTGAAATGTAAGGCACATAAATTGAAAAGCTCACAACACCAGATTTTGCAATTGAATCACTTCAAAATTTGATTTTGACATTTACACACTTTGTATAAAATTTGGCCCAATTTTGCGGCTCTTTACCCTAGATCACCTGTATTTCTCCTTATATCACCCTAGGGTCGTGACTACATTGGCCACACTTCTTTTCTCTTTTTCTTTTGATTTTTTTTTTCTTTAGCTCATTTATTGCCTTGAATACAATCTGAAATACAATCATACTCTACATGTCCCCTAGATGGTAGGATGTTTAATGGATGATAAGGTGATAGAAAGAAATGGCTAAGTGTTTGGGCACAAAAGGGTTTACAATGGAATATGTATTGTATGGGTTGATGGAGGAAAAAGAAAGAGGCTTAACAAAGATGGCCTAAATCATATCTTAGTTATAACTTAACATTCCAGTGAATCACACAAGCAAAAATGCATACAATTGGGTAAGACATGCAAGAGTTGTATAATCATGGCTAAAGTGCATAGAAAGCTCAAGCATAATTATGTGAGACTTAGCTAGCAAAAGAATAAGATTCAGACCTAACACAATGCTTATCAAATTCCTAAGAGCCATATTAGAAGTTAGACTCAACATTTATTATTGGTGTGGGAAGGAAAACTGAAAATCACTCAAAGAAAAGAAACACAAAAGAAAAACGTGAGGTTTCAAATTGCTGTTCTGCTCAATTTCTAGGAAACTAAGCAAATGAAATAAGTAAATTTGGGCATGTATATGTATGAAATTATGAGATTAGCAGTAGTTCTAGAGGTCAGATTTCACTCAAACTCAACCAAACTACGCCTCCTACCATAGTATGATGTTGCCCAAGTTTTGGGCTCGATCCGAAATCAATTGGTGCAAGAAATTGGACAATTCTTGTTCAAAGGCAGTTCATTCCTAATTGGAGTGGTTGGTATTTTGGGTAGTTGTAGAGATCGGATTTCACTCAAACTTAACCAAATCACTCCTCCCACCATATTATGATGTTGCCCAGGTTTTGGGCTCGATCCGAATTCAATGGGTGTAAGAAATTGGACAATTTATGTTAAAAGGCAGTTCGTTCCTAATCGGAGTGGTTGGTGTATTCCATACTTCTAGAGATCGGATTTCACTCAAAACTAACCAAATGACTCCTCCCACCATATTATGATGTTGCCCAAGTTTTGGGCTTGATCCGAAATGAATAGGTGTATGAAATTGGACAATTCAAGTTCAAAGGCAGTTCGTTCCTAATTGGAGTGGTTGGTGTTTTGGGTAGTTCTAGAGATCGGATTTCACTCAAACTCAACCAAATGACTCCTCCCAACACATTATGATGTTGCCAAAGTTTCGGGCTCGATCCGAAATCAATAGGTGTAAGAAATTGGACAATTCAAGTTCGAAGGCAATTCGTTCCTAATTGGAGTGGTTGGTGTTTTGGGTAGTTCTAGAGATCGGATTTCACTCAAACTTAACCAAATGACTCCTCCCACCATATTATGATGTTGCCCAAGTTTTGGGCTCGATCCGAAATCAGTAAGTGTAAGAAATTCGACAATTTATGTTCAAAGGCAGTTCGTTCCTAATCGTAGTGGTAGGTGTATTCCATAGTTCAAGAGATCGGATTTCACTCAAAACTAACCAAATGATTTCTCCGACCATATTATGATGTTGCCCAAGTTTTGGGCTCTATCCGAAATCAATAGGTCTAAGAAATTGCACAATTGAAGTTCAAAGGTAGTTCGTTCCCGATTGGAGTGGTTGGTGTTTTGGGTAGTGCTAAAGTTCGGATTTCGCTCAAACTTAGACAAATGACTCCTCCCACCATATTATGATGTTGCCCAAGTTTTGGGCTCGATCCGAAATCAATAGGTGTAAGAAATTGGACAATTCAAGTTCAAAGGCAGTTCGTTCCTAATTGGAGTGGTTGGTGTTTAGGGTAGTTCTAGAGATCGGATCTCACTCAAAGACAACCAAATGACTCCTCCCACCGTATTATGATGTTGCCCAAGTTTTGGGCTCGATCTGAAATCAATAGGTGTAAGAAATTGGACAATTCAAGTTCAAAGGCAGTTCGTTCCAAGTTGGAGTGGTTGGTGTTTTGGGTAGTTCTAGAGATAGGATTTCACTCAAACTTAACCAAATGACTCCTCCCACCATATTATGATGTTGCCCAATTTTTGGGCTTGATCCGAAATATATATGTGAAAGAAATTGGACAATTTATGTTCAAAGGCAGTTTGTTCCTAATCGGAGTGGATGGTGTATTCCATAGTTCTAGAGATCGGATTTCACTCAAAACTAACCAAATGACCCCTCCACCCATATTTTGATGTTGCCCAAGTTTTGGGCTCGATCCAAAATCAATAGGTGTAAGAAATTGGACAATTCAACTTCGAAGGCAGTTCGTTCCTAATTGGTGTGGTTGGGTTATTGTGTAATTCTAGAGATTAGATTTCACTCAAAGTTAACCAAATGACCCCTCCCACCGTATTATGATGTTGTCCAAGTTTTGGGCTCGATCCGAAATCAATAGGTGTAAGAAATTGGACAATTCAAGTTCAAAGGCAGTTCGTTCGTAATCGGAGTGGATGGTGTATTCCATAGTTCTAGAGATCGGATTTCACTCAAAACTAACCAAATGACCCCTCCCATCATATTTTGATGTGGCCCAAGTTTTGGGCTTGATCCAAAATCAATAGGTGTAAGAAATTGGACAATTCAAGTTCAAAGGCATTTCGTTCCTAATTGGAGTGGTTGGTTTTTTGGGTAGTTCGAGAGATCGGATTTCACTCAAACTTAACCAAATGACTCCTCCCACCATATTATGATGTTGCCCAGGTTTTGGCGTCGATCCAAAATCAATTGGTGTAAGAAATTGGACAATTTATGTTCAAAGGCAGTTCGTTCCTAATCGGAGTGGTTGGTGTATTCCATAGTTCTAGAGAACGGATTTCACTCAAAACTAACCAAATGACTCCTCCCACCATATTATGATGTTGGCCCGGATTTGGGCTCGATCCGAAATCTATAGGTGTAAGAAGTTGGACAATTCAAGTTCAAAGGAAGTTCGTTCCTAATTGGAGTGGTTGCTGTTTTGGGTAGTTCTAGGGGTCAGATTTCCCTCAAATTTAACCAAATGACTCCTCCCACCATATTATGATGTTGCCCAAGTTTTGGGCTCTATCCGAAATCAATACGTGTAAGAAATTGGACAATTCAATTTCAAAGGAAGTTCGTTCCTAATTGGAGTGGTTGGTGTTTTGGGTAGTTCTAGAGGTCAGATTTCACTCAAACTTAAACAAATGACTCCTCCCACCATATTATGATGTTGCCCAAGTTTTGGGCTTTATCCAAAATCAATTGGTGTAAGAAATTAGACAATTTATGTTCAAAGGCAGTTCGTTCCTAATCGGAGTGGATGGTGTATTCCATAGTTCTAGAGATCGGATTTCACTCAAAACTAACCAAATGACCCCTCCCACCATATTTTGATGTGGCCCAAGTTTTGGGCTCGATCCGAAATCAATGGGTGTAAGAAATTGGACAATTCAAGTTTAAAGGCAGTTCGTTCCTAATTGGAGTGGTTGGTCTTTTGGGTAGTTCGAGAGATCGGATTTCACTCAAACTTAACCAAATGACTCCTCCCACCATATTATGATGTTGCCCAGGTTTTGGCCTCGATCCAAAATCAATTGGTGTAAGAAATTGGACAATTTATGTTCAAAGGCAGTTCGTTCCTAATCGGAGTGGTTGGTGTATTCCATAGTTCTAGAGATCAGATTTCACTCAAAACTAACCAAATGACTCCTCCCACCATATTATGATGTTGCCCAAGTTTTGGGCTCCATCCAAAATCAATAGGTGTAAGAAATTGGACAATTCAAGTTCAAAGGAAGTTCGTTCCTAATTGGAGTGGTTGGTGTTTTGGGTGGTTTAAACATCGGATTTCACTCAAACTTAACCAAATGACTCCTCCCACCATATTATGGTGTTGCCCAAGTTTTGGGCTCGATCCGAAATCAATAGGTGTAAGAAATTGGACAATTTATGTTCCAAGGCAGTTCGTTCCGAATCGGAGTGGTTGGTGTATTCCGTAGTTCTAGAGATCGGATTTCACTCAAAACTAACCAAATGACTCCTCCAACCATATTATGATGTTGCCCAAGTTTTGGGCTCGATCCGAAATCAATAGGTGTAAGAAATTGGACAATTCAACTTCAAAGGTAGTTCGTTCCAAATTGGAGTGGTTGGTGTTTCGGGTAGTTCTAGAGATTGGATTTCACTCAAACTTAACCAAATGATTCCTCCCACCATATTATGATGTTGCCCAAGTTTTGGGCTCGATCCGAAATCAATAGGTGTAAGAAATTGGACAATTCAAGTTCAAAGGCAGTTCGTTCCAAATTGGAGTGGTTGGTGTTTCGGGTAGTTCTAGAGATTGGATTTCACTCAAACTTAAACAAATGATTCCTCCCACCATATTATGATGTTGCCCAAGTTTTGGACTCGATCCAAAATCAATAGGTGTAAGAAATTGGACAATTTATGTTCAAAGGCAGTTCGTTCCTAATCCGAGTGGATGGTGTATTCCATAGTTCTAGAGATCGGATTTCACTCAAAACTAACCAAATGACCCCTCCCACCATATTTTGATGTGGCCCAAGTTTTGGGCTCGATCCGAAATCAAAAGGTGTAAGAAATTGGACAATTCAAGTTCAAAGGCAGTTCGTTCCTAATTGGGGTGGTTGGTGTATTGGGAAGTTCTAGAGATCGGATTTCACTCAAACTTAACCAAATGACTCCTCCCCCCGTATTATGATGTTGCCCAAGTTTTGGGCTCGATCCAAAATCAATAGGTGTAAGAAATTGCACAATTCAAGTTCAAAGGCAGTTCATTCCTAATTGTAATGGTTGGTGTTTTGGGTAGTTCTAGAGATCGGATTTCACTCAAACTTAACCAATTGACTCCTCCCACCATATTATGTTGTTGCCCAAGTTTTGGGCTCGATCCGAAATCAATAGCTGTAAGAAATTGGACAGTTCAAGTTCAAAGGCAGTTCGTTCCTAATTGGAGTGGTTGGTGTATTGGGTAATTCTAGAGATCGGATTTCATTCAAACTTAATCAAATGACTCCTCCCACCATATTATGACGTTGCCCAAGTTTTGGGCTCGATCCGAAATCAATAGGTTTAAGAAATTGGACAATTTATGTTCAAACGCAGTTCGTTCCTAATCGGAGTGGTTGGTGTATTCCATAGTTCTAGAGATCGGATTTCACTCAAAACTAACCAAATAACTCCGACCACCATAATATGATGTTGCCCAAGTGTTGGGCTCGATCCGAAATCCATATTTGTAAGAAATTGGACAATTCAAGTTCAAAGGTAGTTCGTTTCTAATTGGAGTGGTTGACGTTTTGGGTAGTTCTAGAGATCAGATTTCACTCGAACTTAACCAAATGACTCCTCCCGTCATATTATGATTTTGCCCTTGTTTTGGGCTCGATCCGAAATTAATTGGTTTAATAAATTGGACAATTTATGTTCAAAGGCAGTTCGTTCCTAATCGGAGTGGTTGGTGTATTCCATAGTTCTAGAGATCGGATTTCACTCAAAACTAACCAAATGACCCCTACCACAATATTTTGATGTTGCCCAAGTTTTGGGCTCGATCCAAAATCAATAGGTGTAAGAAATTGGACAATTCAACTTCAAAGGCAGTTCGTTCCTAATTGGAGTGGTTGGTGTATTCCATAATTCTAGAGATCGGATTTCACTCAAAACAAACCAAGTGACTCCTCCCACCATATTATGATATTGCCCAAGTTTTGGGCTCGATCCGAAATCAATAGGTGTAAGAAATTGGACAATTCAAGTTCAAAGGCAGTTCGTTCCTAATTGGAGTGTTTGGTGTTTTGGGTAGTTCTAGAGATCGGATTTCACTCAAAATTAACCAAATGACTCCTCCCACCATATTATGATGTTGCCCAAGTTTTGGGCTCGATCCGAAATCAATAGGTGTAATAAATTGGACAATTCAAGTTCAAAGGGAGTTCGTTCCAAATTGGAGTGGTTGGTGTTTTGGGTAGTTCTAGGGATTGGATTTCACTCAAACTTAACCAAATGACTCCTCCCACCATATTATGATGTTGCCCAAGTTTTGGGCTCGATCCGAAATCAATAGGTGTAAAAAATTGGACAATTCAAGTTCAAAGGCAGTTCGTTCCTAATTAGAGTGCTTGGTGTTTTGGGTAGTTCCAGAGATAGGATTTCACTCAAACTTAACCAAATGACTCCTCCCACCATATTATGATGTTGCCCAAGTTTTGGGCTCGATCCGAAATCAATAGGTGTAAGAAATTGGACAATTCAAGTTCAAAGGCAGTTCGTTCCTAATTGGAGTGGTTGGTGTTTTGGGTAGTTCTAGAGATCGGATTTCACTCAAACTTAACCATATGTCACCTCCCATCATATTATGGTGTTGCCCAAGTTTTGGGATAGATCCAAAATCAATAGGTGTAAGAAATTGGACAATTCAAGTTCAAAGGCAGTTCGTTCCTAATTGGTGTGGTTGGGTTATTGTGTAATTCTAGAGATTAGATTTCACTCAAACTTAACCAAATGACCCCTCCCACCGTATTATGATGTTGCCCAAGTGTTGGGCTAGATCCGAAAACAATAGGTGTAAGAAATTGGACAATTTATGTTCAAAGGCAGTTAGTTCCTAATCGGAGTGGTTGGTGTATTCCACAGTTCTAGAGATCGGATTTCACTCAAAACTAACCAAATGACTCCTCCCACCATATTATGATGTTGCCCAAGTTTTGGGCTCGATCTGAAATCAATAGGTGTAAGAAATTGGACAATTTATGTTCAAAGGCAGTTAGTTCCTAATCGGAGTGGTTGGTGTATTCCACAGTTCTAGATATCGGATTTCACTCAAAACTAACCAAATGACTCCTCCCACCATATTATGATGTTGCCCAACTTTTGGGCTCGATCAGAAATCAATAGGTGTAAGAAATTGGACAATTCAAGTTCATAGGCAGTTCGTCCTAATTGGAGTGGGTGTTGTTTTAGGTAGTTCTAGAGATCAGATTTCACTCAAACTTCACCAAATGACTCCTCCCACGATATTATGATGTTGCCCAAGTGTTGGGCTCGATCCGAAATCAATAGGTGTATGAAATTGGACAATTCAAGTTCAAAGGCAGTTCGTTCCTAATTGGGGTGGTTGGTGTATTCCATATTTCTCGAGATCGGATTTCACTCAAGATTAACCAAATGACTCCTCCCACCGTATTATGATGTCGCCCAAGTTTTGGGCTCAATCCGAAATCAATAGGTGTAAGAAATTGGACAATTTATGTTCAAAGGTAGTTCGTTCCTAATTAGAGTGGTTACTGTTTTGGGTAGTTCTTGAGATTGGATTTCACTCAAACTTCACCAAATGACTCCTCCCACCATATTATGATGTTGCCCAAGTGTTGGTCTCGATTCGAAATCAATAGGTGTAAGAAATTGGACAATTTATGTTCAAAGGGAGCTCGTTCCTAATCGGAGTGGTTGGTGTATTCCATAGTTCTAGAGATCGGATTTCACTCAAAACTAACCAAATGACTCCTCCCACCATATTATGATGTTGCCCAAGTTTTTGGCTCGATCCGAAATCAATAGGTGTAAGAAATTGGACAATTCAAGTTCAAAGGCAGTTCGTTCCTAATTGGGGTGGTAGGTGTATTCCATATTTCTCGACATCGGATTTCACTCAAAATTAACCAAATGACTCCTCCCACCATATTATGTTGTTGCCCAAGTTTTGGGCTCGATTCGAAATCAATAGGGGTAAGAAATTGGACAATTCTAGTTCAGAGGCAGTTCGTTCCTAATTGGAGTGGTTGGTGTTTTGAGTAGTTCTAGATATCGGATTTCACTCAAAACTAACTAAATGACTCCTCCCACCATATTATGATGTTGCCCAAGTTTTTGGCTCTATCCGAAATCAATAGGTGTAAGAAATTGGACAATTTATGTTCAATGGCAGTTCGTTCCTAATTGGGGTGGTAGGTGTATTCCATATTTCTCGACATCGGATTTCACTCAAACTTAACCAAATGACTCCTCCCACCATATTATGATGTTGCCCAAGTTTTGGGCTCGATCCGAAATCAATAGGAGTAAGAAATTGGACAATTCAAGTTCAAAGGCAGTTCGTTCCTAATTGGGGTGGTTGGTGTATTCCGTAGATCTAGAGATCGGATTGCACTCAAAATTAACCAAATGACTCCTCCCACCGTATTATGATGTTGCCCATGTTTTGGGCTCGATCCGAAATCAATAGGTGTAAGAAATTGGACAATTCAATTTCAAAGGCAGTTCGTTCCTAATTGATGTGGTTGGTGTTTTGGGTAGTTCTAGAGTTCGGATTTCCCTCAAACTTCGCCAAATGACTCCCCCCACGATATTATGATGTTGCCCAAGTGTTGGGCTCGATCCGAAATCAATAGGTGTAAGAAATTGGACAATTTATGTTCAAAGGCAGTTCGTTTCTAATCGGAGTGGTTGGTGTATTCCATAGTTCTAGAGATTGGATTTCACTCAAAACTAGCCAAATGTCACCTCCCACCATATTTTGATGTTGGACAATTCAAGTTCAAAGGCAGTTCGTTTCTCATTGGTGTCATTGGTGTTTTGGGTATTTCTAGAGATACGATTTCACTCAAACTTAACCAAATGACTCCTCCCACCATATTATGATGTTGCCCAAGTTTTGCGCTCGATCCGAAATCAATAGGTGTATGAAATTGGACAATTCAAGTTCAAAGGCAGTTCGTTCCTAATTGGGGTGGTTGGTGTATTCCATATTTCTCGAGATCGGATTTCACTCAAAATTAACCAAATGACTCCTCCCACCATATTATGATGGTGCCCAAGTTTTGGGCTCGATCCGAAATCAATAGGAGTAAGAAATTGGACAATTAAAGTTCGAAGGCAGTTCGTTCCTAATTGGGGTGGTTGGTCTATTCCATAGTTCTAGAGATCGGATTGCACTCAAAATTAACCAAATGACTCCTCCCACCATATTATGATGTTGCCCAAGTTTTGGGCTCGATCCGAAATCAATAGGGGTAAGAAATTGGACAATTCAAGTTCAAAGGCAGTTCGTTCCTAATTGGAGTGGTTGGTGTTTTGGGTAGTTCTAGAGATCGGTTTTCACTCGAACTTAACCAAATGACTCCTCCCACCATATTATGATGTTACCGAAGTTTTGGGATCGATCCGAAATCAATAAGTGTAAGAGATTCGACAATTCAAGTTCAAAGGCAGTTCGTTCCTAATTGGAGTGGTTGGTGTTTTGGGTAGTTCTAGAGATCTGATTTCACTCAAACTTAACCAAATGACTCCTCCCACCATATTATGATATTTCCCAAGTTTTGGGCTCGATCCGAAATCAATAGGTGTAAGAAATTGGACAATTTATGTTCAAAGGCAGTTCGTTCCTAATTGGAGTGGTTGGTGTTTTGGGTAGTTCTTGAGATTGGATTTCTCTCAAACTTAACCAAATGACTCCTCCCACCATATTATGATGTTGCCCAAGTGTTGGTCTCGTTCCGAAATGAATACGTTTAAGAAATTGGACAATTTATGTTCAAAGGCAGTTCGTTCCTAATCGGAGTGGTTGGTGTATTCCATAGTTCCAGAGATCGGATTTCACTCAAAACTATCCAAATGTCACCTCGCACCACATTTTGATGCTGCCCAAGTTTTGGGGTCGATCCGAAATCGATTGGTGTAAGAAATTGGACAATTCAAGTTCAAAGGCAGTTCGTTCCTAATTGGTGTGGTTGGTGTTTTGGGTAGTTTTAGAGATCCGATTTCCCTCAAACTTAACCAAATGACTCCTCCCACCATATTATGATGTTGCCCAAGTTTTGCGCTCGATCCGAAATCAATAGGTGTAAGAAATTGGACAATTCAAGTTCAAAGGCGGTTCGTTCCTAATTGGGTTGGTTAGTGTATTGGGTAGTTCTAAAGATCGGATTTCACTCAAATTTAACCAAATTACTCCTCCCACCATATTATGATGTTGCCTAAGTTTTCGTCTCGATCCGAAATCAATAGGTGTAAGAAATTGGACAATTCAAGTTCAAAGGCAGTTCATTCCTAATTGGAGTGGTTGGTGTGTTGGAAAGTTCTAGAGATTGCATTTCACTCAAACTTAACCAAATGACTCTTCCCACCGTATTATGATGTTTCCCAAGTTTTGGGCTCGATCCGAAATCAATAGGTGTAAGAAGTTGGACAATTAATGTTCAAAGGCAGTTCGTTCCTAATCGGAGTGGTTGGTGTATTCCATAGTTCTAGAGATCGGATTTCACTCAAAACAAACCAAATGACTACTCCCACCATATTACGATGTTGCCCAAGTTTTGGGGTCGATCCGAAATCAACAGGTGTAAGAAATTGGACAATTCAAGTTCAAAGGAAGTTCGTTCCTAATTGGGGTGGTTGGTGTTTTGGATAGTTCTAGAGATCGGATTTCGCTCAAAATTAACCAAATGACTCCTCCCACCATATTATGATGTCGCCCAAGTTTTGGGCTCGATCCGAAATCAATAGGTGTAAGAAATTGGACAATTCAAGTTCAAGGGCACTTCGTTCCTAATTGGGGTGGTTGGTGTATTCCATAGTTCTAGAGATCGGATTGCACTCAAACTTAACCAAATGACTCCGCCCACCATATGATGATGTTGCCCAAGTTTTGCGCTCGATACGAAATCAATAGGAGTAAGAAATTGGACAATTCAAGTTCAAAGGCAGTTCGTTCCTAATTGGGGTGGTTGGTGTATTCCATAGTTCTAGAGATCGGATTGCACTCAAACTTAACCAAATGACTCCTCCCACCATATGATGATGTTGCCCAAGTTTTGCGCTCGATCCGAAATCAATAGGTGTAAGAAATTGGACAACTCAAGTTCAAAGGAAGTTCGTTCCTAATTGGGGTGGTTGGTGTTTTGGGTAGTTCTACAGATCGGATTTCACTCAAAATTAACCAAATGACTCCTCCCACCATATTATGATGTTGCCCAAGTTTTGGGCTCGATCCGAAATCAATAGGAGTAAGAAATTGGACAATTCAAGTTCAAAGGCAGTTCGTTCCTAATTGGAGTGGTTGGTGTTTTGGGTAGTTCTAGAGATAGGTTTTCACTCAAACTTAACCAAATGACTCCTCCCACCATATTATGATGTTGCCCAAGTTTTGGGCTCGATCCGAAATCAATAAGTGTAAGAGATTGGACAATTCAAGTTTAAAGGAAGTTCGTTCCTAATTGGGGTGGTTGGTGTTTTGGGTAGTTCTTGAGATCGGATTTCACTCAAAATTAACCAAATGACTCCTCCCACCATATTATGATGTCGCCCAAGTTTTGGGCTCGATCCGAAATCAATAGGTGTAAGAAATTGGACAATTCAAGTTCAAAGGCAGTTCGTTCCTAATCGGAGTAGTTGGTGTATTCCATAGTTCTAGAGATCGGATTTCACTCAAAACTAGCCAAATGTCACCTCCCACCATATTTTGATGTTGGACAATTCAAGTTCAAAGGCAGTTCGTTTCTCATTGGTGTCATTGGTGTTTTGGGTATTTCTAGAGATACGATTTCACTCAAACTTAACCAAATGACTCCTCCCACCATATTATGATGTTGCCCAAGTTTTGCGCTCGATCCGAAATCAATAGGTGTAAGAAATTGGACAATTCAAGTTCAAAGGCAGTTCGTTCCTAATTGGTGTCATTGGTGTTTTAGGTAGTTCTAGAGATACGATTTCACTCAAACTTAACCAAATGACTCCTCCCACCGTATTATAATGTTGCCCAAGTTTTGGGCTCGATCCGAAATCAATAGGTGTAAGAAATTGGACAATCCAAGTTCAAAGGCAGTTCGTTCCTAATCGGGGTGGTTGGTGTTTTGGGTAGTTCTAGAGATCGGATTTCACTCCAACTTAACCAAATGACTCCTCCCACCATATTATGTTGTTGCCCAAGTTTTGGGCTAGATCCGAAATCAATAGGTGTAAAAAATTGGACGATTCAAGTTCAAAGGCAGTTCGTTCCTAATTGGAGTGGTAGGTGTTTTTGGGTGTTCTAGGGATCGGATTTCGCTCAAACTTAACCAAATGACTCCTCCCACCACATTGTGAGGTTGCCCAAGTGTTGGGCTCGATCCGAAATCAATAGGTGTAAGAAATTGGACAATTCAAGTTCACAGGCAGTTCGTTCCTAATTGGAGTGGTTGGTGTTTTGGATAGTTCTTGAGATTGGATTTCCCTCAAACTTAACCAAATGACTCCTCCCACCGTATTATGATGTTGCCCAAGTGTTGGGCTCGATCCGAAATCAATAGGTGTAAGAAATTGGACAATCTATGTTCAAAGGCAGTTCGTTCCTAATCGGAGTGGTTGGTGTATTCCACAGTTCTAGAGATCGGATTTCACTCGAATCTAACAAATGACTCCTCCCACCATATTATGATGTTCCCCAAGTTTTGGCCTCGATCCGAAATAATTAGGTGTAAGAAAATGGACAATTCAAGTTCAAAGGCAGTTCGTTCCTAACTGGGGTGGTTGGTGTTTTGGTTAGTTCTAGAGTTCGGATTTCACTCCAACTTAACCAAATGACTCCTCCCACCATATTATGATGTTGCCCAAGTTTTGGGCTCTATCCGAAATCAATAGGTGTAAGAAATTGGACCATTCAAGTTCAAAGGCAGTTCGTTCCTAATTGGAGTGGTAGGTGTTTTGGGTTGTTCTAGAGATCGGATTTCACTCAAACTTAACCAAATGACTCCTCCCACCATATTATGATGTTGCCCAAGTTTTGGGCTCTATCCGAAATCAATAGGTGTAAGAAATTGGACCATTCAAGTTCAAAGGCAGTTCGTTCCTAATTGGAGTGGTTGGTGTTTTGGGTAGTTCTAGAGATCGGATTTCACTAAAACTTAACCCAATGACTCCTCCCACCATATTTTGATGTTGCCCAAGTTTTGGGCTCAATCCGAAATCAATAGGTGTAAGAAATTTTACAATTCAAGTTCAAAGGCAGTTCGTTCCTAATCGGAGTGGTTGGTGTATTCCATAGTTCTAGAGATCCGATTTCACTCGAATCTAACAAATGACTCCTCCCACCATATTATGATGTTCCCCAAGTTTTGGGCTCGATCCGAAATAATTAGGTGTAAGAAAATGGACAATTCAAGTTCAAAGGCAGTTCGTTCCTAACTGGGGTGGTTGGTGTTTTGTGTAGTTCTAGAGATCGGATTTCACTCAAACCTAACCAAATGACTCCTCCTACCATATTATGATGTTGCCCAAGTTTTGGGCTCGATCCGAAATTAATAGGTGTAAGAAATCGGACAATTCAAGTTCGAAGGCAGTTCGTTCCTAATTCGAGTGGTTGTTGTTTTGAATAGTTCTAGATATCGGATTTCACTCAAACTTAACCAAATGACGCCTCCCACCATATTATGATGTTGACCCAGGTTTGGGCTCGATTCGAAATCAATAGGTCTAAGAAATTGGACAATTCAAGTTCAAAGGCAGTTCGTTCCAAATTGGAGTGGTTGGGCTAATTCATAGTTCTTGTGATTGGATTTTATTCAAAACGCACCAAATGACTCCTCCCACCATATTATGATGCTGCCTAAGTTTTGGGCTCGATCCGAAATCAATAGGTGTAAGAAATTGGATAATTCAAGTTCAAAGGCAGTTCGTTCCTAATTGGAGTGGTTGGTGTTTTGGGTAGTTCTAGAGATCGGATTTCACTCAAACTTAACCAAATGACTCCTCCCACCATATTATGAAGTTGCCCAAGTTTTGGGATCGATCCGAAATAAATAGGTGTAAGAAATTGGACAATTCAAGTTCAAAGGCAGTTCGTTCCTAATTGGAGTGGTTGGTGTTTTGGGTAGTTCTAGAGATCGGATTTCACTCAAACTTAACCAAATGACTCCTCCCACCATATTATGATGTTCCCCAAGTTTTATGCTCGATCCGAAATCAACAGGTGTAAGAAATTGGACAATTCAAGTTCAAAGGCAGTTCGTTCCTGATTCGAGTGGTTGGTGTTTTGGGTAGTTCTAGAGATCGGATTTCACTCAAACTTAACCAAATGATTCCTCCCCCCATATTATGATGTTGCCCAAGTTTTGGGCTCGATCCGAAATCAATAGGTGTAAGAAATTGGACAATTTATGTTCGAAGGCAGTTCGTTCCTAATTGGAGTGGTTGGTGTTTTGGGTAGTTCAAGAGATCGGAGTTCACTCAAACTTAACCAAATGACACCTCCCATCATATTTTGATGTTGCCGAAGTTTTGGGCTCGGTCCGAAATCAATAGGTGTAAGAAATTGGACAATTTATGTTCAAAGGCAGTTCATTCCAAATCGGAGTAGTTGGCGTATTCCATAGTTATAGAGATCGGATTTCACTCAAACTTAACCAAATGACTCCTCCCACCATATTATGATGTTGCCCAAGTTTTGTTCTCGATCCGAAATCAATACGTCTAAGAAATTGGACAATTTATGTTCAAAGGCCGTTCGTTCCTAATTGGAGTGGTTGGTGTTTTGGGTACTTCTAGAGATCAGATTTCACTCAAACTTTACCAAACGACTCCTCCCACCATATTATGATGTTGCCCCAGTTTTGGGCTCGATCCGAAATCAATAGGTGTAAGAAATTGGACAATTCAAGTTCAAAGGCAGTTCGTTCCTAATTCGAGTGGTTGGTGTTTTGGGTAGTTCTAGAGATTGGATTTCCCTCAAACTTATCCAAATGACTCCTCCCACCATATTATGATTCTGTCCCAGTTTTGGGCTCGATCCAAAATCAACAGGTGTAAGAAATTGGACAATTCAAGTTCAAAGGCAGTTCGTTCCAGATTGGAGTGGTTGGTGTTTTGGGTAGTTCTAGAGATCGGATTTCACTCAAACTCAACCAAACGACTTCTCCCACCGTATTATGATGTTGCCCAAGTTTTGGGCTCGATCCGAAATCTATAGGTGTAGGAAATTGGACAATTCAAGTTCAAAGGCATTTCGTTCCGGATTGGAGTGGTTGGTGTTTTGGGTAGTTCTAGAGATCGGATTTCACTCAAATTTAACAAAATGACTCCTCCCACCATATTATGGTGTTGCCCAAGTTTTGGGCTCGATCCGAAGTCAATACGTGTAAGAAATTGGACAATTTATGTTCAAAGGCAATTCGTTCCTAATCGGAGTAGTTGGTGTATTCCATAGTTCTAGAGATCGGATTTCACTCAAACTTAACCAAATGACTCCTCCCACCATATCGTGATGTTGCCCAAGTTTTGGGCTCGATCCGAAATCAATACGTGTAAGAAATTGGACAATTTATCTTCTAAGGCACTTCGTTCCAAATCGGAGTGGTTGGTGTATTCCATAGTTCTAGAGGTCGGATTTCACTCAAAACTAACCAAATGACCAAATGACTCCTCCCACCATATTATGATGTTGCCTAAGTTTTGGGCTCCATCCGAAATCAATAGGTGTAAGAAATTGGACAATTCTAGTTCAAAGGCAGTTCGTTCCTAATTGGAGTGGTTGGTGTTTTAGGTAGTTCCAGAGATTGGATTTCATTCAAACTTAACCAAATGACTCCTCCCACCATATTATGATGT
The DNA here is from genome assembly GCF_965620075.1 of Prunus avium. Taxonomy (NCBI): domain Eukaryota; kingdom Viridiplantae; phylum Streptophyta; class Magnoliopsida; order Rosales; family Rosaceae; genus Prunus; species Prunus avium. The sequence goes on from NC_142284.1 coordinate 34,100,487, forward strand.
TGCCCAAGTTTTGGGCTCGATCAGAAGTCAATAGGTGTAAGAAATTGGACAATTCAAGTTCAAAGGCAGTTCGTTCCTAATTGGAGTGGTTGGTGTTTTGGGTAGTTCTAGAGATCGAATTTCACTCAAATTTAACCAAATGACTCCTCCCACCATATTATGGTGTTGCCCAAGTTTTGGGGTCGATCCGAAATCAATAGGTGTAAGAAATTGGACAATTCAAGTTCAAAGGCAATTCGTTCCTATAGTGGTTGGTGTTTTGGGTAGTTCTAGAGATCGGATTTCACTCAGACTTAACCAAACGACTCCTCCCACCATATTACGATGTTGCCCAAGTTTTGGGCTCGATCCGAAATCAATAGGTGTAAGAAATTGGGCAATTTGTGTTCAAAGGCAATTCGTTCCTAATCGGAGTAGTTGGTGTATTCCATAGTTCTAAAGATCGGATTTCACTCAAACTTAACCAAATGACTCCGCCCACCATATTGTGTTGTTGCCCAAGTTTTGGGCTCGATCCGAAATCAATACGGGTAAGAAATTGGACAATTCAAGTTCAAAGGCTGTTCGTTCCTAATTGGAGTGGTTGGTGTTTTCGGTAGTTCTAGAGATCGGATTTCCCTCAAACAAAACGAAATGACTCCTCCCACCATATTATGATGTTACCCAAGTTTTGGGCTCGATCCGAAATCAATAGGTGTAAGAAATTGGACAATTTATCTTCTAAGGCACTTAGTTCCAAATCGGAGTGGTTGGTGTATTCCATAGCTCTAGAGGTCGGATTTCACTCAAACTTGACCAAACGACTCCTCCCACCGTATTATGATGTTGCCCAAGTTTTGAGCTCGATCTGAAATCAATAGGTGTAAGAAATTGGACAATTCAAGTTCAAAGTCAGTTGGTTCCTAATTGGAGTGGTTTGTGTTTTGGGTAGTTCTAGATATCGGATTTCACTCAAACTTAACCAAATGACTCCTCCTACCATATTATGATGTTGAACAAGTTTTGGGCTCGATCCGAAATCGATAGGTGCAAGAAACTAGACAATTCATTTTCCAAGGCAGTTCGTTCCTGATTGGAGTGGTTGGTGTTTTGGGTAGTTCTAGAGGTCGGATTTCACTCAAACTTAACCAAATGACTCCTCCCACCATATTATGATGTTGCCCAAGTTTTGGGCTCGATTCGAAATCAATCGGTGTAAGAAATTGGACAATTTATGTTCAAAGGCAGTTCGTTCCTAATTGGAGTTGTTGGTGTTTTGGGTAGTTCTAGAGATCGAATTTCACTCAAATTTAACCAAATGACTCCTCCCACCATATTATGGTGTTGCCCAAGTTTTGGGGTCGATCCGAAATCAATAGGTGTAAGAAATTGGACAATTCAAGTTCAAAGGCAATTCGTTCCTATAGTGGTTGGTGTTTTGGGTAGTTCTAGAGATCGGATTTCACTCAGACTTAACCAAATGACTCCTCCCACCATATTACGATGTTGCCCAAGTTTTGGGCTCGATCCGAAATCAATAGGTGTAAGAAATTGGGCAATTTGTGTTCAAAGGCAATTCGTTCCTAATCGGAGTAGTTGGTGTATTCCATAGTTCTAAAGATCGGATTTCACTCAAACTTAACCAAATGACTCCGCCCACCATATTGTGTTGTTGCCCAAGTTTTGGGCTCGATCCGAAATCAATACGGGTAAGAAATTGGACAATTCAAGTTCATAGGCTGTTCGTTCCTAATTGGAGTCGTTGGTGTTTTCGGTAGTTCTAGAGATCGGATTTCCCTCAAACAAAACGAAATGACTCCTCCCACCATATTATGATGTTACCCAAGTTTTGGGCTCGATCCGAAATCAATAGGTGTAAAAAATTGGACAATTTATCTTCTAAGGCACTTCGTTCCAAATCGGAGTGGTTGGTGTATTCCGTAGTTCTAGAGGTCGGATTTCACTCAAACTTGACCAAATGAATCCTCCCACCATATTATGATGTTGCCCAAGTTTTGGGCTCGATCCGAAATCAATAGGTGTAAGAAATTGGACAATTCAACTTCAAAGGCAGTTCTTTCCTAATTGGAGTGGTTGGTGTTTTGGGTTGCTCCAGAGATTGGATTTTAATCAAACTTATCCAAATGACTCCTCCCACCATATTATGATGTTTCCCAAGTTTTGGGCTCGATCCGAAATCAATCGGTGTAAGAAATTGGACAATTTATGTTCAAAGGCAGTTCGTTCCTAATTGGAGTTGTTGGTGTTTTGGGTAGTTCTGGAGATCGGATTTCACTCAAACTTAACCAAATGACTCCTCCCACCGTATTATGTTGTTGCCCAGGTTTTGGTCTCGATCCGAAATCAATAGGTGTAAGAAATTGGACAATTTATGTTCGAAGGCAGTTCGTTCCAAATCGGAGTGGTTGGTGTACTCCATAGTTATAGAGATCGGATTTCACTCAAACTTAACCAAATGACCCCTCCCACCATATTGTGATGTTGCCCAATTTTTGGGCTCGATCCGAAATCAATAGGTGTAAGAAATTGGACAATTTATCTTCCAATGTAGTTCGTTCCTAATCGGAGTGGTTGGTGTATTCCTTAGTTCTAGAGATCGGATTTCCCTCAAACTCAACCAAATGACTCCTCCCAACATATTGTGATGTTGCCCAGGTTTTGGGCTCGATCCGAAATCAATAGGTGTAAGAAATTAGACAATTCAAGTTCAAAGGCAGTTCGTTCCTAATTGGATTGGTTGGTGTTTTGGGTAGTTCTAGAGATCGGATTTCACTCAAACATATCCAAATGACTCCTCCCACCATATTATGATGTTGCCCAAGTCTTGGGCTCGATCCAAAAGCAATAGGTGTAAGAAATTGGACAATTTATGTTCAAAGGAAGTTCGTTCCAAATCGGAGTGGTTGGTGTATTCCATAGTTCTAGAGATCGGATTTCACCCAAAACTAACCAAATGACTCCTCCCACCATATTATGATGTTTCCCAAGTTTTGGGTTCGATCCGAAATCAATAGGTGTAAGAAATTTGACAATTCAACTTCAAAGGCAGTTCGTTCCTAATTGGAGTGGTTGGTGTTTTGAGTATTTCTAGAGATCGGATTTCACTCAAATTAACCAAATGACTCCTCCCACCATATTATGATGTTGCCCAAGTTTTGGGCTCGATCCGAAATCAATAGGTGTAAGAAATTGGACAATTCAACTTCAAAGGCAGTTCGTTCCTAATTGGAGTGGTTGGTGTTTTGGGTAGTTCCAGAGATTGGATTTCAATCAAATTTAACCAAATGATTCCTCCCACCATATTACGATGTTGCCCAAGTTTTGGGCTCGATCCGAAGTCAATAGGGGTAAGAAATTGGACAATTCTAGTTCAAAGGCAATTCGTTCCTAAATGGAGTGGTTGGTGTTTTGGGTAGTTCTTGAGATCGTATTTCAATCAAACTCAACCAAATGACTCCTCCCACCATATTATGATGTTGCCCAAGTTTTGGGCTCGATCCGAAATCAATCGGTGTAAGAAATTGGACAATTTATGTTCCAAGGCAGTTCGTTCCTAATCGGTGTGGTTGGTGTATTCCATAGTTCAAGAGATCGGATTTCACTCAAACTTGACCAAATGACTCCTCCCACCATATTATGATGTTGCCCAAGTTTTGGGCTCGATCCGACATCTAGAGGTGTAAGAAATTGTACAATTCAAGTTCAAAGGCAGTTCGTTCTTAATTGGAGTGGTTGGTGTTTTGGGTAGTTCCAGAGATCGGATTTTACTCAAACTTTACCAAATAACTCCTCCCACCATATTATGATGTTGCCCAAGTTTTGGGCTCGATCTGAAATCAATAGGTGTAAGAAATTGGACAATTTATGTTCAAAGGCAGTTCATTCCTAATCGGAGTGGTTGGTGTATTCCATAGTTCTAGAGATCGGATTTCCCTCAAAACTAACCAAATGACTGCTCCCACCACATTATTTTGTTGCCCAAGTTTTGGGGTCGTTCCGAAATGAATAGGTGTAAGAAATTGGACAATTCAACTTCAAAGGCAGTTCGTTCCTAATTGGAGTGGTTGGTGTTTTGGGTTGCTCCAGAGATTGGATTTTAATCAAACTTATCCAAATGACTCCTCCCACCATATTATGATGTTGCCCAAGTTTTGGGCTCGATCCGAAATCAATCGGTGTAAGAAATTGGACAATTTATGTTCAAAGGCAGTTCGTTCCTAGTTGGAGTTGTTGGTGTTTTGGGTAGTTCTGGAGATCGGATTTCACTCAAACTTAACAAAATGACTCCTCCCACCGTATTATGATGTTGCCCAGGTTTTGGTCTCGATCCGAAATCAATAGGAGTAAGAAATTGGACAATTTATGTTCGAAGGCAGTTCGTTCCAAATCGGAGTGGTTGGTGTATTCCATAGTTATAGAGATCGGATTTCACTCAAACTTAACCAAATGACTCCTCCCACCATATTATGATGTTGCCCAATTTTTGGGCTCAATCCGAAATCAATAGGTGTAAGAAATTGGCGAATTTATGTTCAAAGGCAGTTCGTTCCTAATCGGAGTGGTTGGTGTATTCCATAGTTCTAGAGATCGGATTTTACTCAAAATCAACCAAATGACTCCACCCACCATATTATGATGTTGCCCAAGTTTTGGGCTCCATCCGAAATCAATAGGTGTAAGAAATTGGACAATTCAAGTTCAAAGGCAGTTCGTTCCTAATTGGAGTGGTTGGAGTTTTGGGTAGTTCTAGAGATCGGATTTCGCTCAAACTCAACCAAATGACTTCTCCCACCATATTATGATGTTGCCCAAGTTTTGGGCTCGATACGAGATCAATAGGTGTAAGAAATTGGACAATTAAAGTTCAAAGGCAGTTCGTTCCTAATTGGAGTGGTTGGTGTTTTGGGTAGTTCCAGAGATCGGATTTCACTCAAACTTAACCAAATGACTCCTCCCACCATATTATGATGTTGCCCAAGTTTTTGGCTCGATCCGAAATCAACAGGTGTAAGAAATTGGACAATTCAAGTTCAAAGGCAATTCGTTCCTAATTGGAGTGGTTGGTGTTTTGCGTAGTTCTAGAGATCGGATTTCACTCAAACTTAACCAAATGACTCCTCCCACCATATTATGATGTTGCCCAAGTTTTGGGCTCGATCCGAAATCAATAGGTGTATGAAATTGGACAATTTATGTTCCAAGGCAGTTCGTTCCTAATCGGAGTGGTTGGTGTATTCCATAGTTCTAGAGATCGGATTTCACTCAAACTTAACCAAATGACTCCTCCCACCATATTATGATGTTGTCCATGTTTTGGGCTCGAATCAAAATCAATCGGTGTAAGAAATTGGACAATTTCTGTTCAAAGGCAGTTCGTTCCTAATCGGAGTGGTTGGTGTATTCCATAGTTCTAGAGATCGGATTTCACTCAAACTTAACCAACTGACTCCTCCCACCATATTATGATGTTGCCCAAGTTTTTGGCTCGATCCGAAATCAACAGGTGTAAGAAATTGGACAATTCAAGTTCAAAGGCAATTCGTTCCTAATTGGAGTGGTTGGTGTTTTGCGTAGTTCTAGAGATCGGATTTCACTCAAACTTAACCAAATGACTCCTCCCACCATATTATGATGTTGCCCAAGTTTTGGGCTCGATCCGACATCTAGAGGTGTAAGAAATTGTACAATTCAAGTTCAAAGGCAGTTCGTTCTTAATTGGAGTGGTTGGTGTTTTGGGTAGTTCCAGAGATCGGATTTTACTCAAACTTTACCAAATAACTCCTCCCACCATATTATGATGTTGCCCAAGTTTTTGGCTCGATCCGAAATCAACAGGTGTAAGAAATTGGACAATTCAAGTTCAAAGGCAATGCTTTCCTAATTGGAGTGGTTGGTGTTTTGGGTAGTTCTAGAGATCGGATTTCACTCAGACTTAACCAAATGACTCCTCCCACCATATTACGATGTTGCCCAAGTTTTGGGCTCGATCCGAAATCAATAGGTGTAAGAAATTGGGCAATTTGTGTTCAAAGGCAATTCGTTCCTAATCGGAGTTGTTGGTGTATTCCATAGTTCTAAAGATCGGATTTCACTCAAACTTAACCAAATGACTCCGCCCACCATATTGTGCTGTTGCCCAAGTTTTGGGCTCGATCCGAAATCAATACGGGTAAGAAATTGGACAATTCAAGTTCAAAGGCTGTTCGTTCCTAATTGGAGTGGTTGGTGTTTTTGGTAGTTCTAGAGATCGGATTTCCCTCAAACAAAACGAAATGACTCCTCCCACCATATTATGATGTTACCCAAGTTTTGGGCTCGATCCGAAATCAATAGGTGTAAGAAATTGGACAATTTATCTTCTACGGCACTTAGTTCCAAATCGGAGTGGTTGGTGTATTCCATAGCTCTAGAGGTCGGATTTCACTCAAACTTGACCAAACGACTCCTCCCACCGTATTATGATGTTGCCCAAGTTTTGGGCTCGATCCGAAATCAATAGGTGTAAGAAATTGGACAATTTATGTTCAAAGGCAGTTCATTCCTAATCGGAGTGGTTGGTGTATTCCATAGTTCTAGAGATCGGATTTCACTCAAAACTAACCAAATGACTACTCCCACCATATTATGATGTTGCCCAAGTTTTGGTCTCGATCCTAAATCAAGAGGTGTAAGAAATTGGACAATTCAAGTTCAAAGGCAGTTCGTTCCTGATTAGAGTGGTTTCTGTTTTGGGTTGTTCTAGAGATCGGATTTCACTCAAACTTAACCAAGTGACTCCTCCCACCATATTATGATGTTGCCCAAGTTTTGGGCTCGATCCGAAGTCAATAGGTGTAAGAAATTGGACAATTCAAGTTCAAAGGTAGTTTGTTCCTAATTGGAGTGGTTGGTGTTTTGGGTAGTTCTAGAGATCATATTTCACTAAAACTTAACCAAATGACTCCTCCCACCATATTATGATGTTGTCCAAGTTTTGGTCTCGATCCTAAATCGATAGGTGTAAGAAATTGGACAATTTATGTTCAAAGGCAGTTCGTTCCTAATCGGAGTGGTTGGTGTATTCCATTGTTCTGGAGATCGGATTTCACTCAAAACTAACCAAATGACTCCTCCCACCATATTATGATGTTGGCCAAGTTTTGGGCTCGATCCGAAATCTATAGGTGTAAGAAATTGGACAATTCAAGTTCAAAGGCAGTTCGTTCTTGATTGGAGTGGTTGGTGTTTTGGGTAGTTCTAGAGATCGGATTTCACTCAAACTTAACCAAATGACTCCTCCCACCATATTATGATGTTGCCCAAGTTTTGGGCTCGATCCGAAATCAGTAGGTCTAAGAAATTGGACAATTTATGTTCAAAGGCAGTTCGTTCCTAATCGGAGTGGTCGGTGTATTCCATAGTTCTAGAGATCGGATTTCACTCAAAACTAACCAAATGACTCCTCCCACTATATTATGATGTTGCCCAAGTTTTGGGCTCGATCCAAAATCAATAGGTGTAAGAAATTGGACAATTCAAGTTTAAAGGCAGTTCGTTCCTAATTGGAGTGGTTGGTGTTTTGGGTAGTTCTAGAGATCGGATTTCACTCAAACTTAACCAAATGACTCCTCCCACCATATTATGATGTTGCCCAAGTTTTGGTCTCTATCCGAAATCAATAGGTGTAAGAAATTGGACAATTCAAGTTCAAAGGCAGTTCGTTCCTAATTGGAGTGGTTGGTGTTTTGGGTAGTTCTAGAGATCGGATTTCACTCAAACTTAACCAAATGACTCGTCCCACCATATTATGATGTTGCCCAAGTTTTGGGCTCGATCCGAAATCAATCGGTGTAAGAAATTGGATGATCGGTGCATATTTATATATCATTTTTTGCCCTTATAACTTATGATTTGATTATGTTTTTGAGTTAAACTTGTGCTTTTAATAAATTTTGTGTTTGTTTCAGTGTAATTTGCTTGAGACTCATTAAATGCATTTTGGAGAAAAGTTGGCACTACTACAAAAAAGGCAAAAGACGACGGGAATTCACCGTCGTGAATTTGGTTTTCAAACCGTCGTAAAATCGATCGACATCTTTTGCAAAGTAAAACCACGACGCGAAATCACCGTCGTTGTTATAACAAACAACGTCATTAACAAAAAAACAACCGACGTCTGTATACTGAAAAATGAACCAAAAAATTGTCCTGGAGAAGAATAGACGACCTATTTTATACAACCTCCGTCGTGTAAAAGAATACAATCCGTCTTTAAATAAATAAAATATGACGTTATTAAATCATACGACGTCTAATATATTTATATAACCGTCGTGCAATAGTAATGCCACTTCGTTTTTTCCATTAATATTGACGTGGAAATAGCGGTTAGGGTAAATCACCGTCGTTGTTGTAACAAACAACGTCAATTACAAAACAAAACCGACGTCTGTACACTGAAAAATGAACTAAAAAATTGTCCTGGAGAAGAATAGACGGCCTATTTTATACAACATACGTCGTGTAAAATAATACAATACGTCTTTAAATAAATAAAATATGACGTTATTAAATCATACGACGTCCAATATATTTATATAACCGTCGTGCAATAGTAATGCCACTTCGTTTTTTCCATTAATATTGACGTGGAAATAGCGGTTAGGGTAAATCACCGTCGTTGTTGTAACAAATAACGTCATTTACAAAAAAAACCGACGTCTGTACACTGAAAAATGAACCAAAAAATTGTCATGGAGAAGAATAGACGACCTATTTTATACAACATTCGTCGTGTAAAAGAAAACACTACGTCTTGAAATAAATAAAATATGACGTTATTAAATCATACGACGTCCAATATATTTATATAACCGTCGTGAAATAGTATTGTTACTTCAGTTTTTCCATTAATATTGACGTGGAAATAGCGGTTAAGGTATATCACCGTCGTTGTTGTAATAAACAACGTCATTTACAAAAACAACCGACGTCTGTATACTGAAAAATGAACCAAAAAATTGTCATTTTGAAGAATACACGACCTATTTTATACAAACACAGTCGTGTGTATATATATACTACGTCTTTAAATAAATAAAATACGACGTTATTAATATTTACTACGTCTTATATATTTACATAACCGACGTGGAAAATATGTTAGGCTCATGACTTACGACATATTTATTTCTATAAACGATGTAGTATGTGATATACAACGTCGTGATAATGTAAAAGACAGCCGTGTTTCTCTATTTATACGTCGTCTTTAGTAAAATAATAGTCGTCTAATCCATCCAAGACGTCATCTTTTGTAACGTTCAGGTTCGATATCTGTCCTTTTAGACGTCGGTATTATTGTACTGAAGTCGTGTTATTTGTAATTACATGTCGGCTCTTTATCCTTCTCCGACGTGATATCGTTAATAACTGTTTCACAATAACGTCGTCTTTTTTCACTTTTAGTTCGCTTTTAGACGTCGGTAAATTCAATGCCGTCGTTGAATGCTCCAAAACGTCATTTTTTATTGACAATTTTATGACAACAGACGTCTGTTTTTCACAGTTTTATAAGGACCGTCGTTTTATAATATTGAACCAGTATTTTATGTACTGATTGTTTTGTGTCCAAAACCTGCATAATGAAAGTGAAGAAAACACATTACAATTTATTACAAAATTAATGTCATACAGTAGTGCTGTTTAGGGCATAAATAATTTCATAAATTACAAGAGCATCATTCAATCCATATATCTTCACACCCATCTCGAATATTTTGACTCCCAAACTCACCCACTAGTTCATCAAATGTGTCAACATTTGGCATCCCTCTAGTAAATGGCTCACACTCAATTCTCACATCACCTAAGACATCATCACCAATAACATCATCATTATATTCTCTATTAGGCGCTGATAACACTACCGACCAACCATGATTCATCGGGTCGTCAACAAAAAATACTTGTTTGACTTGAGAAGCCAAAACAAATTGGTCATTCCTATGTCCAATTTTACTCAAATCTACAAGGGTAAATCCAAGTTCGTCGACTACAAGGCCGGAAGTACTATTTATCCAATCACACCTAAAGACTGGGATTGTAAACTTTTGGTAGTCAAGGTCCCAAATTTCTTGAATGACACCATAAAAACCCATATTTGAGAGAATTGGGTTTTTATCCTTGGCACTAGCAACTTGCATGGTATGTGCAAGTAAATAAACTCCACTATTTTGAACTGTCCGCACATCATCTTGTGCCTTGATGTTAAATTTAACACCTTTAATAAGATAGCTCCTATATAATGGCACTGCCATGTTTGGACCAGCTGCTAGCCACCTTAAATTTTCTGATACCCCATGATTGCCTCCCTCATCAAGTTCACTTTGAACCTGCAAATTAATCATATCTTAATTCAATCTAATATAGAAAGAAGAAAATTAAAAGTCCAATATGTTATTGAATAACATATACCTTGAAGTGTAGCCATTGAATGAAAGTGCTATTGTGCTTATCTTGCAGCCACTTTGTTCTCTTTCTAAATTTTGGATAAGCGGCCTTGATGTGGATCATATGTTCCCTACATGACACGAAAAATTCAAGCATTACGGTCCCAAACATATAAGATAAACATAAGGAATAATTTAAAATGGAAACTTAAGGAATAAAACTCATACTCGATATAAGGTAGAACTTCCTCCGTATTCTCCAAGACATATAGATGTGCTTGGTTCAACAGGTCCCGATCAACTAAGCTCACTGTGCAATCTGATAATGGCTTTGAAACTCCTATCTTCTGACTTGATGGCACTCCAATTGTACTAATATCAGATAAATGTTCAGTGCAATATTCTACAGCTTCTTCAGCTATATAACGCTCCGCAATGCAACCTTCGGGATGAGTACGGTTCTGAACATACCCCTTTAGAACTTTCATATATCTTTCGAACGGATACATCCATCTAAAATAAACTGGCCCACATAGACGAACTTCTCTGACAAGATGTACTACTAGATGAACCATGATATCGAAGAATGAAGGTGGAAAGTATTTTTCAAGCAAACACAAAGTAACTACTACATCTTCTTCCAACTTATCTAGCTTGGAAACATCAACCATCTTTGCACATATAGCATTGAAGAAGAAGCACAAACGAGTTATTGCATACCTTGCAGGCTTCTCCAAAACAGAACGAATTGCCACAGGGAGCAATTGTTGCATTAAGGCATGACAATCATGTGATTTAAGGCCAAGAAGTCTTGAATCTTGTAAAGATACAAGATTTTTTATATTTGAAGAATAACCTTCAGGGACCTTCATACCATAGAAAGAATTGCAAACCGCTCTCTTCTCTGCTCTTGACAAATTCCAAGGCCATGGAGGCAAACGAGTACTTCTTTCTCCATACTCGGGTTGCAAATCAGTTTTGACCCCCATGTTCAATAAATCTAACCGAGCAGCAATCCCATCTTTATTTTTTCCAGGGATCTCCAGCAATGTACCAATGATACTATCACAAACATTCTTCTCAATGTGCATAACATCGAGGACATGCCTCACTGGAAGGTATTTCCAATACTCAAGATCAAAGAATTTTGACTTCTTCTTCCAACAAACTCTGTCACCATCATTTTCACCTCCACCTCCCCCTTTTTTCGATCCCCATTTGTAATTAATATCTTCAACCATATGCAGCACTTCTTCTCCCATTAATGGCTCCAGAGGCGTGCCATATTCAGGTTTCCCATTAAAAGTTGCACGTTGCCTTCTATATGGATGATTAAGTGGTAACCATTTTCTATGCCCAATGTAACAAATTTTGTGGCCATTTTTCAACCTATGACTAGGTGTATCATCGCCGCATATTGGACAAGCTTTATATCCTTTAACAACACAACCAGATAAGTTTCCATAGGTGGGAAAATCATTAATGGTCCACAGTAATGCAGCTCTGAGTGTAAAATATTCTCCTATGTGTGCATCATACACTCCTCTAATCCCATCCCACAAAGATTTTAAATCATCAATCAAAGGCTCCAAGTAGACGTCTATATCATTTCCGGGTTGTTTAGGACCGGAAATCAATAAAGTCAACATCATGAACTTTCGTTTCATGCACAGCCATGGTGGGAGATTATATGTAACTAAGATAACTGGCCAGCAACTATATCTGCTACTTAGAGAACTGTGGGGATTGAATCCATCATATGAAAGAGCCAATCTCAAGTTTCTCGGCTCATTACCAAACTCGGGCCATTTATCATCAACAAGTTTCCAAGATGGGGAATTCGCCGGATGAGACATCTGACCATCAATTGATTTTCTAGCAGCATGCCAAGTCAAATTCTTAGCTGTCTCATGTGATTGAAACATCCTTTTAAACCTTGGAATTGGAGGAAAATACCACAACACCTTCGCTGCCACACCCTCTTTCAAGAATCCATCTTTGGTTTCCTTCCACCTTGAGATACCACAAGTAGGACAATTAGTTGAATCTTCATACTCCTTCCTATACAAGATGCAATCATTGGGGCATGCGTGGATTTTCTCATAACTCAGCCCCAATGCACACAAAGTCTTTTTTGCCTCATACAAAGAGGCCGGTATTGTATTTCCTTCTGGAAGCAACTCGCCCTGAAGTATCAATAATTCTGTAAAACATACATCACTCATCCCATGTTTTGCATTCAAATTATACAACTTCACTAATGCCGATAACTTGGTGTACTTTCTACAACCAGGGTACAATGGTTGATCTCCATCCCCAATCACATTAGCAAACTCATAAGGATCGGATCCAAAATCACCAAAATCATTATCATCCATCTCTATTTCTTCAGACACAAAACTGTACCTACTATGGTCATCATCTTCTTCAACATTTCTACTAGCATTACTAGTTGCAATTGGTTCCCAAGGTTCTCCATGTAATGTCCAATTCTTATAGCTTTGGTCAATTCCATTAAAGTATAAGTGATCCCTTATAATTCCAACCCCAAACAATTTCAAATTCGCACATTTAACACATGGACAATGGATATGCGTTGTAGTTAGAAGATTTTCTACAGAAAATTGCAAAAATGCTTCCACCCCTAACTCATATGCCTTCGATCTTCTATCCGAGTGCATCCATGACTTATCCATCTCCGACACTATATCCTATTATCTATAATAAGGTGAAAAGACAAGCAATGACTATCACTATAGCAGATTATATAAGGTTTTAATAGCAAATAATATAGTAAACAGACGACGGTTTTTAAACAACAACAGACGTATTACACATATATAGACGACGGGTTTTAAAAAAAACGTCGTCTAATGCTAGCAAGAAACAGACGCCAGCGAACTTGAACCACGACGGTAGTTAAAAACTGCGTCGTGGTATATATTTACAAACAACGGTTTGTTAAAAAAACCGTCGTCGTATGCATAAAAAGATATCGAAATCCCAGTTTATTTTCAAGAACCCAAAATATATTCAGAACACAACATATATAAGGTGAAAAGACAAGCAATGACTATCACTATAGCAGATTATATAAGGTTTTAATAGCAAATAATATAGTAAACAGACGACGGTTTTTAAACAACAACAGACGTATTACACATATATAGACGACGGGTTTTAAAAAAACGTCGTCTAATGCTAGCAAGAAACAGACGCCAGCGAACTTGAACCACGACGGTAGTTAAAACAAGCGTCGTGGTATATTTTTATAGACGACGGTTTGTTAAAACAAGCGTCGTCGTATGCATAAAAAAGATTTCGAAATCCCAGTTTATTTTCAAGAACCCAGAATATATTCAGAACACAACATATACATTAATTTTTATGTAGGGTATTAAGAACACAACATATACATTAATACTAAGCACGAAACCAACATATACTAAGCATGAAAACATTAAATCCATTCCCGATTCATAATAGCAGAGAGTACTAAAAGATCCGACAACATTAAACCCTAAACCCGATTCATGAAAACATTAAACATTAAATTCATTAACCCATACCGTCGACAACATTAAAAAATCACAAAACCCTTTACCACAGAACTGAATATCATTCAATGAATTTACAAGCATGAGATTAGGGTTTGCACTTACAGGTAGGCAGAGGTCACAGCTTATGGCCAACTTGGATTCGACGGAGTTGTAAACTTGGCCAACTTGGATTCGACGGAGAGACCAACTTTGAATTAGAGTTGAAGTGAGAGAGCGGAGCGAAATGTTTTAGGACACAGAAATTTTGGCAACTTGTATAAGAGTTAGAGCGAAATCTGAAATTTTAGGTCGAGGTGAAATTTTTAGAAAGCGCGCTTTTTAAAAAACATCGACGGAAACAAAAACACAATCGTCGTTAAAAGTTCAACCTAAACATGACGCTTATTTTAAAAATGACGTCGTTGTAAATATCCTTACGACGCAAAACCAAACTACCGTCGTTAAACCCTAATAGACAAATATAACCTAAACCCTAAACCCTAATAAATAAAACCACAATTATATATATATATATTTTTAAATAATTTCTCCAAAGGGATTAGGGTTTTATGTCCTAAAATATCTCGTCCATAAAACCCTAAACCCTAATCCCTTTTCTAAATTTATATAAACCCTAAACCCTAAACCCTAAACCATTAAAGTATAAGTGATGTTGTGACTCATGAAAACATTTCTCTTTTTGGTTTTAATTTTAAATTTGTATAACTCAAACTTAATTTTTTAAAGCTTAAGGGGGAAGAAAATATCTCAATGACTTCATAGGAGTTGACGTTGCATTTTTTGGATTTATTTTCAATTTATTATGAATATTTCGAATTAAATAGAATAAAATATTATTTTAAAAACCCACAAACCACGTCGGCGTTAATAAATTAACGACGTTTTAAATTATAATAAACGACGTAATTTTTAAACAAATGTCGTTTAAAGTTAAAACCATTGCCATTTTTACACAGAAAACGACGTACAAACCATTTTCCACGACCTAAACGTGTATAATGTAATTAATACACGTCGGTATATTACAAAAAACGACGTGTTAAATAATATACCATGACGTGAGAGATTAATTTATCGACTTATTATTTTGGAGTATACTACGACGGTACCTGCAACACTACTGTCGTGTTTATTTACCACGTCCTAAGTTCAAATTACCGTCGTATTTTTTCAATTTATACGTCTGCCTTCTCTGTAAACCGCCGTCTTATTTTTATAGATTTTTAAAATTAATTAATTTTTCTTTTATTTTGGTAATATCTTTCTTAACACAAAACAAAATTTAATTCTCAATCCTCAACAACATTTTCGTCTTAAAAGGCAAATCTCTTCGTGTTAAATATTTACACAATATATGTACACAAATTTGGCAAATACATCGTGGAAAATATACGTTCAACTGTTTCTTCCTCTCATATGCAAGCTGGGCCCTCTCCTTCCTCTTGTTCTCAAGCTCCTGCACAGCCTCGATTCCTGAAAATCAAAATCAAAATCAAAATCAACAAAGTGTGAACCCTCACTCCTCGATTCCTAGTTACATTGTAGTCCCCTTTTCCACAGTGATCAACTTCAAAACTCCTGTGTAGCAAGGTGGAACCAGCCTTAGAACCTGTTGTGGGTTGTGCCTTTGGGGTGAAGCTGGGAGTGGGCTTGAGGTTCAGAATGAATAGACACCACCTACTCATTTTGAACCTCAAGCCCACTCCCAGCTACAGCCACCACCTGAGTCCGTCAATGCAAGCATCAGGAACACCCATGCAGGTTCTCAAGCTGGTTTCACCCTTGCTACACAGGAGGATGTAGCAAACCCATGCTTGGTCTTGTGAGGAATCATTCTGCAAACCCATTTGCTTTCAGAAAGACAATTTCTTGTGAGGAATCATTCTGCAACCCTAATTGAAAACTGAGAGTTAAAAAACGCGTGAAAAAAATCATATTTAAACAAATTATCAAAGTACAACGTCGGTTCTAATATACATAGCGACGTCATATTTTAATAATCAACGTCAGTTTAGATAAACAAGCGCCGTCATAACTACATCGGAAATCCAAAAGTCATTTGGCGAGTATTAAAAAGAGAACGACGTCGTTTTTAGAACCCCAAAGTAACCACGTCGGTTTATTAAAATACACAGTCGTTCGGCAGTTGTGATAACTACGTCAGTTATGAATTATTTACCGTCGTTATAACTTTATGATACGACGGTTTGTAAACCCTTTTACGTCGCTTTGTAAAAACTATGACGTTGTTATGTGTGTACAACGTCATTTTAAAGAAACCACGGTTTAGAAATGCGCCCTTCGATAATCATCGACGGAAAACAAAAAAACGTCGTTAACAATATAAATAAACATGACGCTTATTACATCTATACCCTAAACCCTAAACCCTAAACCATAAAATATAAACCCTAAATTATATATATATGTTTAAATAATTTTAGAAAAGGGTTTATGGTTTTACTGCCTAATATATATTAACCATAAACCCTAAACCCCAAAAATAAACCTTTATCCCCCTAAACCCTAAACCCTAAACTATTAAAGTATAAGTGATGTTGTGACTCATGAAAACATTTTTCTTTTTGGTGGTAATTTTAAATTTGTATAACTCAAACTTAATTTTTTAAAGCTTAAGGGGGAAGAAAATATCGCAATGACTTCATAGGAGTTGACATTGCATTTTTTGGATTTATTTTAAATTTATTATGAATATTTCGAATTAAATAGAATAAAATATTATTAATAAAACCCACAAACAACGTCGGCGTTAATAAATTAACGACGTTGTAACTAATAATAAACGACTACATTTTAACAACAAACGTCGTTTAAAGTTCAAACCATGGCCATTTTTACAAAGACAACGACGTACAAACCATTTTCCACGACCTAAACTCTTAACCTCTCGCCGTCTAATGTCAAGAAAACAACGTCGTCTATATAACCAATAGCGTCGTTTTAATAATAATTTACGTCGCTTTTAAAAAAAATATGACGTTGTTATATGTGTACAACGTCATTTTAAAGAAACCAAGGTTTAGAAATGCGCTCTTCGTAAATCATCGACGGAAAACAATAAAACCGTCGTTAAATATGACATCTATACCCTAAACCCTAAACCCTAAACCATAAAATATAAACCATAAATTATATATATATTTTTAAATAATTATAGAAAAGAATTTATGGTTTTAGGGCCTAATATATATTAACCATAAACCCTAAACCCCAAAAATAAACCTTTATCCCCCTAAACCCTAAACCCTAAACCATTAAAGTATAAGTGATGTTGTGACTCATGAAAACATTTTTCTTTTTGGTGGTAATTTTAAATTTGTATAACTCAAACTTAATTTGTTAAAGCTTAAGGGGGAAGAAAATATCTCAATGACTTCATAGGAGTTGACGTTGCATTTTTTGGATTTATTTTAAATTTATTATGAATATTTCGAATTAAATGGAATAAAATATTGTTAATAAAACCCACAAACCACATCGGCGTTAATAAATTAACGACGTTTTGAATTATTATAAACGACTTAATTTTAAAACAAAACGTCGTTTAAATTCTAAACCATGACCATTTTTGCACATAAAACAACGTACAAACCATTTTCCACGACCACAACTCTTAACTTCTCGCCGTCTAATATCAAGAAAACAACGTCGTCTATAGAACCAAGAGCGTCGTTTGAACAACCTTTTACGTCGCTTTTTTAAAAACTGTGACGTTGTTATGTGTCTACAACGTCTTTTTGAAGAAACTACGGTTTTTCACAACATGAAAACCTCAACAAATTTGGTTCAGCATGATCTTGGGTTTTTCACAACATGAAAACCTCAACAAATTTACAGGGACGTTGATTTCAACAAAAACTTGCTAATTCTAACCAATTTGTACATTTCATAAAAATGTTTAAGTATGCTAAAATTCCTCTACTCCATATGAACACACACAAACTCTGCCCATTCTTTCCTAACTTCTTCAATGGCAGCTTGGGGGTATGGCGCTTGATCCTTTCCTTTGGCAAACTGCAGTCCATAAACAAAGATTAATATCACAGACGACGCTATTATTCATTTACCGACGTAGTATATATATTCAACGACGGTATTTTTAATTTACCGTCGTTGATAATATAAAAACCCACATTTACCGTCTTCTCAAATTCCAGGTAAGTATCCTTTATGATGTCTCTCATAAAGCGCATGACATAATACCCGCATTCTACACTGCTTGGTTGCTTTGGAGTGCCGGGCAGAGTTTTCCAAAGAGGTGTTTTACGGCCTACTCTGCCTATGTGTGTATTATACATTTTTAGAGCAGAGTTCACTATGTTTTTCCCGTCCTCATCCACAACACGATTTCCAGGCAGTGGATCCAGAAAATAGACGGTCTCCTTCTTTGCTCTCACAATGATCAAGACCCAATGACGGCTGCACAAAATAAATATAAAGGTTAAATAGTTTTATATGCAGAGCATCATACAAACAAAATCCTGTTTTTTGTTTGGAGACTAACCCTGGATTGTAAGGCATCAGGAAAATCTGTTCACCATCTGTTTTTTGAAGTCGATTGGCTACGAGACGTGATGTTTCAGTTAATGAACCAGCGTCGGCACTAACTAGAGCAGGGTCGATAAAGCCAACCATGTTCACCATATTTGCAGCCTTCAAATGATCAAATAGGCACCTAAATAAATGAATTGAAACCATGTGTGTTTTTTTTTTCAACATAAAGGAGAGTGTCAAATGAATATTTGATAAGGACAAACCTCATATATACTGCAACGACAGTAGCCCCAATTTCTTCCATGCCAGCAAATTGGGTAATATCTTCATGCAAGACGAAGGTGTTACGATCTATGCCAAACACCTCCTTCTCAATAGTAAAGCTCATAGCCTTCTCCTGAGGCTTTAGTGTCGATTCAACATAACTACAAAGGGATTGTAAAGAAGATGGCAACTCCAGCTTTGAATAATCTGGTACTTCAGTACTCTGTTTGAACAAATAAAGCAACATAAAGTGACGTGGTAAATAAATAACAACGACGGTTTAAATAACAAAACGTCGTCTTAAAATGAGTTACACGACGGTAAAAACATACCGTCGTAATGAATACTTTATTACGTCGTTTAAATAAAACCGACGTCTAATTCAAATGCAAAATTCATAATTAATGAATTTACCTTTTCAATTTTCTTTTCTCCAACACTGGATTGCTGTTTTAATAAATAAAGAGATATATATATATAAGAAAGATTGTACAACAATTTAAACATTCAACTAAATAAAAAATGGCGTGGAAATTTAAAACAAACGACGGTTGAAAGAAAATATAGACGTCTGAAAATTGAAAAACAAATGAAAAAGGCAAAGTTAAGAGAATTTACCTTTTCATCTTTCTTTTCTTCAATCTTTTTATCTTTCTTTTCTTCAATCTTTTCACCCAGATTTCTGTTATAAGAAATAAAGAAATATATATAAGACATAGTACAAAAAGGGCAAAAAAAAAAAAGTAAAAAAATTAAATTAAACCGTCGTGGTAATAATAACAAACGATGGTATTTAAGAATTACAGACGTGTATATTTAATCAAACGACGGTAAATAATAAACGTCGTGGTATTTCATATACTACGACGGTATCTAAGCTTGTACAACAATTTAAACATTCAATTAAATAATTGCAGACGTGTAACATTCATTAAACGTCGTGGTAATTCCTTTATTGAAAAAAAAAATGAAAAAAGCAGAGTTATGAGAATTTACCTGTTCAACTATCTCAAGTATCTTTCCTTCTACTCTCTTTTCTACTTCCCCTGATTTCTGTTTTAAGAAATAAAGAAATATATAAATGACATTATAGAAAAATAAAAACAAATAAATAAACCGTCGTGGTAAACATTAACAGAAGACGGTATGAAATAATTACAGACGTCTGAATAACATCAAACGACGGTTTAATAAAAAGCGTCGTGGTATAACTTTAACACGGCGGTAAATATAAACAGAGAAACAGAGAATTCAAAGTTCAAAGACGTTACCATTTCCTCCTGCTTTTCCCCATTCTTGGCAGTATCCTCCTCAAATTGTAGGGCTCTAACATCAAGTGCCCCAGAGCAGCTTGCTTTGTCCGACATTGGATTTTTGGGACTTTGCCCTTGGATTTGGGACAATGTATTCAGTTTCAGCACGCTTGGATCAAAATTGGGGATGATTTTTGAAAGCTGACTCAGCAAATTTTCCCTCTCAGCTTCTACCAATTGCTTGGTCCTAGCCTCCATCTTTAAACTCTCTTCCCTTGATCTAGCCTCCATTTTCAAAGTCTCTTCTTGAAGGACAAGTCTTACACTTTCCTTCAATTGATCAGCAAACCTTACCTTCTGTTGTCTAGGTAAATTGAAGTATTGCTTAGGGGAAACCCCAGCCCCTACCCCTCTAACTCTTCCTGGATGCTCGGGACCTAAAGCCAATGTCAAAACATCATTGGATCCTGACAGAGAAAGAGTGCCTTCAGAGACTTGCTTTTGCAAATCATCCTAACAAAAAGACATAATAAAAAGTCAGAATAAGGAAACAAACGACGGTTATTTATAAAAAATAGACGTAATATAATATTTCACACGACTCAATAACATAACAATCGATGTAATATAATATTTAAGACGACGCTAACTAAATACCGACGTTCTTAATATATTAACACGACGTCAATAATAATCCACCGACGTCTTATGATATAATTACAAAAAACAAAGCATGGATTCCAGATTCAGACCTTTAACGACGCCTTTTAAAATATTTCGACGTAGTAAAACTTTTCACACGACGCAAAAATATAATAGCAGACGTAATAAAATTTTTAAAACAGAGTGAGTAGGCTTACAATTAATTTTGCTTTCTCTGCAGTCTTTGGATCCGGGATGTTACCATGTTTGTCTTCTCTTGCGTTTTTCCATAAGGTAGATCGATCAATATCTACCCCACGCATGATTTCCTTCAAGTCCTCCTTAAAACCAACATATCCTTTTTGAGACAATTGATGATTGTACTCGAGTTTCTCCCTCCTCTGTGATTGTTCTTCATGCACAGCCTCAAATTCTTTAGATAACCTTGAAGCTACAAAGGCATCCCATTGAGCTTTCTCTATGAATTTGTATGTTTCAGGGGGCTGCCTTAATCTATCCTGCTCCTTGATGAATCGAAGGATATGAAACCTCGTTAGTGTAGACTTGAAATCCTTCCATTTCTTGGCGGCAGAAGATAGCACCATTTGCCTGCCCCCTTTACCAACCACAAAAGCCATGTCAACGGCTTCCCAAATCTGCTTTTTTATATCCTTGGATATTTGAACCCATTTCTTGTCCACAAGTGGGACTCTGGAGCGTGCCAACACACCAATGTAGGACTGCATCTCATTATGTGCACGGCCATATGGTTTCCCTTCTTCATTGTACTCAACAACAGGCTTGATTTTCTGAATTTTTCTCTGCACAACACGGGGCATTGTGCTCATACCCCGACTTGACTTTGCCTCCTCAGAAATAGTTGCCGTGCTGGCTGGTTCTGTCTCAGAAGATGAAACAAACTTCATCTTCTTCGAGGCCTTGGTTTGAGGATTTACAACTCTAAGCTCCTTCTTCGAGGATTCATTTTTTTTCAAGCCAGACTCCTTACTTTGGGATTGAGAAACCATGGTTACAGACAAATTAAACCTGCAAGTGAAAATATATCAGTGAAATTAAGAAAAACCACGACGATTATTTATAAACTACGACGTATTATAATATTTCAAACGACGTAAGAACAAAACAAACGACGTAATAATAAATTTACACGACGGTAATTGATCACCGACGTGATAAAATATTACAACGACGTCAATAATAAACAACCGACGTCTTATGATATAATAAAAAATAGAGTATTAAATATTACAACGACGTTAATAATAAAAATTCGCCGTGGTATTGAAAATAAAACGACGTAAATATTAATATACCGTCGTCTATACCACAAAAACAAATTAGGAACAACGTAAAATATTTTCAGCAGAAAAATAATTAAAAAGATTTTCGAAACAAAAACCATTGTTCAGAGAAATCAAACATGCGATGAATATATCCTTAAAAATCAAAAACAAAAAAAGGATATCATTTTAAAAAACAACAATGAACACTTTCACACGACGCTAGGGTGACTGACGAACCGTCGTGG
The DNA here is from genome assembly GCF_965620075.1 of Prunus avium. Taxonomy (NCBI): domain Eukaryota; kingdom Viridiplantae; phylum Streptophyta; class Magnoliopsida; order Rosales; family Rosaceae; genus Prunus; species Prunus avium. The sequence continues at coordinate 34,122,700 of NC_142284.1, forward strand.
TCTATAAATCTAACCACGTAAATAACAAGCCACCGTCGTCTTATTTAGTTGAAGTAAAAGAACCAGAGTAGTGTTCAAACTTGGAAACTTTTCGTCTTTGTCTGCAAATTGTATCAAACTTGGAAAGAAAAAATGTAAAAAGATTTTAAAAAACGAAAATGATATGCACATGCAAAACAGGAACAAAAATCCTTCCAGAAATGCTTACCCTTTGCTTGCGATGAAAGCTTTCTTCTGGAGTTTGGTGTTTCAATTCAGAGATGAAGACGAAGAGGAGATGAAGACGAAGAGGAGATAAGCTTGAAAGTTTGAAACAGTTCTTGGAGAATGAAAAATGAGAAAAGCCTGAAAGTTTTTCTCGGGTTTGGAAACAGAGCAAGTATGGGTCAGGAAGGCGAAAAGTTTAAAATAATAAAAAACCGTTTCATAAAAACGACGCTATTAATAGTATGCGCCCTAGTATGATACATTATACGGCGCTATTGTTAACACTGCCCTATAATATTACTTTAAACGACGGTATGTTTTAATGAAACGACGTTTTTAAATCGAATTACACGACGCATGTTTCTTCAAAAAAATGAATCGTCATTTTCCAATTTACCCAACGACCTTATATTCAATAATAACGACGTGAAAAATTAATACCACGTCGTTTTAATTACTCATACCGACGTGTAAGTTTTTTAATTACACAATAAATTAATTTTCCAAAAAATTACAACTTCGTTTTTATATAGCGTCGTTGTTAAATAATTTATACGACCTTATTTTAAATTTAAACGACGTGTATGTTATATATAAACGTCGATAATTTAAAAAACCGACGTGGTATATAAGATTTGTTTATAAATAATGGGTTTTCTGTCTTTCTGTCGTCTTCATTTTTCAATTAGGGTTTCAACTTTTTCTCAATTCTCTGGAGGCACATCACCTCTCTGTCTCATCTCGCTTTCATTTTTCAGTTTGGATGTTGATGTGTGTGCGCGTTTGTGTATCTGAAAGACACAAACACGCACACATCATCTAAAAAATTGTCTTTCTGCACAGAAGGAGAACAAGGTCTGCATCAGCCCTCTTTCTCAGCTCCTCCATGATGGGGTTCTCTAGGTTGATCTCCATGGTCTTCTTGCTCGACATGTACCCAGCCGCTCTGTTATCCCTCAAGGCCTGAGCCTTCATGATTCTTTCCATGTTGGCAGTCCAGCACGGTCAGACGGTCAGACACCACAACCTTCTCCACTCTGTCACCCAAAACATCCTTCACAACCTTGCAGAGTCCCTCAAACTTCTCCTTCAACTCTTCCTTCTTCTTTGCCTTGTCTTCACTCTCATCAAGCTTGAGACCTTCCTTGGCGGCTGAGACATGCTTCTTGCCCTCAAACTCCTTGTGAGAGTAATTGGCACATAATCCACTTCTAAAACATTGCCTTTGTTCATTCTGGTTCGATTATGATTAGGAACAGAGTTCATTCTGGTAATGATAGACGAATAATGGCATAAAATTTGTACGTCATTAATTTAACAAACCGTCGTGGTTAGTACAATTATGCGACAGTAGAGTTATGGATACCGTCATAGTATATTATAATTAAAAAGTCGATAAATTTATATTTATAGTCGTGGTAACTTAATTTAAATCGGCGATTTTTTTTGTAATTAACCGTCGTAGATTCCTTTGAATTTATGTGTCGCTGACTAAGAAAAATGGGTCGTGTTTATTAATTAATTAATACGGCGTCTTATTTTAATATCGTCGTCTTTACTTTCTACGGCGGTGATTTCATAGATGCAGTCGTTGTTTTTAGGTTCAGATTTTAACTCTGAAAATACCTTTGTAATAAGACGACGCTTTTTTAATTTGGTGCGTCATGGTTTCAAAATATCTATACGTGTGCCGTTTTTTAGGTGTTTAAAGTATGTTTCTACGACGGGTTTCTATTACCGTCGTCTTTTAAAAAACAACGACGGTTTTTTGATCTACCGTCGTTGTTTACTGGTCGTCTTTTGCCCTTTTTGTAGTAGTATTTGGGGATCAATACGAAACCAATACATGTAAGAAATTGGACAATTCAGGTTCGAAGGCAGTTCGTTCCAAATAAGAGTGGTTGGTGTATCCCATTGTTCTAGAGATCGGATTTCACTCAAAATTCACCAAATGAATGCTCTCAAAGGCAGTTCGTTCCTAATTGTTGTGGCTGGTGTATTGGGTAGTTCTAGAGATCGGATTTGACTCAAACTTAATGAAATGACTCCTCCAACATATTACGATGTTTCCCAAGTTTTGGGATCGATACGAAATCAATAGGTGTAAGAAATTGGACAATTCAAGTTCAAAGGCAATTCGTTCCTAATTGGAGTGGTTGGTGGATTGGTTACTTCTAGCGACCAGATTTCACTCAAAATTCACCAAATGACTCCTCCCACCAAAGTTCTATAGATCGGATGTCACTCAAAATTCAACAAATGACTCCTGCCACCATATTATGATGTTGCCTAAGTCTTCGGATCGATCCGAAATCAATTGGGGTGAGAAATTGGGCGATTCAAGTTCAAAGGCAGTTCGTTCCTAATCGGAGTGGTTGGTGGATTGGGTACTTCTAGCGACCAGATTTCACACAAAATTCACCAAATGACTCCTCCCACCGTAGTTCTATAGATCGGATGTCACTCAAAATTCACCAAATGACTCCTACCACCATATTATGAAGTTTCCCAAGTTTTGGGCTTGATCCGAAATCAATAGGTGTAAGAAATTGGACAATTCACGTTCAAAGGTAGTTCGTTCCTAATTGATGTGGTTGGTGTATTAGGTAATTCCAGCGACCGGATTTCGCTCAAAATTCACCACATGACTCCTCCCACCATATTTATGATGTTGCCCAAGTTTTGGGCTTGATCCGAAATCAATAGGTATAAGAAATGGGACATTTAAAGTTTGAAAGCAATTCGTTCCTAATTGGAGTGGTTGGTGTATTCTGTAGTTCTAGAGATCGGATTTCACTCAAAATTAATCAAATGACTACTCCCACCATATTATGATGTTGCCCACGTTTTGGGCTCGATCCGAAATCAATAGGTGCAAGAAAATGGACAATTCAAGTTCAAAGACAGTTCGTTCCCAATTGGAGTGGTTGGTGTATTGGGTAGTTCTAGAGATCGGATTTCACTCAAACTTAACCAAATAACTCCTCCCATGTATTGTGATGTTTCCCAAGTTTTGGGCTCGATCCGAAATCCATAGGTGTAAGAAATTGGACAATTCAAGTTCAAAGGCAGTTCGTTCCTAATCGGAGTGGTTGGTGTATTCCGTAGTTCTAGAGATCGGATTTCACTCAAAATATACCAAATGACTACTCCCACCATATTACGATGTTGCCAACGTTTTGGCCTCGATCCGAACTCAATAGGTGTAAGAAATTGGAAAATTCACGTTCAAATACAGTTCGTTCCTAATTAGAGTGGTTGGTTTATTGGGTAATTCTATCCACCGGATTTCACTCAAAATTCACCAAATGACTCCTCCCACCATATTATGATCTTGCCCAAGTTTTGCGCTCGATCCGAAATCAATAGGTGTAAGAAATTGGACAATTCAAGTTCAAAGGCAGTTCGTTCCTAATTGGAGTTGGTGGTGTATTCTGTAGTTCTAGAGATCGGATTTCTCTCAAAATTCACCAAATGACTACTCCCACCATATTATGATGTTGCCCTGCTTTGGGCTCCATCCGAAATCAATTGGTGTGAAAAATTGGACAATTCAAGTTCGACGGCAGTTCGTTCCAAGTCGGAGTGGTTAGTGTATTCCATAGTTCTATGGATCGGATGTCACTGAAAATTCACCAAATGACTCCTCCCACTATGTTATGATGTTGCCTAAGTTTTGGGATCGATCCGAAATCAATTGGGTTATGAAACTGGACAATTCAAGTTCAATGGCAGTTTGTTCCTCAACGGAGTGGTTTGTGGATTCCATAGTTCTAGAGAACGGATTTCACTCAAAATTCACTAAATGACTCCTCCCACCAGATTATTATGTTGTCCAAGTTTTGGGCTCGATCCGAAATCAATAGGTTCAAGAAATTGGACAATTCAAGTTCAAAGGCAGTTCGTTCCTAATTGGAGTGGTTGGTGTATTGGGTATTTCTAGAGATAGGATTTCACTGAAAAATAAACAAATGACTCCTCCCACCATATTACGATGTTACCCAACCTTTGGGCTCGATCCGAAATCAATTGGTGTAAGAAATTGGACAATTCAAGTTCAAAGGAAGTCCGTTCCTAATTGGAGTGGTTGGTGTATTGGGTAGTCCTAGAATTGTATTTCACTCAAAAATAACCAAATGATTCCTCCCACCATATTACGATGTTGCCCAACTTTAGGGCTCGAACCGAAATCAATAGGTGTAAGAAATTGGACAATTGAAGTTCAACGGCAGTTCGTTCCTAATCGGAGTGGTTGGTGTATTACGTAGTTCTAGAGATCGGATTTCACTCAAAATTCACCAAATGACTCCTCCCACCATATTATGATGTTGCCCAAGTTTTGTTCGTAATCAGAGTGGTTGGTGTATTCCACAGTTCTAGAGATCGGATTTCCCTCAAAATTCACCAAATGACTCTGTCTGCCGCGCAAATCTCATGGCCTGCTTTTGGGTGCGGTGCGTTTGTGCGCGGGCGTGCCTGCACGGTCTACCGTGCGTCAAGATGGTTGATGTGTATGGGAATGGTTAAGTGGTGCGCCTGTTTGAACTCGTCTTCTAATCAAACGATTGTAGCCGAGAGAGGAACTAGTCTCGGCTGTTAGGATCACGGCCTGAACTACAAGGCCGTTGAATGATGGTGTTGGTGGTGGGTTTCGGGCGGTGCTCCGGCGCGCTGCTTAGGGAGCGACAGTCGTATGATATATGGGGTGAGTGAACGAACAACAAGGATGGTGCTCCGGTGCCTTGAAAATCAAGGGTCGTGTGATATATTGATGGATGAATTTTCCTTACAGTTTAACACTACTCCTAGGAAAGCAAGTAAAGATATTGAAAGTGCATTACAGGAAAAATAAGTTGCTCCGTGGGAGGCTTTGGTTTTGGTGTTGAACCCTGTGAATGGAGATCGAGCCCTGTATTTATAGGAAGAGTTCCTGGATGAGTAATCGAGGCTGAATTTACGCATAGTGGAGTCTGATTAGCGCAAATGGGTGTCCAATCGACATTTGGGATCGTGAAGCATGGTGGTGTGACCCCATAAATCCTGGTGAATCTCGGCCGCCGCCCTAATCGTGGTTCCTGCGCAGCTGGCCGTGGAGACGCATTTATTGCTCTGATAGCTGGTGACCTAATCTCTCAAGCTGCAAGAATTCTTGTGAGAATGTCTACGTCTAATCACTCTGTCTTCTGTCGCCAAGACCTGACTTCAGTCACTTCCCACCTTTCTCCCATGCATTAAATGCTTATTTGTGGCCAGTGGGTTTGCTGCATTTAAACAGGCACTGCTTCATTAAATGAAGCATGGGTCCCTGCTATCACGTGATGATCTGACTTTAATATCTCTGGCCGTGATTTCGCTTGGGCTCGGCCTCGGCCTGCACTCGAGGCCGAGATAATCATGCCTTAGCATTTTTCTCTTGTTCTTAGGAAGGTAAAGCACTTTGTTGAAACGCCGCGTTTCAGGGTTACGAGCAAGTTCCAGGGCCGAGAAAGAGAGCTCCTTCGGCCAGCTGATGGCCGTGATTTATTAGGCACAAACATTGCCCTCACGTCCCTGGATTCTTCGACCTCGGCATCGGTAGGGGCCGAATGGATTCTAAGGGGATGGACCCTTTGCATTCCTTCTGAAGTGATTGACAACTGGGGCATTAAATGCGCAGGCCAGTCGGCGCATTTAATGCCTCAAGCTCGTCGTGTAGGCCATTATTGCCCAGGGCGTCGCTTTGTTTTGTCAGAGGAAACGACGGCCTCTGGGCTGTTGACAAGTCATTGCGCCTGTTGAGCGTGCTGACAGTTGAGCACGAATTAAGAATCAAGGAGCAAGCCGATAACCTCGGCCGCTAACTTAGGATCTAACAGATGGCTTACAAAGAGAGGCCGTGGTTCGGCCTCCGACCCTACATTTATTTCTAACAAAGGGTCCTGGACTTCCGGATAGTCATCCTCCATCTCGGCAGGCACCGTTTCTAGGTCGTCCAAAGTCAACGCGTCCGTCTCGTCTGATTCGTGGAGGAATTCGATCAGGTTGATTGGTGAATTTGGCCGCAAGGATTCCTCCGCCCAATGTTCCAGCAGTCGCTCTACCAAATCCCTCATGGCTGCCGCCCCTTCTTCTTTAGTGGCCTTGTCCGTCATCTAAAGTCTGGTGAGGTCGATCAATACTTCGCGCGCTGAGTCCTGTCGGATATTCTCGGCGCCTAACTCCAGTACCTTCTGGGCCGTCGTTCTAGTTGGTCGGCCATTTGCATCGTGGCCGGTGAGAACAACCCATCCAACGTCGTCGTCGTAGATCCGAGCTTGTACGGCGTTGGCCTCAAAAGGCTTTTCATCGGCCTGGTGTATAGACACTTTCTGGCCGTCCCAAAAGAACAACAGCTGGAAGAGAGAGGACGGTATACACCCAGACTGATGGATCCAATCACGGCCGAGCAGTATGTTGTAGTCGATGCTGGACTCGACCACGTAGAAGGCCGCGACCCTTGTTTGGTCGGCCACGGTAATCTTTAAGGGCAATACGCCAATGGTCTTAGACTTGTCGCCGACAAAGCTGCTCATGACCACGTCGCTGGGGATGAGGTCCTCCTTTGACTTGTCTAGCTTCCTCATTAAGGAATAAGGAAGGATGTTGACCGTCGCCCCACAGTCAACGAAAACCTTGGATATGGGCACACCCTCTACGTGAGCTGAGATGTACAACGGCTTCAAGTGCCGGTATTTATTCGGCTCGTCTCTTGGTATCACCTCGTTGAACGCTACGGCCAACAATTCTTCCTTTGTCTTTGGCCTTAGATCCAACTGCTCCTCGGCCACGTCGTCCTCTAGGCCGTTGATCTGTCCCCCTGGGGCTGAAAACTCGGATGGTAGCACAATGACCATGTTGATGCCGACTTCCTCCGGTTCCCGCGGATTTCCCCTACCGGCTTCTTCTTCGACCTGAGAGCCGTCCTTGGCGAGGTCCGTTTCCTCGATCATCCCGAGGATCCCCTCATATTCCTCATCGGAGATTCCTAAAGCGGGGTCATCTTCGGCCTCGTGCCTGAAAAACGGATCACCGAAACCTTCGATCATAGGTCTCACGGTCCCCGGGCTACCGGTCATGGATGCTTTGATCTCAGGGGGGGCCGCGGCTTCGACCTCCTCCTTGATGGCCCGTCTAGCCTTTGCCAATGTGTCCCTGGCCGTTAGGTAATCGTCTAGGCGGCTTACCCGGCCCATTTCCTCGGTCGTCAGGCCAAAGACTGTGTCCGCCGGAGTTACAGACAAATACTGGCGGAGATACTCTAAATCGCCCCTGCTGAAAGGGATTTTGGCCTCTGATCCGTCGAGGTCAGGCTGGTAACTTGGCAGGCCTCTTGCTCTGGCTTCCCTGTTTGCCTGGTATACGGCCTTAATGGCCGAGTCAGAACCGCTGGTGATGAGGAGCGCTTCTCCCTTTGTGTTTCTGAGAGCCAACTCCACGATTTCTCGGCTTTCAGGGGTCATGCCATACAGGTCCGTGGCCGAGTGGTCCTTATGGAATTCTTTGAGAAAGGACAGACCGTTGGCCGAAAAAGGGCGGTAGATGTCGACGACACCTTCGTCTGTCCTCTCTATGACCGCGGTGTTTGGCTGAGCTGGATTGGCCGATGATCCACGGGGACCCTCGTCTTGCCTAGGGCGCCACGTCCTCAGAAGCTTGGTGCTGGCTGTCTTTCCTGCAGGGAAAACAACCGATTTGGATGACGGCCTGTCCGTAGTCGCCACTTTCTTTTGGCGCTTGAAGCCTTCAGCCTCGGTCGTCTGCATTCTGGCCTGCTGAACCTGTCTCTACATTCTCCTCAGTTGGGTCCTTGTCAGCGGTTCGGCCCTGCCCCCAGGCCGTGCATGGTACCATCGATCATCCTTCATGACCGGTGGTTTGAAAGTTTTTATCGACCTAAGGGCGGCCTCTTCTTCGAGGCTGACCGAGGTCCTGGGGGTTTGTGGCCCCAGTCGGCTGAAAATAGCTCTGCTGGTCTGCCGTCGGTCGTACTGACCACCGAATCTCTTTAGAGTCGTCTGAGATGGCTCGGCGGCCTTCCTCTTGTTTTCCTGCGGCCTGGGATGACCGATCTCATACTTGCATCGTTCGCAAAGGGCCGGCTCTAGTTCGGCCAGTGGCTCCTTCCCTTTCGTCGATCGACGAACCTCTTTATACCCGGCTGGGAGTTGGGCGTCGACCATGTTGATGACAGGTGGAGGGAACGGCTTGGAGTCGACCTGCATGGCCGCCTTCTCTGGAAATTGGAGCTTCTTTTCGTCTATTAATTTCTGGATAACGTCTCGCAAGACAACGCAGTTGTTGGTGTTGTGAGACCAAGAACTGTGGTATTTGCAAAACGTTTTCCCTTTGAGCTCTTCAGGTTTCAGAATTTTATGGCCGAGGGACAATTTGATCTTTTTCTCGGCCAATAGCAGGTCGAAGATAGCCTCGGCCCTTGTTAAGTCAAAAGTGTAGGCCTTCGTTTCCCGCGTTGCGAACTTGGCATCGGGGATTTTTGTGCGGCTATTGTCAGTTTTAACAAGCCCTCTGCAAACGAAGGGTTTGTCTATGCTGACTTTGGCCGAACTCATTTCTACCTCCTCGCCCTCGGCCTCCGCGGAGCCGTCTGTTCCGGCGTAGCTGACGATGGGATTCTTGTAGTAGGTCCCTTTTGAGGTCATCTTCTTCTGCATCTCTTCCTTCAACAAGGACGCATACCTGTCCACTTTGTTGGTCAAGTCATGCATGTCCCGGAATTCGATCCCCTGGAACTTCTTCCGGTATTCGAATTCCAAACCTTCTTTGGCCATCTTGATGAACTCCCTCTCTGGTAGGTTCGTGCGGCACCAATTCCTACACGTTTTGAATCGTTGTAGGTAATCGCCGGACGTCTTCGAATCGGACCCCTTGAGGTGGCGCCTCTTGCTGGGCCGCATTCGGCCGCGTGACCTGTTGGACCACTTGAACAAGGGGTTTGGCCGGGATGACCGCGCTGGTTGACCCCAGGTGAGCACCGTGTGTCTGGCCAAGGTGCGTATGCGTTGCCGGTGGATTGGCGGAACCGTAGTGAAGGTGAGAGCCCAAGGAAAACAAGGACGCCTGCACTGGTGGTGAAACTGTCGGATTGCTCTGACCGTACTGCTGTGATGATACTGCTGTCGCATTGCTTGGGCCAGGATGGGTGTGGACGGTCGCCGTGTGAACTGGGCCGAGTGGATGGGTCGTAGGATGCGCAAGGCTGCCGTGCCCTAATGATACGGCCAAAGCATGGAGTGGTCCGCGCGCCGTCTCTGCCGAGTAGGTTGGTCCCGAATTTGCCCATGTGGGCTGGGACTGCCCCCAGCTGTTTGTTGGCGGCAAAGAATGCTCGCCGTAGCCTGATGCTTGGGTGTGGGCCGATACGCCGAGGCTGCTGCTCCCGCCATAAGGAATGCTCCCGCCGTAGCCTGATGCTTGGCTCCTCGGTCCGGCTCTGGGAGGTGTCGCGGGCGAGGCTACCGGCATCCTCTCCTGAAAAAGCATTCCCAGTTCCGAGGAGAACCTGTCCATTGCGGCCATGAAGGATGTTTCTATCCTGTAGGCCTGCTTGGACATCAGCTCCTCCACTACTGCCTGGTCTGCCGTCGTTACTGGAACGCTAGCCGAGATCCCGACCGTATGTTCGGTCTCGGTGATTGTGATTGGTGAGGTGGACTCAGGAGTCTCAGAAGTCATTTCCACTGCTTTGTTTTTTAGCTTTGCCTGTGCCCTAGTTTCCAACCTAAGTTTTTGACAAGAATCCCACCGGGCGTGCCAAAAGTGTCTGCCGCGCAAATCTTACGGCCTGGAGTTCCGGGCTGAGGGGATATGCGTTGACACGCGGCTTCCTGCTTTTGGGTGCGGTGCGTTTTTGCACGGGCGTGCCAGCACGGTCTACCGTGCGTCGAGATGGTTGATGTGTATGGGAATGGTTAAGTGGTGCGCCTGTTTGAACTCGTCTTCTAATCAAACGATTGTAGCCGAGAGAGGAACTAGTCTCGGCTGTTAGGTTCACGGCCTGAACTACAAGGCTGTTGAGTGATGGTGTTGGTGGTGGGTTTTGGGCGGTGCTCCGGCGCGCTGCTCAGGGAGCGACGGTCGTATGATATATGGGGTGAGTGAACGAACAACAAGGATGGTGCTCCGGCGCCTTGAAAATCAAGGGTCGTGTGATATATTGATGGATGAATTTTCCTTACAGTTTAACACTACTCCTAGGAAAGCAAGTAAAGATATTGAAAGTGCATTACAGGAAAAATAAGTTGCTCCGTGGGAGGCTTTGGTTTTGGTGTTGAACCCTTTGAATGGAGATCGAGCCCTGTATTTATAGGAAGAGTTCCTGGATGAGTAATCGAGGCTGAATTTACGCATAGTGGAGTCTGATTAGCGCAAATGGGTGTCCAATCGACATTTGGGATCGTGAAGCATGGTGGTGTGACCCCATAAATCCTGGTGAATCTCGGCCGCCGCCCTAATCGTGGTTCCTGCGCAGCTGGCCGTGGAGACGCATTTATTGCTCTGATAGCTGGTGACCTAATCTCTCAAGCTGCAAGAATTCTTGTGAGAATGTCTACGTCTAATCACTCTGTCTTCTGTCGCCAAGACCTGACTTCAGTCACTTCCCACCTTTCTCCTATGCATTAAATGCTTATTTGTGGCCAGTGGGTTTGCTGCATTTAAACAGGCACTACTTCATTAAATGAAGCATGGGTCCCTGCTATCACGTGATGATATGACTTTAATATCTCTGGCCGTGATTTTGCTTGGCCTCGGCCTCGGCCTGCACTCGAGGCCGAGATAATCCTGCCTTAGCATTTTTCTCTTGTTCTTAGGAAGGTAAAGCACTTTGTTGAAATGCTACGTTCTAGTGTTACGAGCAAGAGCCAAGGCCGAGAAAGGGAGCTCCTTCGGCCAGCTCATGGCCGTGATTTATTTGGCACAAACAGACTCCTCCCACCATACTATGATGTTGCCCAAGTTTTGAGCTCGATTTGAAATCACTAGGTGGAAGAAATTGGACAAATGAAGTTCAAAGGCAGTTCGTTCGTAATCGGAGTGGTTGGTGTATTCCATAGTTCTAGAGATCGGATTTCCCTCAAAACTCACCAAATGACTCCTCCCACCATATTATGATGTTGCCCAAGTTTTGGGTTCGATCCGAAATCAGTACGTGTAAGAAATTGGACAATTTAAGTTCAAAGGCAGTTCGTTCCTAATTGGAGTGGATGGTGTATTTGCTAGTTCTAGAGATTGGATTTCACTCAAACTTAAGCAAATGAATCCTCCCACCATATTATGATGTTCCCCAAGTTTTGGGCTCGATTCGAAATCAATAGGTGTAAGAAATTGGACAATTCAAGTTCAAAGGCAGTTCGTTCCTAATTGGAGTGGATGGTGTATTTGGTAGTTCTAGAGGGTGGATTTCACCCAAATGTAAGCAAATGACTCCTCCCACCATATTATGATGTTGCCCAAGTTTTGGGCTCGATCCGTAATCAATAGGTGTACAATTCAAGTCCAATGGAAGTTCGTTCCTAGTTGGAGTGGTTGGTGTGTTGGGTAGTTCTAGAGATTGGATTTCACTCAAACTTAATCGTTGCCCAAGTTTTGGGGTCGATCCGAAATCAATAGGTGTAAGAAATTGGACAATTCAAGTTCAACGGCAGTTCGTTCCTAATCGGAGTGGTTGGTGTATTACGTAGTTCTAGAGATCGGATTTCACTCAAAATTCACCAAAATGAATTCAGCTGCATCCTCAACTTGTGATACTCGCAAGTGCACGAGCCGTTTGGTAGTATAGCATATGTAAGTGCGAGGTCGATCCCACGAGAATTGGTGATTGAATGATTCAGTTCATTTTCCCTACACAAAACAGAAATGAAAAAGAAGGGAAATAAATAAAACAAGGAAGAAAGAAAATAACTAACTCAAGCAAATAAGTTCCCAAGTTCAATTAGATTAACGGATTGATTCTAGCTAATGTATGATTAAGCCATGGTGTGTGGTCATAACCTTGTGTTCCTAATTCCCTAATTTGATCATTTGTTGTCTAACCTAAAATTAAGCATTAGGAACCCATTAAGCATAGAAGAACAATTTAAACAACCAAGCATGTATCTAATCCCTGTTGTCGAATGTCCATACATACTCTTCCTATTCATAGTTCAATTCGAATTAAAGTATGGTGTCTACTCTTAATTCAAACCAAGATAGCTAACATGCAAGCCTAAATGGTGATCAATCATTCAAACTAGCATATTAACTTATAAGCATAATGAATAAGAACAAAAATCATAATTGAAACTTGGAAACTAATCAAACTTGAAACTAAAGAAAAGAATTTACATAACAATGAAAATTAAAGTAGAACTTGGAAAGACTTAAAGGAAAATTTCAGCACAAAGATCTCATTATAACAATTGAAAACTAGAAAGAGAAACTAAGATAATTTGAGGGAGAGAAGGGAAGGGAGCTCTAGAGAAGTGTTTGAGAGCTCCCCCCCTTGGGGTCTGTTTACAAGCTTGGGAAACCTCACTATATATAGGCCTAAGGAAGCTGAAAATCTGAATTAAGTATGGCTAATGCATACAACACTTGTTTTATAAAATCTGAAATGGTTGATGCACTTCACTAATGCATACAACACTTGCATTATAAAATCTGAAATGGTTGATGCACTTCACTAATAAATCCCACCAGCAGCCCTAGCTCATCTTCATGTCACCATGACCAAGCTTCCAACCAGAAATAATAGCTCATCCTGAGGTCAGCATGACCAGCAACTTCAAGGGCTTAAGAATTGGGCTTCCCTTAAGCAAATTAAGACTTTAAGCACTCAAACTTGAAGTTCAGAATGTCTTCTTTCCAGCCATATATCATTTGGGCCAATCCAAGGTCGGAGGAGGAAGTTAAGGCCAAAACAAATTGCTAACTCATTTTGCGCGCTGATAAAATCCATCCTGAGCATGGCTCTGTGTTTGCTAGGTAACAGACTCCATATTTATCCAATGGGGCTGCATTTTGGATATGTTATATTACACACCCATTGGAACAACTCTCATGAAGAATGTGGCCTCATCCGAGCTATGTAGGTTGCTGAAACAAAGCTTGCAATATGACCTACGAAACTGGGCTGGCAGGGGACTGTAGCCAAAATTGAGTTTGTCTTTAAGCTCTTCATCCATTCATCCAAATTAGGCCCTATCATGCATGGATTGCATCATTTACTATCCAAAGCCATCATTATTACCTAAAGCTCAATGAACTGAAAGATAAACACAAAAAGGATTAAAAGCACAAGTTTAACTCAAAAACATAACCAAATCATAAGCTAGAAGGGTACAAAATGATATACAATTATGAACCGATCATACTCCCACCATATTATGATGTTGCCCAAGTTTTGGGCTCGATCCGAAATCAATAGGTGTAGGAAATAGGAAAATTCAAGTTCAAAGGCAGTTCGTTCCTAATTGGAGTGGTTGGTGTATTGGGTAATTCTGTCGACCGGATTTCACGCAAAATTCACCAAATGACTCCTCCCACCACATTATGATGTTGCCCAAGTTTTGACCTCAATCCGAAATCAAGAGGCGTTCGTTCAAATTGGAGTGGTTGGTGTATTCGATATTTCTGGAGATCGGATTTCACTAAAAATTCACCAAATGACTCCTCCCACCATATTATGATGTTATCCAAGTTTTGGTCCCGATCCGAAATCAATAGGTGCAAGAAATTGGACAGTTGAAGTTCTAAGGCAGTTCTTTCGTAATCGAAGTGGTTGGTGTATTCCATAGTTCTAGAGATCGGAATTCCCTCAAAATTCAGCAAATGACTCCTCCCACCATATTATGATGTTGCCCAAATTTTGGGCTCGATCCGAAATCAATAGGTACAAGAAATATGACAATTCAAGTTTAATGGCAGTTCGTTCCTAATTGGAGTGGTTGGTGTATTGGGTTGTTCTAGAGATCGGATTTCACTCAAAACTAACCACATGACTCCTCCCACCTATTATGATGTTGCCCAAGTTTTGGGATCAATCCGAAATCAATAGGTGTAAGAAATTGGACAATTCAAGTTCAATGGAAGTTCGTTCCTAATTGGGGTGGTTGGTGTATTGGGTAGTTCGAGAGATCGGATTTCACTTAAACTTAACCAAATGACTCCTCCGACAATATTATGATGTTGCCCAAGTTTTGGGATCGATCCGAAATCAGTAGGAGTAAGAAATTGGACAATTCAAGTTCAAAGGCAGTTCGTTCCTAATCGGAGTGGTTAGTGTATTCCATACTTCTACAGTTCGGATTTCACTCAAAATGCACCAAATGACTCCTCCCACCATATTATAATGTTGCCCAAGTTTTGGGTTCGATCCGAAATCAATAGGTGTGATAAATTGGACAATTCATGTTTGAAGGCAATTCGTTCCTAATCGGAGTGGTTGGTGTATTCAATAATTCTAGAGATTGGATTTCACTAAAAATTTACCAAATGACTACTCCCACCATAAGATGTTGTTGCCCAAGTTTTGGGATCGATCCGAAGTCAATAGGTGTAAGAAATTGGACAATTCAAGTTCAAAGGCAGTTCGTTCTTAACTGAAGTGGTTGGTGTATTGGGTAGTTCGACAGATCGGATTTCACTAAGACTTAACCAAATGACTCCTCCCACCATATTACGATGTTGCCCAAGTTTTGGGCTCGATTTGAAATCAACAGGTGTAAGAAATTGGACAATTCAAGTTCATAGGCAGTTCGTTCCTAATTGGAGTGGTTGGGGTTTTCCGTAGTTCTAGGGTGTGAATTTCACTCAAAATTCACCAAATGACTCCTCCCACCATATTTTGATGTTGCCCAAGTTTTGGGCTTGATCCGAAATCAATAGGTGTAAGAAATTGGACAATTCAAGTTAAAAGACATTTCATTCCTAATTGGAGTGGTTGCTGTATTGGGTAGTTCTAGAGATTGGATTTCACTCAAAATTAACAAAATGATTCCTCCCCCCATATTATGATGGGGCCCAAGTTTTGGGCTCGATTCGGAATCAATAGGTGTAAGAAATTGGACAATTCAAGTTCAATGGCAGTTCGTTCCTAACAGGAGTGGTTGGTGCATTGGGTAGTTCTAGAGATCGGATATCACTCAAACTTAACCAAATCACTCCTCCCACCATATTCTTATGTTGCCCAAGTTTTGGGCTCGATCCGAAATCAATAGGTGTAAGAAATTGGACAATTCAAGTTCAAAGGCAGTTCGTTCCTACTTGTAGTGGTTGGTGTAGTGGGTAGTTCTAGAGATCGGATTTCACTCAAAATTAACCAAATGACTCCTCCCACCATGTTATGGTGTTGCCCAAGTTTTGGGCTTGATTCAAATCAATAGGTGAAAAAAATTGGACAATTCAAGTTCAAAGGCAGTTCGTTCCTAATCGGAGTGGTTGTTGTATTCCAAAGTTCTAGAGATCGGATTTCACTCAAAATTCCCCAAATGACTCCTCCCACCATATTATAGTGTTGCCCATGTTTTGGGGTCGATCTGAAATCAATTGGTATAAGAAATTGAACAATTCAAATCCAAAGGCAGTTCGTTCCTAATCGGAGTAGTTGGTGTATTCCATAGTTCTAGAGATCGGATTTCACACAAAATTCACCAATGACTCCTCCCACCGTATTATGATGTCGCCCAAGTTTTAGGCTCGATTCGAAATCAATAGGTGCAAGAAATTGTACAATTCAAGTTCATAGGCAGTTCGTTCCTAATCGGAGTGGTTGGTGTATTCCATAGTTCTAGAGATCGGATTTCACTCAAAATTCACCAAATGACTATTCCCACCATATTATGACGTTGCCCAAGTTTTGGGCTCGATCCGAAATCAATAGGTGTAAGAAATTGGACAATTCAAGTTTGAAGGCAGTTCGTTCCCAATTGGAGTGGTTGGTGTATTGGGTAGTTCTAGGGATCAGATTTCACTCAAAATTAAACAAATGAATCCTCCAACGATATTATGATGTGGCCCAAGTTTTGGGATCGATCCGAAATCAATAGGTGTAAGAAATTGGACAATTCAAGTTCAAAGGCAGTTCGTTCCTAATTGGACTGGTTGGTGTATGGGGTTATTCTAGCAACCGGATTTCACCCAAAATTCACCAAATGACTCCTCCCACCATATTATGATGTTGCCCAAGTTTTAGGCTAGATTCGAAATCAATAGGTGCAAGAAATTGTACGATTCATGTTCAAAGGCAATTCGTTCCTAATCGGAATGGTTGGGGTATTCCATAGTTCTAGAGATCGGATTTCACTCAAAATTCACCAAATGACTATTCCCACCATATTATGACGTTGCCCAAGTTTTGGGCTCGATCCGAAATCAATAGGTGTAAGAAATTGGAAAATTCAAGTTCAAAGGCAGTTCGTTCCTAATCGGAGTGGTTGGTGTTTTGGGTAGTTCTAGAGATCAGATTTCCCTCAAAATTAAACGAATGACTCCACCCACCATATTATGATGTTTCCCATGTTTTGGGATCGATCCGAAATCAATAGGTGTAAGAAATTGGAAAATTCAAGTTCAAAGGCAGTTCGTTCCTAATCGGAGTGGTTGGTGTATTGGTTAGTTCTAGAGGTGTATTGGGTAGTTCTTGAGATCGGATTTCACTCAAAATTAACCAAATGACTCCTCCCACCATATTATGATGTTGCCCAAGTTTTGGGCTCGATTCGAAATCAATAGGTGTAAGAAATTGGACAATTCAAGTTCGAAGGCAGGTTGTTCCAAATTGGAGTGGTTGGTGTGTTCCATAGTTCTAGGGGTTGGATTTCACTCAAAATTCACCAAATGACTCCTCTCACCACATTATGATGTTGCCCATGTTTTCGGCTCGATCCGAAATCAATAGGTGTAAGAAATTGGACAATTGAAGTTCAAAGGCAGTTCGTTCCTAATTGGAGTGGTTGGTGTATTGGGTAGTTCTAGGGATTGGATTTCACTGAAACTTAACCAAATGACTCCTCCCACTGTATTATGATGTTGCCCAAGTGTTGGGATCGATCCGAAATCAATAGGTGTAAGATATTGGACAATTCAAGTTCATAGGTAGTTCGTTCCTAATCGGAGTGGTTGGTGTATTCCATAGTTCAGGAGATCGGATTTCATTCAAAATTCACCAAATCACTATTCCCACCATATTATGATGTTGCCCAAGTTTTGGGCTCGATCCGAAATCAATAGGTGTAAGAAATGGGACAATTCAAGTTTTAAGGCAGTTCGTACCTAATTGGAGTGGTTGGTGTATTGGGTAGTTCCAGAGATCAGATTGGACTTAAACTTAAACAACTGACTCCACCCACCATATTATGTTGTTGCCCAAGTTTTGGGATCGATCCGAAATCAATAGGGGTAAGAAATTGGACAATTCAAGTTTAATGGCAGTTTGTTCCTAACTGGAGTGGTTGGTGTATTGGGCAGTTCTAGAGATCGGATTTCACTCAAAATTAACCAAATGAATCCTCCCACCCCATTATGATTTTACCCAAGTTTTGGGCTCGATCTGAAATCAATAGGTGAAAGAAATTGGACAATTCTACTTCAAAGGCAGTTCATTCCTAATCTGATTGGTTGGAGTATTGGGTAGTTCTAGAGGTGTATTGGGTAGTTCTAGAGATCAGATCTCACTCAAACTTAACCAAATGACTCATCCCACCATATTATGATGGTGCCCAAGTTTTGGGATCGATTCGAAATCAATAGGTGTAAGAAATTGGACAATTGAAGTTCAATGGCAGTTCGTTCCTAATTGGACTGGTTGGGGTATTGGGTAGTTCTTGGGATTGGATTTCACTCAAACTTAACCAAATGATTCTTCCCACCAGATTATGATGTTGCCAAAATTTGGGATCGATCCGAAATCAATACGTATAAGAAATTGGACAATTCAGGTTCAATGGCAGTTCGTTCCCAATCGGAATGGTTGGTGTATTCCATCGTTCTAGAGATCAGATTTCACTCAAAATTCACCAAATGACTCCTCCCACCATATTACGATGTTGCCCAAGTTTTGGGCTCGTTCCGAAATCCATTGGTGTAAGAAATTGGACAATTCAAGTTTAAAGACAGTTCGTTCCCAATCGGGGTGGTTGGTGTATTCCATCGTTCTAGAGATTGAATTTCACTCAAAATTCACCAAATGACTCACCCCACCATATTATCTTGTTGCCCAAGTTTTGGGCCCGATCCGAAATCAATAGGTGTAAGAAATTTTACAATTCAAGTTTGAGGGCAGTTCGTTCCTAATTGGAGTGGTTGGTGTCTTGGGTAGTTCTAGAGATCAGATTGCATTCAAAAATAAACAAACGACTCCTCCCACCACATTATGATGTTGTCCAAAGGCAGTTCGTTCCTAATTGTAGTGGTTGGTGTCGTGGGTAGTTCTAGAGATCGGATTTTACTCAAAATTAACCAAATGACTCCTCCCACCATGTTATGATGTTGCCCAAGTTTTGGGCTTGATTCGAAATCAATAGGTGTAAAAAATTGGACAATTCAAATTCAAAGGCAGTTTGTTCCTAATCGGAGTGGTTGTTGTATTCCAAAGTTCTAGAGATCGGATTTCACTCAAAATTCCCCAAATGACTCCTCCCACCGTATTATAGTGTTGCCCATGTTTTGGGCTCGATATGAAATGAATTGGTATAAGAAATTGGACAATTCAAGTTCAAAGGCAATTCGTTCCTAATCGGAGTAGTTGGTGTATTCCATAGTTCTAGAGATCGGAATTCACTCAAAATTCACCAAATGACTCTTTCCACACTATTATGGTGTTGCCCAAGTTTTGGGCTCGATCCGAAGTCAATAGGTGTAAGAAATTGGACAATTCAACTTAAAAGGCAGTTCGTTCGTAATTGGAGTGGGTGGTATACTGGGTAGTTCTAGAGATCGGATTTCACTCAAAATTAACCAAATGACTCCTCCCACCATATTATGATGTTGCCCAAGTTTTGGGCTTGATTCGAAATCAATAGGTGTAAGAAATCGGACAATTCAAGTTCTAAGGCAGTTTGTTCCTAATCGGTGTGGTTGTTGTATTCCACGGTTATAGAGATCGGATTTCACTCAAAATTCACCAAATGACTCCTCCCACCACATTATGATGTCGCCCAAGTTTTGGGTTCAATCCGAAATCAATTGGTATAAAAAATTGGACAATTGAAGTTCGAAGGCGGTTCGTTCCTAATCGGAGTAGTTGGTGTATTCCATAGTTCTAGAGATCGGATTTCACTCAAAATTCTCCAAATGGCACCTCCCCCCATATTATGACGTTGCCCAAGTTTTGGGCTCGATCCAAAATCAATAGGTGTAAGACATTGGACAATTCCAGTTTGAAGGCAGTTCGTCCCTAATTGGAGTGGTTGGTGCATTGGGTAGTTCTAGAGATCGGATTTCACTCCGTCTTAACCAAATGACTCCTCCCACCACATTATGATGTTGCCCAAGTTTTCGGCACAATCCGAAATCAATAGTTGTAAGAAATTGGACAATTCAAGTTCAAAGGCAGTTCGTTAATAATCGAAGTGGTTGGTGTATTCCATAGTTCTGGAGATCTGATTTCACTCAAACTTCACCAAACGACTCCTCCCACCATATTATGACGTTGCCCAAGTTTTGGCCTCGATCCGAAATTAATTGTTGTAAGAAATTGGACAATACATGTTGAAAGGCAGTTCGTTCCTAATCGGAAGGGTTGGTGTATTCCACAGTTCTAGAGATCGGATTTCACTCAAAATTCACAAAATGACTCCACCCACCATATTATGGTGTTGCCCTTGTTTTGGGCTCGATCCGAAATCAATAGGTGTAAGAAACTGGACAATTCAAATTCAAAGGAAGTTCATTCCTAATCGGAGTGGTTGGTAGATTCCGATGTTCTACAGATCAGATTTCACTCAAAATTCACCCAATCACTCCTCAAACCATATTATGACGTGGCCCAAGTTTTGGGCCCGATTCCAAATCAATAGGTGTAAGAAACTGGACAATACAAGTTCTAGGGCAGTTCGTTCCTAATTCGAGTGGTTGGTGTATTCCATATTTCTACAAATTGGATTTCACTCAAATTTCACCAAATGACTCCTCCCACCATAATCTAATGTTGTCCAAGTTTTGCGCTCAATCCGAAATCAATAGGTGTACGAAATTGGACAATTCAAGTTTGAAGGCAGTTTGTTCCTTGTTGGAGTGGTTGGTGTATTGGGTAGTTCTACAGATCGGATTTCACTCCAAATTAACCAAATGACTCCACCCACCACATTATGATGTTGCCCAAGTTTTGGGCTCGATCCGAAATCAATAGGTGTAAGAAATTTGACAATTCAAGTTCAAAGGGAGTTCGTTCCTAATCGGAGTGGTTGATATATTCCATAGTTCTAGAGATCGGATTTCAGTCCAACTTAACCTAATGACAGCTCCAACCGTATTATGATGTTGCCCAAGTTTTGGGCTCGATCCGAAATCAATAGGTGTAAGAAATTGTTTAATTCAAGTTTCGATGCAGTTCGTTCCTAATTCGAGGGGTTCGTGTATTGGGTAGTTCTTGCGATCGGATTTCACTCAAAATTCACCAAATGACTCCTGCCACTGTATTATGATGTTGCCCAAGTTTTGGGCTCGATCCGAAATCAATTGGTGTAAGAAATTGGACAATTCAAGTTCAAAGGCAGTTCGTTCCTAATCGGAGTGGTTGTTGTATTCAACAGTTTTAGAGATCGGATTTCTCTCAAAATTCACCAAATGACTCCTCCCACACTATTATGATGTTGCCCAAGTTTTGGGCTCGATCCGAAATAAGTAGGTGTAAGAAACTTGAAAATTCAAATTCAAAGGAAGTTCATTCCTAATCGGAGTGGTTGGTGTACTCCAAAGTTCTAGAGATCAGATTTCACTCAAAATTCACCCAATGACTCCTCCCACCATATTATGACGTTGCCCAAGTTTTGGGTCCAATCCGAAATGAATAGGTGTAAGAAATTGAACATTTCAAGTTCAAAGCCAGTTCGTTCCTAATTGGAGTGGTTGGTGTATTCCATAGTTCTACAGATCGGATTTCACTCAAAATTCACCAAATGACTCTTCCCACCATATTATGATGTTGCCCAAATTTTGGGCTCGATCCGAAATCAATAGGTGTAAGAAATTGGACAATTCAAGGTTGAAGGCAGTTCGTTCCTAATTGTAGTGGTCGGTGTATTTGGTAGTTCTAGAGATCAGATTTCACTCAAAATTAAACAAATGACTCCTCCCGCCATATTGTGATGTAGCCCAAGTTTTGGGCTCGATCCGTAAACAATAGGTGTAAGAAATTGGACAATTCAAGTTCAAAGGCAGTTCGTTCCTAATTGGAGTGGTTGGTGTATTCCATTGTTCTAGAGATCGGATTGCACTCAAAATTCACAAAATAACTCCTCCCACCATATTATGATGTTGCCCAAGTTTTGGGCTCGATCCGAAATCAATTGGAGTAAGAAATTGGACAATTCAAGTTCAAATGCAGTTCGTTCCTAATCGGAGTGGTCGGTGTACTCCATAGTTCAAGAGATCGAATTTCACTCAAAATTCACCAAATCACTCCTCCCACCATATTATGATGTTGCCCAACTTTTGCGCTCCATCCGAAATCAATAGGTGTAAGAAATTGGACAATTCAAGTTTGTAGGCAGTTCGTTCCTAATTGCAGTGGTTGGTGTATTGGGTAGTTCTAGAGATCAGATTTCACTCAAAATTAACCAAATGACTCCTCCCCCCATATTGTGATGTAGCCCAAGTTTTGGGCTCGATCCAAAATCGATAGGTGTAACAAATTGGACAATTCAAGTTCAACGGCAGTTCATTCCCAATTGGAGTGGTTGGTGTATTGGGTAGTTCTAGAGATCGGATTTCACTCAAACATAACCAAATGACTCCTCCCTCCATATTATGATGTTGCCCAAGTTTTGGGCTCGATCCGAAATCAATTGGTGTAAGAAATTGGACAATTAAATTTCAAAGGCAGTTCGTTCCTAACTGGAGTGGTTGGTATATTGGGTAGTTCTAGAGATCGGATTTTTCTCAAAATTAACCAAATGAATCATCCCACCATATTGTGATGTAGCCCAGGTTTTGGGCTCGATCCGAAAATAAATAGGTGTAATAAATTGAACAATTCAAGTTTGTAGGCAGTTCGTTCCTAATTGGAGTGGTTGGTGTATTGGGTAGTTCTAGAGATCCGATTTCATTCGAAATTAACCAAATGAGTCCTCCCACCATATTGTGTCGTAGCCCAAGTTTTGGGCTCGATTCGAAATCAATAGGTGTAAGAAATTGTTTAATTCAATTTCCAAGGCAGTTCGTTCCTAACTGGGGTGGCTGGTATATTGGGTAGTTCTAGAGATCGGATTTCCCTCAAAATTAACCAAATCACTAGTCCCACCATATTATGGTGTTGCCCAAGTTTTGGGCTCAATTTGAAATCAATTGGTGTAAGCAATTGGACAATTCAAGTTCAAAGGCAGTTCATTCCTAATTGGTGTGTTGGTGTATTGGGTAGTTCGAGAGATCGGATTTCACTCAAACTTAACCAAATGACTCCTCCCTCCATATTCTGATGTTGCCCAAGTTTTGGGGTCGATCCGAAATCAAAAGGTGTATGAAATTTGACAATTCAAGTGAAAAGGCAGTTCGTTCCTAATTGGAGTAGTTGGTGTATTAGGTTGTTCTAGAGATCGGATTTCACTTCAAATTAACAAAATGACTCCTCCCACCATATTGTGATGTTGCCCAAGTTTTCGGCTCGATCCGAAATCAATAGGTGTAAGAAATTGGACAATTCAAGCTCAAAGGCAGTTCGTTCCTAATCGAAGTGGTTGGTGTATTCCATAGTTCTAGAGATCGGATTTCACTCAAAATTCACCAAATGACTCCTCCCACGCTATTACGTTGTTGCCCTAGTTTTGGGCTCGATCCGAAATCAATTGATGTAAGAAATTGGACAATTCAATTTCAAAGGCAATTCGTTCCTAACTGGAGTGGCTGATATATTGGGTAGTTCTGGAGATCGGATTTCATTCAAAATTAACCAAATGTGTCCTCCCACCATATTGTGATGTAGGCCAAGTTTTGGGGTCGATCCGAAATCAATAGGTGTTAGAAATTGTTTAATTCAAGTTCAAAGGTAGTTCGTTCCTAATTCGATTGGTTGGTGTATTGGGTAGTTCTTGCGATCGGATTTCACTCAAAATTCCCCAACTGACTCCTCCAACCATATTCTGATGTTCCCCAAGTTTTGCACTCAATCCGAAATCAATAGGTGTAAGAAATTTGATAATTCAAGTTCAAAGGCAGTTCGTTCCTAATTGGAGTGGTTGGTGTATTGGATAGTTCTAGATATCGGATTTCACTCCAAATTAACCATATGACTCCCCCCACCACATTATGATGTTACCCAAGTTTTCGGTTCGATCCGAAATCAATAGGTGTAAGAAATTCGACAATTCAAGTTCAAAGGCAGTTCGTTCTTAATCGAAGTGGTTGGTGTATTCCATAGTTCTAGAGTTCGGATTTCTCTCAAAATTCACCAAATGACTCCTCCCATCTTATTATGATGTTGCCCAAGTTTTGGGCTCGATCCAAAATCAATTGGTGTAAGAAATTGGGCAATTCAAGCTCACAGACAGTTCGTTCGGAGTGGTTGGTGTATTCCATAGTTCTTGAGATCGGATTTTACTCAAAATTCACCAAATGACTCCTCCCACACTATTATGATGTTGCCCAACTTTTGGGCCCGATCCGAAATCAATAGGTTTAAGAAATTGTACAATTGAAGTCTGAAGGCAGTTCGTTCCTAATCGGAATGGTTGGTGTATTCAATAGTTCTAGAGATCGGATTTCACTCAAAATTCAAAAAATGACTCCTCCCACCATATTATGATGTTTCCCCATTTTTGGGCTCGATCTGAAATCAATAGGTGTAAGAAATTGGACAATTCAAGTGCAAAGGCAGTTCGTTCCTAATCAGAGTGGTTGGTGTATTCCATAGTTCTAGAGATCGGATTTCACTCAAAATTCCCCAAATGACTCCTCCCACCATATTACGATGTTGCCCATGTTTTGGGCTCGATCCGAAATCAACAGGTCTAAGAAATTGGACAATTCATGTTCAAAGGCAGTTCGTTCCAAATCGGAGTGGTTGGTGTATTCCATATTTCTAGAGATCAGATTTCACTCAAAATTAACCAAATGACTCCTCCCACCATATTACGTTGTTGCCCAAGTTTTGGGCTCGATCCGAAATCAATAGGTGTAAGAAATTGGACAATTCAAGTTCAAAGGCAGTTCGTTCCTAATTGGGGTGGTTGGTGTACTGGGTAGTTCTAGAGATCGGATTTCACTCAAAATTAACCAAATGCCACCTCCCACCATATTATGATGTTGTCCAAGTTTTGGGTTCGATGCGAAATCAGTAGGTGTAAGAAATTGGACAATTCAAGTTCAAAGGCAGTTCGTTCCTAATTGGGGTGGTTGGTGTACTGGGTAGTTCTAGAGATCAGATTTCACTCAAACTTAACCAAACGACTCCTCCCACCATATTATGTTGTTTCCCAAGTTTTGGGCTCGATCCGAAGTCAACAGGTGTACGAAATTGGACAATTCAAGTTCGAAGGCAGTTCCTTCCCAATTGGAGTGGTTGGTGTATTGGGTAGTTCTAGAGATCGGATTTCCCTCAAAATTCTCCAAATGACTCCTCCCACCATATTACGACGTTGCCTAATTTTTGGGGTCAATCCGAAATCAATAGGTTTAAGAAATTGGACAATTGAAGTATGAGGGCAGTCGTTCCAATTCGGAGTGGTTGGTGTATTCAATAGTTCTACAGATCGAATTTCACTCAAAATTGACCAAATGAGTCCTCCCACCATATTATGATGTTTCCCAGTTTTTGGGCTCGATCTGAAATCAATAGGTGTAAGAAATTGGACAATTCGAGTTCAAAGGAAGTTCTTTCCTAATCGTAGTGGTTTGTGTATTCCGAAGTTCTAGAGATCGGATTTCACTCAAAATTCTCCAAATGACTCCTCCCACCATATTATGATGTTGCCCAAGTTTTGGGCTCGATCCGAAATCAAACAAATTGGACAATTCACGTTCAAAGGCAGTTCGTTCCTAATTGGAGTGGTTGGTGTATTGGGTAGTCCTAGAGATCGGATTTCACTCAAAATTGACCAAATGACTCCTCCCACCATATTATGATGTTGCCCAAGTTTTGGGCTCGATCCGAAATCAATAGGTGTAAGAAATTGGACAATTCAAGTTGAAAGGCAGTTCGTTCCTAATTGGAGTGGTTGGTGTATTGGGTAGTTCTAGATATCGGATTGCACTCAAAATTGAGCAAATGACTCCTCCCACCATATTACGATGTTGCCCAAGTTTTGGGCTCGATCCAAAATCGATAGGTGTAAGAAATTAGACAATTCAAGTTCAAAGGCAGTTCGTTCCTAATTGGGGTGGTTGGTGCATTCCATAGTTCTAGAGATTGGATATCACTCACAATTCACCAAATGACTCCTCCTACCATATTATGATATTGCCCAAGTTTTGGGCTCGATCCGAAATCAATAGGTGTAAGAAATTGGACAATTCAAGTTCAAAGGCAGTTCGTTCCTAATTGGAGTGGTTGGTGTACTGGGTAGTTCTAGAGATCGGATTTCACTCAAACTTAACCAAATGACTCCTCCCACCATATTATGTTGTTTCCCAAGATTTGGGCTCCATCCGAAATCAATAGGTGTAAGAAATTGGACAAGTCAAGTTCAAAGGCAGTTCGTTCGTAATTGGGGTGGTTGGGGTATTGGGTAGTTCTAGAGATTTTATTTCACTCAAAATTAACCAAATGACTCCTACCACCATATTATGATGTTGCACAAGATTTGGGCACGATCCGAAATCAATAGGTGAAAGAAATTGGACAATTCATGTTCAAAGGCAGTTCGTTCCTAATCGGAGTGGTTGGTGTATTCCATAGTTCTAGAGATCGGATTTCACTCAAAACTCGCCAAGTGACTCCTCCCACCATATTACGTTGTTGCCCAAGTTTTGGGCTCGATCCGAAGTCAACAGGTGTAAGAAATTGGACAATTCAAGTTCGAAGGCAGTTCTTTCCCAATTGGAGTGGTTGGTGTATTGGGTAGTTCTAGAGATCGGATTTCCCTCAAAATTCTCGAAATGACTCCTCCCACCATATTATGACGTTGCCTAATTTTTGGGCTCAATCCGAATTCAATAGGTTTAAGAAATTGGACAATTGAAGTTTGAGGGCAGTCGTTCCAATTCGGAGTGGTTGGTGTATTTAATAGTTCTAGAGATCGAATTTCACTCAAAATTCACCAAATGAGTCCGCCCACCATATTATGATGTTTCCCTATTTTTGGGCTCGATCCGAAATCAATAGGTGTAAGAAATTGGACAATTCGAGTTCAAAGGCAGTTCGTTCCTAATCGTAGTGGTTTGTGTATTCCGAAGTTCTAGAGATTGGATTTCACTCAAAATTCTCCAAATGACTCCTCCCACCATATTATGTTGTTGCCCAAGTTTTGGGCTCGATCCGAAATCAAACAAATTGGACAATTCACGTTCAAAGGCAGTTCGTTCCTAATTGGAGTGGTTGGTGTATTGGGTAGTTCTAGAGATCGGATTTCACTCAAAATTGACCAAATGACTCCTCCCACCATATTGTGATGTTGCCCAAGTTTTGGGCTCGATCCGAAATCAATAGGTGTAAGAAATTGGACAATTCAAGTTGAAAGGCAGTTCGTTCCTAATTGGAGTGGTTGATGTATTGGGTAGTTCTAGAGATCGGATTGCACTCAAAATTGAGCAACTGACTCCTCCCACCATATTACGATGTTGCCCAAGTTTTGGGCTCGATCCGAAATCAATAGGTGTAAGAAATTAGACAATTCAAGTTCAAAGGCAGTTCGTTCCTAATTGGGGTGGTTGGTGCATTCCATAGTTCTAGAGATTGGATTTCACTCACAATTCACCAAATGACTCCTCCCACCATATTACGATGTTGCCCAAGTTTTGGGCTCAATCCGAAATAAACAGGTGTAAGAAATTGGACAATTGATGTTCAAAGGCAGTTCGTTCTAAATCGGAGTGGTTGGTGTATTCCATAGTTCTAGAGATCGGATTTCACTCAAAATTAACCAAATGACTCATCCCACCATATTATGATATTGCCCAAGTTTTGGGCTCGATCCGACATCAATAGGTGTAAGAAATTGGACAATTCAAGTTCAAAGGCAGTTCGTTCCTAATTGGAGTGGTTGGTGTACTGGGTAGTTCTAGCGATCGGATTTCACTCAAACTTAACCAAATGACTCCTCCCACCATATTATGTTGTTGCCCAAGTTTTGGGCTCGATCCGAAATCAATAGGTGTAAGAAATTGGACAATTCAAGTTGAAAGGTAGTTCGTTCCGAATTGGGGTGGTTGGTGTATTGGGTAGTTCTTGAGATCGGATTTCACTCAAAATTAACCAACTTACTCCTACCACCATATTATGATGTTGCCCAAGCTTTGGGCTCGATCCGAAATCAATAGGTGTAAGAAATTGGACAATTCAAGTTCAAAGGCAGTTCGTTCCTAATTGGGGTGGTTGGTGTACTGGGTAGTTCTGGAGATCGGATTTCACTCAAAATTAACCAAATGCCACCTCCCACCATATTATGATGTTGTCCAAGTTTTGGGCTCGATGCGAAATCAGTAGGTGTAAGAAATTGGACAATTCAATTTAAAAGGCAGTTCGTTCCTAATTGGAGTGGTTGGTGTACTGGGTAGTTCTAGAGATCGGATTTCACTCAAACTTAACCAAATGACTCCTCCCACCATATTATGTTGTTTCCCAAGATTTGGGCTCCATCCGAAATCAATAGGTGTAAGAAATTGGACAATTCAAGTTCAAAGGCAGTTCGTTCGTAATTGGGGTGGTTGGGGTATTGGGTAGTTCTAGAGATCTTATTTCACTCCAAATTAACCAAATGACTCCTACCACCATATGATGATGTTGCCCAAGATTTGGGCTCGATCCGAAATCAATAGGTGTAAGAAATTGAGCAATTCAAGCTCAAAGGCAGTACGTTCCTAATCGGTGTGGTTGGTGTATTCCATAGTTCTCGAGATTGGAGTGGTTGGTGTATTGGGTAGTTCTAGAGATCAGATGTTACACAAAATTCACCAAATGAATCCTCCCACCATATTATGATGTTGCCCAAGTTTTAGGCTCGATCCAAAATCAATAGGTGTAATAAATTGGACAATTCAAGTTCAAAAGCAGTTCGTTCCTAATCGTAGTGGTTGGTGTATTCCATAGTTCTAGGGATAGGATTTTACTCAAAGGTCACCAAATGACTCCTCCCACACTATTATGATGTTTTTCCAAGTTTTGGGCTCAATCCGAAATCATTTGGTGTAAGAAATTGGATAATTCAAGTTCAACGGCAGTTCGTTCCTAATCGGAGTGGTTGGTGTATTCCATAGTTCTAGATATCGGATTTTACTCAAAAGTCACCAAATGACTCCTCCCACACTATTATGTTGTTTCCCAAGTTTTGGGCTCAATCCGAAATCAATTGGTGTAAGAAATTGGACGATTCAAGTTCAACGGCAGTTCGTTCCTAATCGGAGTGGTTGGTATATTACATAGTTCTAGAGATCGGATTTCTCTCAAAATTCGCCAAATGACTCCTCCCACCATATTATGATGTTGCCCAAGTTTTGGGCTCGATTCGAAATCAATTGTTGTAAGAAATTGGCCAATTCAAGTTCAACGGCAGTTCGTTCCTAATCGGAGTGGTTGGTGTATTCCACAGTTCTAGTGATCGGATTTCGCTCAAAATTCGCCAAACAACTCCTCCCACCATATTATGGTGTTGCCCAAGTTTAGGGCTGGATCCGAAGTCAATTGTTGTAAGAAATTGGACAATTCAAGTGCAAGGGCAGTTCATTTCTAATTGGAGTGGTTGGTGTATTAGGTAGTTCTAGGGATCGTATTTCACTCAAACTTAACCAAGTGACTTCTCCCACCATATTCTAATGTTGCCCAAGTTTTGGGCTCCATCCGAAATTGGACAATTCAAGTTCATAGGTAGTTCGTTCCTAATCGGAATGGTTGGTGAATTCCACAGTTCTAGAGATCGGATTTCACTCAAAATTCACCAAATGACTCCTCCAACCGCATTATGCTGTTGCCGAAGTTTTGGGCTCGATCCAAAATCAATTGGTGTAAGAAATTAAAAAATTCAAGTTCGAAGGCAGTTCCTTCCGAATTGGAGTGGTTGGTGTATTGGGTAGTTCTAGATATCGGATTTCAATGATACTTAACCAAATGACTTCACCCACCATATTCTGATGTTGCCCAATTTTTGGGGTCGATCCGAAATCAATAGGTGTACGAAATCGGACAATTCTGGTTCGAAGGCAGTTCGTTCCTAATCGGAGTGGTTGGTGTATTCCACAATTCTAGAGATCGGATTTCACTCTAAATTCACCAAATGGCTCCTCCCACCGTATTATGATGTTGCCCAAGTTTTGGGCTCAATCCGAAATCAATAGGTGTAGGAAATTGGACAATTCAAGTTCGTAGGCAGTTCGTTCCTAATGGGAGTGGTTGGTGTATTCCATAGTTCTAGAGATCAGATTTCACTCAAAATTCACCAAATGACTCCTCCCACCATATTATGTTTTTGCCCACGTTTTGGGCTCGATCCGAAATCAATTGGTGTATGAAATTTGACAATTCACGTTCAAACGCATTTCGTTCCTAATTGGAGTGATTGGTGTATTGGGTACTTCTATAGATCGGATTTCACTCCAAATTAAACAAATGACTCCTCCCACCATATTATGATGTTGCCCAAGTTTTCGCCTCAATCCGAAATCGATAGGTGTAAGAAATTGGACTATTCAAGTTCAAAGGAAGTTCGTTCCTAATCGGAGTGGTTGGTGTATTCCACAGTTCTAGAGATCGGATTTCAGTCAAAATTCACCAAATGACTCCTCCCACCGCATTATGCTGTTGCCCAAGTTTTGGGCTCGATCCGAAATCAATTGGTGTATGAAATTAGACAATTCAAGTTCGAAGGCAGTTCCTTCCGAATTGGAGCGGTTAGTGTATTGGGTAGTTCTAGAGATCGGATTTCCCTGATACTTAACCAAATGTCTTCACCCACCATTTTCTCATGTTGCCCAAGTTTCGGGCTCGATCCGAAATTAATAGGTGTAAGAAATTGGACAATTCAAGTTCTAAGGCAGTTCATTCCTAATCGGAGTGGTTTGTGTATTCCACAGTTCTATAGATCGGATTTCACCCAAAATTCACCAAATGACTCCTCCCACCGCATTATGCTGTTGCCCAAGTTTTGGGTTCGATCCGAAATCAATAGGTGTAAGAAATTGGACAATTCAAGTTTGAAGGTAGTTCGTTCTTAATCGGAGTGGTTGGTGTATTCCATAGTTCTAGAAATAGGATTTCACTCAAAATGCACCAATGACTCTTCCCACCATATTATGATGTTGCCCAAGTTTTGGGTTCGATCCGAAATCAATTGGTGTAAGAAATTGGACAATTCAAGTTCAAAGGCAGTTCGTTCCTAATTGGAGTTGTTGGTGTATTGGGTAGTTCTAGAGATCAGATTTCGCTCAAAATTAACCAAGTGACACCTCCCACGATATTATGATGTTGCCCAAGTTTTGGGCTTGATCCGAAGTCAATAGGTGTAAGAAATTGGGAAATTCAAGTTCAAAGGCAGTTCGTTCCTAATCAAAGTGGCTGGTGTATTCCATAGTTCTAGAGATTGGATTTCACTCAAAATTCACCAAATGTCTCCTCCCACCATATTATGATGTTGCCCAAGTTTTGGGCTCGATCCGAAATCAATTGGTGTAAGAAATTGGAGAATTCAAGTTGAAAGGCAGTTCGTTCCAAATCAGAGTGGTTGGTTTATTCCATAGTTCTAGAGATCGGATTTCAGTCAAAATTCACCAAATGACTCCTCCCTCCATGTTATGATGTTGCCCAAATTTTGGGCTTAATTCGAAATCAATAGGTGTAAGAAATTGGACAATTCAAGTTTGAAGGCAGTTCGTTCCTAATTGGAGTTGTTGTCTACCGTGCAGATCTCACACCCTGGAGTTTCGGGCCGAGGGGATATGCGTTGACACGCGGCTTCCTGCTTTTGGATGCGGTGCGGTTGTGCGCGGGCGTGCCAGCACGTTCTACCGTGCATCGAGAGGTTGATGTGGATGGAAATGGTTAAGTGGTGCGCCTGTTTGAACTCGTCTTCTAATCAAACGATTGTAGCCGAGAGAGGAACAAATCTCGGCTGTCAGGTTCACGGCCTGAGCTACAAGGCCGTTTAGCGGTGGTGTTGTTGGTGGGTTTCGGGCGGTGCTCCGGCGCGCTGCTCAGTGAGCGACGGTCGTATGATACATGGGGTGAATGAGCGAATCGCAAAGATGGTGCTCCGCCGCCTTGAAAATCAAGGGTCATATGATATATTGATGAATGGATTTTCCTTACAATCTAACGCTACTCCTAGGAAAGCAAATAAAATATTGAAAGTGCATTACAGGAAAGTATAAGTTGCCCCGTGGCAGGCTTTGGTTTGGTGTTTGAACCCTTTGAAAGTAGTCTTGAGCCTTGTATTTATAGGAAGAGTTCCTGGAGGAGTAATCGAGGCTGAAATCCTGCATAGTGGAGTTTGATTAGAGCAAGTGGGTAGTCCAATCGACATTTGGGATCGTGAAGCATGGTGATGAGACCCCATAAATCCTGGTGAATCTCGGCCGCCACGCTCAATCGTGGGTTTTGAACCTCTGGCCGTGGAGACGCATTTATTGCCTGGATAGCTGGTGAACCAACATCTCAAGCTGTCAGAATCTTTGTGAGAATGTCCACGTCTAATCACTCTGATCTTCATCACCAAATCCTGACTTCAGTCACTTCCCACCTTCCCTCATGCATTAAATGCTACTTTGTGGCCAAAGGGTTTCGCTGCATTAAACAGGCGCTACTTCATTAAATGAAGACTGGGACCCTGCTGTCACGTGATGATTTGCCTTTAATGCCTTGGCCGCAAATTTGTTCGGCCTCGGCCTCGGTCTATGCTTGAGGCCGAGATGATCGTGCCTTAGCATTTCCTTCTTTTATTTTTAAGAAGGCGAAGTACCCTAGCGAGACGCTGCGTTTCAGCCTCTGCAAACAAGTGCCAGGGCCGAGATAAAGGGCTCCCTCGGCCTGCTGATGGCCGTGATTTATTAGGCACAAACATTTTCCCCACATCCCTGGATTCTTCGGCCTTGGCATGGGTAGGGGCCGAATGGATTCCAAGGGATGGACCCTTTGCATTCCTTTCTGAAGTGATTGACAACTGGGGCATTAAATGCGCAGGCCAGACGGCGCATTCCGCGCATTTAATGCCTCAAGCACATCGCGCAGATCATCATTGCCCAAGGCGTCGCGTCGCCTCGTCAAATGAAACGACGGTCACTGTCATAACTTCGCGTGCTCTGAGTGCGCTGTCAGGCCGTTTCATCTTTCGAGATCAAACCTCCGTTTTGAGCTCCAGTGCTAGTATAAAAACCCAAGCTCCTCTGTATTTTCCTTCACACTCCCAGGCTTCCTGAACTCATCATTTTTTCTTTGAAGGTTCATACTGTCCTTCCCCAGTTACTTCACCCTCGTTCCTCAAACTTAACATTATTATCCAGCGAGCTTTTTTTTTTTTTTTTTTTTGCTTCAATCGCTCTGGAACCCTTTTTTTGACTCCTGGGTTTCGGCCTGGGCTTCGCCCTCCCTTATTACCAACTGTCTTAATGATCCTTATTGCAGCTTCCTCCAAACCAAGGAGCCAAACCTGCTGAGTCGCATGACTGGGCAATTTGGCCTGGTCCAGATGACTTGGCAGTTTGATGAGGGCGAGAAGATATGGGACGATGACTTCGACGTGGCCGAATCTGTGCGGCCGAATACTCGGATTACACCCATGGCCGGAGCGACGGCCTTTATCAAGGCTGAAGTGATGGTTTCTACTATAACCGGAATGACGACCGCTTACCATGTCCGGAGTGATGGCCGCAGTCACGGTCTGAACGACGGCCGCTGTTACCGCAGGAATGGCGACTGCTTACCACGGCTAGAAAGGCAGTGGCCATCCGTGTCTGGAGTGACGGCCCATGCGCCTCCCATGGCCTGGAGTGAGGCCTTGGGCGTAGGCTGGCCGTGGATGATGACGACATAGGTAGCGAAGGTCCTGCCTCGGGGGAAACGTCTGATCGTCTCGCAGAAAGGACCGAGGAACCGAAGCGCGTAGATTTAGGGTTTGACTTTCTTATGTGTATGTACTCGGCCAGGACCTGGCCGTCTTTTTGTAAACGCCCCCTCTTTTCATCCTAAATGAATAAAATGAAGTATGGTTTCTTTTAATTTGTCTTGGTTACTTTGTATACCCCGCTTCGTCGTTTGCAAATCTCACAACCCTTCCGCGGCCGTCTCCCATAATGACGGGATATACCTCTTTAGATATTGGCCATTGATCGGCAAGTTGTACCGTTCCCCATCCCTATCTTTCAACTGAAATGCACCTCGGCCAAGAATTCGCTCGATGATGAACGGTCCTTCCCAGTTGGGCGAGAATTTGCCGAACCGAGGGTCCTTTGTCCCAATAGGAAGTACGGCTCGCCAAACTAGGTCGCCTTCGGCGAAAGACTTTTGCTTAACCCTTTTGTTGTAAGCCCTTGCCGCGATTTGCTTTTGCGCCTGCATCAAGTTGTAGGCATCGAGTCTAGATTGCTCCAAATCTTCCAACTCCTGAGCCATGGCTTGCGCAT
This sequence comes from Prunus avium, assembly GCF_965620075.1. NCBI lineage: Eukaryota > Viridiplantae > Streptophyta > Magnoliopsida > Rosales > Rosaceae > Prunus > Prunus avium. The sequence goes on from NC_142284.1 coordinate 34,156,834, forward strand.
AACGCTCCTTCTCATGCCGAGGCTGCTCGGCCACGCGGAGAGGCCGAACCTTTAACTCCATCGGGACGATGGCGTCGTGACCGTAGGTTAAAGCATAAGGAGATGTGCCCGTGGCCGACCGCTTTGAGGTTCGATAAGCCCAAAGAGCTTCGAGGAGTAAGTCGTGCCACGCCCAGGCTTTTCCTCGATCATCTTCTCTAGGATGCCCTTGATTACTTTGTTACTTGCTTCGGCCTATCCGTTGGATTGAGGGTAGTAAGGTGTTGAGTGGATCAATTTGATCCCCATCTTTTCAGTGTATTCCCGCGTCTCGGCCGATGCGAATACCGGGCCGTTGTCGGCCGTGATAGTCTCTGGAATACCGAACCGATGAACGATGTGTTTATCAAAGAATTTGACCACCTGTGCGCTGGATATTGACCGATAGGACTCGGCCTCGACCCATTTGGTGAAATAGTCGGTCGCCACTAAAATCCAAGCGTGTTGGTTGGACGCGGCCGGATGGATTTTTCCGATGATATCCACGGCCCACCCTCTGAATGGCCATGGTTTGGTAACCGGGTGGAAGGCTTCGGCCGGTACCCTTTGTATGGGGCCATAGATTTGACACTTGATACATCCCCTTGCATACTCTATGCAATCTTTCAGAATGGTCGGCCAGTAATAGCCGTGCCTCCGGACCAACCACCTCATCTTGACCCCAGACTGATGAGCACCACAAATCCCCTCGTGAGACTCACTCATGATGACCTTGATGTCCTCGGCGCTAGGACATAGGAGCAACAAACCGTCTGATCCCTTTCGGTACAGCTCATTCTGATAAATCAAATAACACCGAGCTTGGAACCGCGTAGTCCTTTCATGGCTGCCAGAAGGGTTACGTAGATACTTCACTATGGGGTAGCGCCAATCGGCCTCGGCCGTGTCGATCTCGTCGGTGATGTCGACCGAAAACACTTGCGCTGTCATTCCTCGCTCTGTCAAGGCTGGCAAGGTGCGTCTCTCGATTCTTATCACACGATCACGGTCAGTGCTTGGGATGTTTACGCCAGACGCTACCTGGGCCATCTCATTGGCCTCGCCGTTTTTGGCGCGCGGTATATGAACAAAAGAAATTCTAGAAAAATCCACCGGCCGTGTTGAGGGCCGTCACATAATATACGGCCAAATTCTCACTCGTACATTGGTATTCCCTAGTTAGCTGGTTAATCACCAGCTGAGAGTCGCCGTAGACCAAAACACGTGTTGCCTTCATTTCTCTTAAAATCTCGGGACCAATGATGAGCGCTTCGTACTCAGCTTGATTATTAGTGCATTTGAAATCGAGTTGGAAAGCAAACTGCCACTTCTGCCCTTGAGGGGATTCAATCACAACCCCGGCTCCTGCCCTGGCCTCGGTGCTGGAACCGTCAAAGAACATGGTCCAAAAATTCTTTTCCATGCGGGCCATACCAATCTCGACTTCCAACTCCTCTTCTTGTCCCTGGGCCGGGTGATGAGCCAGAAAATCAGCCAAAGCCTGACCCTTGACCGATTTCTGAGCCACGTATTGAAAGGTGAATTCGGACAATGCCATCGTCCATTTCCCGATGCGGCCGCGGATGATCGACCGGGTAAGCATATATTTGATGAGATCGGTTTTAGAAATGATCTGAACAACCGAAGGAAGCATATAATGCCGCAATTTAGTGGCCGCGAAATAGAGGGCTAGGCATAGTTTTTCGATCGGCGAATAGTTCAATTCGGCCGTGTTGAGGGTGCGGCTCAGATAGTGCACTGCTTGTTCTCGCCCAGACTCGTTGTTATGAGCCAGCAAACAGCCGATAGAACCCTCTGAAGCCGAAATGTAAAGCCTTAATGGTTTCCCCCTTTTCGGCGGCATCAGGACCGGCGGTTGGGACAAATATTTCTTGATGTCGTCGAGGGCCGCCTGATGCTCTGCTCCCCATACGAACCGCTCGGTGTCTTTGAGTTTGAGCAAGGGAGACAACGGCCGAATTTTTCCCGTCAGATTAGAAATGAAGCGTCGTAAGAAGTTCACCTTACCGAGGAAAGACTGCAGCTCCTTCTTAGTTCTCAGCGGAGGGGCCGCCATAATGGCCGTAGCCTTATTTTTATCGACCTCGATTCCTCGTTGGTGAACTAAGAAACCGAGGAAATTCCCGGCGGTGACACCAAAAGCACATTTCTTCGGGTTCATTTTTAGGCCGTGCGCTCGCATTCGGTCAAAAGCCTGTCGAAGATGTCCTACGTGGTCAGCTCTGGACGGGGACTTTACAACCACATCGTCGATGTAGACTTCAACGGTTCGGCCTATAAGGTCGTGGAAAATAAGGTTCATGGCTCTCTGATATGTTGCGTCGGTATTTTTCAGGCTGAATGGCATGACCACCCACTCGTAGGTTCCGATTGCTCCTGGACAACTGAACGCCGTTTTATGAACATCTTCCTCGGCCACAAAAATCTGGTTGTAACCCGCATGGCCATCCATGAAAGACAGGAGTTCGTGCTTTGCGGCTCCGTCCACCAGGAGATCCGACATGGGCATGGGGTATTCGTCTTTGGGGGTCGCGAGGTTCAGATTTCGGTAATCGGTGCAAACCCTCAAAGCCCCAGACCTTTTCAAAACTGGCACAATGTTGGCTAGCCATTCAACGTACCGGGCCGTTCGTATGAAGCCGGCTTTAAGGAGCCGTTCAATCTCCTCCTTTACCCTAAGCTGTACCTCGGTCGAGAAACGCCTTGCCGGCTGTTGGAAAGGCTTGAACCCCTCCTTGATTCTTAATTCATGCTCGACCAAACTTCTTGGCAAACCAAGCATCTCATGATAATCCCAAGCAAAACAGTCCTTATATTCATGGAGCAAGCCGATAACCTCGGCCGCTAACTCAGGATCCAAAAGATGGCTTACAAAAAGAGGCCGTGGTTCAGCCTCGGTCCCTACATTAATTTCTAACAAAGGGTCCTGTACTTCAGGGTAGTCGTCCTCCATTTCGGCGGGCGCTGTTTCTAGGTCATCCAACGTCAATAGCGTCCGTTTCGTCCGTTTCATGGAGGAATTCGATCAGGTTGATTGGTGAATTTGGCCATAAGGATTCCGCCGCCCCGTGTTCCAGCAGACGCTCTATCAAATCCCTCACGGCCGCTGCCCCCTCTTCTTTAGTGGCCTTATCTATCATTCAAAGACTGGTGAGGTCGATCAACACTTCGCGCGCCGAATCCTGTCGGATATTCTCGGCGCCTAACTCCAGCACTTTCTGGGCCGTAGTCCTGGTTGGTCGGCCATTCGCATCGTGGCCGGTGAGGACAACCCATCCAACATCGTCGTCGTAAATCCGAGCTTGGACGGCGTTGGCCTCGAATGATTTTTCGTCGGCCCGGTGTATGGATACCTTTTGGCCGTCCCAGAAAAATAACAGTTGGAAAAGGGAAGATGGTATACACCCAGATTGATGGATCCAATCACGGCCGAGTAACACGTTGTAGTCGACGCTTGATTCGACCACGTAGAAGGCCGCGACCCTCGTCTGATCGGCCACGGTAATCTTCAGGGGCAATACGCCAATGGTTTTTGACTTATCGCCGACAAAACTACTCATGACCACGTCGCTGGGGATGAGGTCCTCCTTCGACTTGTCCAGCTTTCTCATTAATGAAAAGGGAAGGATATTGACCGTCGCTCCACAGTCAACGAAGACCCTGGATATGGGCACGCCCTCTATGTGAGCCGAGATATACAACGGCTTCAAGTGCCGGTATTTGTTCGGCTCGTCTCTTGGTATTACCTCGTTAAACGCAACGGCCAGCAATTCCTCCTTAGTTTTTGGCCTCTGATCAAATTGCTCCTCGGGCACGTCATCCTCTAAACCGCTGGTCTGCCCTCTCGGGGTTGAAAACTCCAATGGTAGCAACAGGACCATGTTGATGCTGACTTCCTCCGGCTCCTGCGGGTTTCCCCTACCGGCTTCCTCTTTGGTCTCAGAGCCGTTTTCAGTGAGAGCTGTTTCCTCGACCATCCCGAGGATTCCTTCATATTCTTCATCGGAGATTCCCATTGTGGGGTCGTCCTCGGCCTCGTGTCCGAAGAGAGGATCTCCGAAACCCTCGTCCATCAGCTTTACGGCCCCCGCACTATCGGTTATGGATGCTTTGACCGCGGGGGGTTCTAAGGTTTCGATCTCCACTTTGAGGGTCCGTCTGGCCTCTGCCAATACGTCCCTGGCGGCTAGGTAATTGTCTAGGCGGCTCACTCGGCCCTTTTCCTCGGTCGTCAAACCGAAGAACGTATCCGTCGGCGTCACAGTGAAGTACCGGCGGAGATAATCCAAATCGTCCCTGTTGAAGGGAACTTTGGCCTCTAATCCGTCGAGGTTGGGCTGGTAACTCGGCAGGCCTCTTGCCCTGGACTCCCTGTTTGCCTGGTATACGGCCTTAATGGCCGAGTCAGAACCGCTGGTGATGAGGAGTGCTTCTGCCTTTGTGTTCTTAAGGGCCAACTCCACGATTTCTTGGTTCTCAGGGGTCATACCGTATAGATCCACGGCCGAATGGTCTTTATGGAATTCTTTGAGGAAGGATAGATCGTTGGCCGAAAAAGGGGGATCCTTCCCGTGGTAGATGTCGACGACACCCTCGTCCGTTCCTTCCGCGACCGCGGCCTTTGGCTGGGTTGAAATGGCCGGCGACCCACGGGGACTTTCGTCGTGCCTAGGGCGCCACGCCCTCAAAGGCCTGGTGCCGGCTGCTCTTACGGCTGGGGAGACAACCAGCTCGGATGACAGCCTGTCAACCGTCGCCACTTTCTTTTGGCGTTTGAAGCCCTCGACCTCATTCGTCTGCATCCTGGCCTGCTGAACCTGCCTTTGCATTCTCCTCAGCTGGGTTTTTGTCAATGGTTCGGTCCTGCCCCCCGGCCGTGCATGGTACCAACGGTCATCCTTCATGACTGGGGGTTTGAACGTTTTTACCGATCTTGGGGGAGCCTCTTCTTCGCGACTGGCCAAGGCGCTGCGGTTTTGTGGCCCTAGTCGGCTGAAAACAGCTCTGTTGGTCGGCTGTCGACCGTACTGACCACCGAATCTTCTTGCGGCCGTTTGAGATGGCTCGACGGCCTTCCTCTTGTTCTTCTGCGGCCCGGGCTGGCCGGTCTTACACCTGCATCGTTCGCAAAGGGCTGGCTCGAGTTCGGCCAAAGGCTCCTTTCCTTTTGCTGAACTGCGAACTCCTCTATCCTCGGCCGGGAGTTGAGCATCGACCATGTTCACGACAGGTGGAGGGAATGGCTTGGAGTCGACCTGCATGGCCGCCTTCTTCGGAAACTGGAGCTTCTTCTCGTCTATCAATTTCTGGATAACGTCTCGCAAGACAACGCAGTTGTTGGTGTTATGAGACCAAGAACTGTGGTACTTGCAAAACGTTTTTCCTTTGAGCTCTTCGGGCTTCGGAGTCTTATGGCCGAAGGACAATTTTACCTTTTTCTCGGCCACCAGCAGGTCGAAGATAGCTTTGGCCCTTGTTAAGTCAAAAGTGTACGCCTTCGTTTCCTGGGTCGCGAACTTGGCGTCGGGGATCTTTGTGCGGCTGTTGTCAGTTTTAACGAGCCCTCTGCAAACGAAGGGTTTGTCTATGCTGACTTCGGCCGAGCTCATCTCGACCTCATCGCCCTCGGCCTCTGCGGAGCCGTCCGCTTCGGCGTAGCTGACGATGGGATTCCTATAATAGGTTCCCTTTGAGGCCTTTTTCTTCTGCATCTCCTCTTTCAACAAGGACGCATATCTGTCCACCTTGTTGGTCAGGTCATGCATGTCCCGAAATTCGATCCCCTGGAATTTCTTCCGGTATTCGAATTCCAATCCTTCCTCGGCCATCTTGACGAACTCCCTCTCTGGTAGGTTCGTGCGGCACCAATTCCTACATGTTTTGAACCGCTGTAGGTAATCGCGAGGTGACTCGTCTGATGCTTGGTTCATTCTTGCCAACTCGGCGACCGTAATTTCTCGATTGGTCTGGTAGAAATGTTCGTGGAACACCCTTTCCATATCAGACCAATCCCTTATTGAGTTCGGCGGAAGGTTTATAAACCACGAAAATGCCGCGCCGGTCAACGAATGAACAAAAAGTCGGAGTCTCTGAGCGTCCGAATCGGCCTCTCCACACTGGGCCGTGAAACGGCTGATGTGTTCAATGGACGAGGTCTGCCCATCCCCGGAGAAAAGCATGAACTCTGGCAATCGATAGTTCCGGGGAAGGAGGGTTCGGTCAATTTCTGGCGGATACGGCCTCGTGTATCTTGGCATGTCCGGCCGCCTCTGAGCTGAGCCGTCTTCGATCATCCGCTGGACGTCTTCGAGCCGGATCCCTTGAGGTGGTGCCTCCTGTTGGGCTGCAAACGGCCGCGTGGCCGGTGGCACCTCGTTCTGAGGCCTTGCCTGTTGGGCCATTTGAACAAAAGGCTCGGCCGGGATGACCGAGCTGGTCGATGCTAGATGAGCACCGTAGGTTTGACCAGTGTGCATATGCGTTGTTGCTGGGACGGCCGACCCATAGTGAAGGTGGGAGCCCAACGGACACGACGACGCCTGCAGAGGTGGTGAGACGGTCAGGCTCCCCTGACCGTACTGTTGTGTCGTTACTGCGGATGCGTTGCTTGGGCCAGGATGGGTATGGACGGCGGCAGTATGAACCGAGCCGAGCGGGTGAACTGCGGGATGTGTGAAGCTGCCGTGCCCTAGTGATACGGCCAAAGCATGGAGCGGTCAGCGCGCTGTCTCCGCCGAGTAGGTTGGTCCGGAATTCGTCCAAACGGGCTGGGATTGCCCCCAGCTGTTTGTTGGTGGCAGAGAATGTTGGCCGTAGCCGGATGCTTCGGTATGGGCCGAGACGCCGAGGCTGCTGCTTTCGCCATAAGGCTCGATTCTATCGCGCTCTTGGCTCCTCGGTCCTGTTCTGGGAGGTGTGGCAGGTGAGGCCACCGGCATCCTTTCTTGAAAGAGTGTTCGCAGTTCTGAGGAGAACCTGTCCATCGCGGCCATAAAGGATGTTTCTATCCTGTAAGCCTGCTTGGACATCAGTTCCTCCACCACTGCCTGTTCCTGCATGGATTCGGCCGTGCGATCCGTCGTTACTGGAGTGCCGGCCGAGATCCCGACCGTATGCTCGGCCTCGATACTTGTGATTGGTGAGGTGGACTCACGAGTCTCAGAAGTCATTTCGACTGCTTTGTTTTTGAGCTTTGCCTGTGCCCTAGTTTCCACCATAAGTTTTTGACAGAGATCCCACCGGGCGTGCCAAAAGTGTCTGCCGCGCAAATCTCACGGCCTGAAGTTCCGGGCCGAGGGGACGTGCGTTAACACGGGGTTTCCTGCTTTTGGGTGCGGTGCGGTTGTGCGCGGGCATGCCAGCACGGTTTACCGTGCGTTGATGTTTTGGTGAGCGTTGGATGGGTGAATGGTTCGCCTGTTTGATCTGTCTTCTTGGTCAAACGATTGTAGCCGAGAGAGGAACTGGTCTCGGCTGTTAGGTTCACGGCCTGAACTACAAGGCCGTTGAGTGGTGGTGTTGGTGGTGGGTTTTGGGCGGTGCTCCGGCGCGCTGCTCAGGGAGTGACGGTCGTGTGTTATATGGGGTGAGTGAGCGAACAAACAGAGATGGTGCTCCGGCGCCTTGAAATTCAAGGGTCGTATGATATATTGATGAATGGATTCTGCTTACAACCTAACACTACTCCGAGGAAAGCAAGTAAAAATATTGAAAGTGCATTACAGAAGAAAATAAGTTGCCCCGTGGGAGGCTTGTTTTGGTGTTTGAACCCTTTGAAAGTAGCTCGAGTCTTGTATTTATAGGAAGAGTCCCTGGATGAGTAATCGAGGCTGAATTTACGCATAGTGGAGTCTGATTAGCGCAAGTGGGCAATCCAATCGACATTTGGGATCGTGAAGCATGGTGATGAGACCCCAGAAATCCTGGTGAATCTCGGCCGCCGCGCTCAATCGTGGGTTTTGAACCTCTGGCCGTGGAGACGCATTTATTGCCTGGATAGCTGGTGAACCAACTTCTCAAGCTGTCAGAATCTTTGTGAGAATGTCCACGTCTAATCACTCTGATCTTCATCACCAAATCCTGACTTCAGTTACTTCCCACCTTCCCTCATGCATTAAATGCTACTTTGTGGCCAAAGGGTTTCGCTGCATTAAACAGGCACTACATCATTAAATGAAGCCTGAGACCCTGCTGTCACGTGATGATTTGCCTTTAATGCCTTGGCCGCAAATTTGTTCGGCCTCGGCCTCGGTCTATGCTTGAGGCCGAGATGATCGTGCCTTAGCATTTCCTTCTTTTATTTTTAAGAAGGCGAAGTACCCTGGCGAGACGCTGCGTTTCAGCCTCTGCAAACAAGTGTCAGGGCCGAGATAAAGGGCTCCCTCGGCCTGCTCATGGCCGTGATTTATTAGGCACAAACACTATCACCAAATCCTGACTTCAGTCACTTCCCACCTTATTCGTGGCCAGTGGGTTTGCTGCAATAAACAGAGGCATTACTTCATTAAATGAAGCACGGGACCCTGGTGTCACGTGATGATTTGACTTTACTACCTTTGGCCGTGATTTGGTTCGGCCTCGGCCTTGGCCTATAATCGAGGCCGAGATGATCATGCCTTAGCAATTTTTCTTTTGTTTCAGGAAGGCCAAACATCTTGGCGAAACGCCGTGTTTTAGACTTACGAGCAAATGCTAGGGCCGAGAAGAAGGGGCTCCTTCCGGCCGTGATTTATTAGGCACAAACATCAAGTTCAAAGGCAGTTCGTTCCTGATTGGAGTGGGTGGTGTATTGGTAGGTTCTAGAGATCGGATTTCGCACAAAATTCGCCACATGACTCCTCCCACCATATTAAGATGTTCCCCAAGTTTGGGCTCGATCCGAAATCAATAGGTGTAAGAAATTGGACAATTCAAGTTCGAAGGCAGTTCGTTCCTAATTCGAGTGGTTGGTGTTTTGCGTAGTTCGAGAGATCGGATTTCACTCAAACTTAACCAAATTACTCCTCCCAGCATATTCTGAGGTCGCACAAGGGCTCGATCCGAAATCAATAGGTGTAAGAAATTGGATAATTCAAGTTCAAAGGCAGTTCGTTCCTAATTGGAGTTTTTGGTGTCTTGGGTAGTTCTAGAGATCGGATTTCACTCAAAATTCACCACATGACTCCTCCCACCGTATTTTGATGTTGCCCAAGTTTTGGGCTCGATACGAAATCAATAGGTGTAAGAAATTGGACAATTCAAGTTCAAAGGCAGTTCGTTCCTAATTGGAGTTTTTGGTGTCTTGGGTAGTTCTAGAGATCGGATTTCACTCAAAATTCACCACATGACTCCTCCCACCGTATTTTGATGTTGCCCAAGTTTTGGGCTCGATCCGAAATCAATAGGTGTAAGAAATTGGACAATTCAAGTACAAAGGAAGTTCGTTCCTAATCGGAGTGGTTGGTGTATTCCATAGTTCTAGAGATCGGATTTCCCTCAAAAATTACCAAATGACTCATCCCACCATATTATGATGTTGCCCAAGTTTTGGGCTCAATCCGAAATCAATAGGTGCAAGAAATTGGACAATTCCAATTCAAAGGCAGTTCGTTCCTAATCGGAGTGGTTGGTGTATTCAATGGTTCTAGAGATCGGATTTCCCTCAAAATTCACTAAATGACTCCTCCCACCATATCATGATGTTGCCATTGTTTTGGGCTTGATTCGAAATAAATAGGTGTAAGAAATTGTACAATTCTTGTTCAAAGGCAGTTTGTTCCTAACTGGAGTGGTTGGTATATTACGTAGTTCTGGAGATCGGATTTCACTCAAACTTAACAAAATCACTCCTCCCTCCATATTCTGATGTTGCACAAGTTTTGGGCTCGATCCGAAATCAATAGGTATAAGAAATTGGACAATTCAAGTTCAAAGGCAGTTCGTTCCAAATTGGAGTGGTTGGTGTATTGGGTAGTTCGAGAGATCGGATTTCACTCAAACTTAACCAAATGACTACTCCCACCATATTATGATGTTGCCCAAGTTTTGGGCCCAATCCGAAGTCAATAGGTGTAAGAAATTGGACAATTCAAGTTAAAAGGCAGTTCGTTCCAAATTGGAGTGGTTGGTGTATTCGGTAGTTCTATTGATCGGATTGCACTCAAAATCAACCAAATGATTCCTCCCACCATATTATGATGTTGCGCAAGTTTTGGGCTCGATTTGAAATCAATAGGTGTAAAAAATTGGACAATTCAAGTTCAAAGGCAGTTCGGTCCTAATCGGAGTGGTTGGCGTATTCCATAGTTCTAGAGATCCGATTTCACTCAAAATTCAGCAAATGAATCCTCCCACCATATTTTGATGCTGCCCAAGTTTTGGGCGCGATCAGAAAGCAATAGGTGTAAGAAATTGGACAATTCAAGTTCAAAGGCAGTTCGTTCCTAATTGGAGTGGTTGGTGTATTACGTAGTTCTAGTGATCGGATTTCACTTAAACTAAACCAAATCACTCCTCCCACCATATTCTGATGTTGCCCAAGTTTTGGGCTCGATCCGAAATCAATAGGTGCAAGAAATTGGACAATTCAAGTTCAAAGGCAGTTCGTTCCTAATCGGAGTGGTTGGTGTATTCCATAGTTCTAGAGATCGGATTTCCCTCAAAATTGACCAAATGACTCATCCCACCATATTATGATGTTGCCCAAGTTTTGGGCTCGATCCGAAATCAATAGGTGCAAGAAATTGGACAATTCAAGTTCAAAGGCAATTCGTTCCTAATTGGAGTGGTTGGTGTACTGGGTAGTTCTAGAGATCGGATTTCACTCAAAATTCACCAAATGACTCCTCCAACCACATTATGTTGTTGGCCAAGTTTTGGGCTCGATCCGAAATCAATTGGTGTAAGAAATTGGACAATTCAAGTTCAAAGGCAGTTCATTCCTAATTGGAGTGGTTGGTGTATTAGGTAGTTCTAGTGATCGGATTTCACTTAAACTAAACCAAATCACTCCTCCCACCATATTCTGATGTTGCCCAAGTTTTGGGCTCGATCCGAAATCAATAGGTGCAAGAAATTGGACAATTCAAGTTCAAAGGCAGTTCGTTCCTAATCGGAGTGGTTGGTGTATTCCATAGTTCTAGAGATCGGATTTCCCTCAAAATTGAACAAATGACTCATCCCACCATATTATGATGTTGCCCAAGTTTTGGGCTCGATCCGAAATCAATAGGTGCAAGAAATTGGACAATTCAAGTTCAAAGGCAATTCGTTCCTAATTGGAGTGGTTGGTGTACTGGGTAGTTCTAGAGATCGGATTTCACTCAAAATTCCCCAAATGACTCCTCCCACCACATTATGTTGTTGGCCAAGTTTTGGGCTCGATCCGAAATCAATTGGTGTAAGAAATTGGACAATTCAAGTTCAAAGGCAGTTCATTCCTAATTGGAGTGGTTGGTGTATTAGGTAGTTCTAGGGATCGGATTTCACTTAAACTAAACCAAATCACTCCTCCCACCATATTCTGATGTTGCCCAAGTTTTGGGCTCGATCCGAAATCAATAGGTGCAAGAAATTGGACAATTCAAGTTCAAAGGCAGTTCGTTCCTAATCGGAGCGGTTGGTGTATTCCATAGTTCTAGAGATCGGATTTCCCTCAAAATTGACCAAATGACTCATCCCACCATATTATGATGTTACCCAAGTTTTGGGCTCGATCCGAAATCAATAGGTGCAAGAAATTGGACAATTCAAGTTCAAAGGCAATTCGTTCCTAATTAGAGTGGTTGGTGTACTGGGTAGTTCTAGAGATCGGATTTCACTCAAAATTCACCAAATGACTCCTCCCACCACATTATGTTGTTGGCCAAGTTTTGGGCTCGATCCGAAATCAATTGGTGTAAGAAATTGGACAATTCAAGTTCAAAGGCAGTTTATTCCTAATTGGAGTGGTTGGTGTATTGGGTAGTTCTAGAGATTGGATTTCACTCAAACTTACCCAAATGACTCCTCCCACCATATTCTGATGTTGCCCATGTTTTGGGCTCGATCCGAAATCAATAGGTGTATGAAATTTGACAATTCAAGTTCAAAGGCAGTTCATTCCTAATTGGAGTGGTTGGTGTATTGGGTAGTTCTAAAGATCGGATTTCAATCCAAATTAACGAAATGACTCCTCCCACCATATTATGATGTTGCCCAAGTTTTCGGCTCGATCCGAAGTCAATAGGTGTAAGAAATCGGACAATTCAAGTTCAAAAGCAGTTCATTCCTAATCGAAGTGGTTGGTGTTTTCCATAGTTCTAAAGATCGGATTTCACTCAAAATTCACCGAATGACGCCACCCACAGTATTATGAAGTTGCCCAAGTTTTGGGCTCAATCCGAAATCAATTGGTGTAAGAAATTGGCAATTCAAGTTCAAAGGCAATTCGTTCCTAACTGGAGTGGTTGGTGTATAGGGTAGTTCTAGAGATCGGATTTCCCTCAAACGTAATCAAATGACTCCTGCCACCATATTATGATGTTGCCCAAGTTTTGGGCCCAATCTGAAATCAATTGGTGTAAGAAATTGGATAATTCCAGTTCAAAGGCAGTTTTTTCCTAGTTGGAGTGGTTGGTGTATTCCTGTTTGTGCCTGATAAATTACGGCTATGAACTGACCAAAGGAGCCCCTTTTCTCGGCCCTGGTATTTGCTCAAACGTAGCGTTTCACCATGTTGTTTTGCCTTCCTGGAGACAAAGGGAACGTTGCCAAGGCATGATCATCTCGCCCTCGATAAAAGGTCGAGGCCGAGGCCGAACAAAGTCACGGCCAATGATATAAGAATCAAATCATCACGTGATAGCTGGGTCCCATGCTTCATTTAATGAAGTAA